>NC_081827.1:251036059-251345385 GCF_030867095.1 Alligator mississippiensis
TTCCTGACCCCTTATGTGATAACTGCAAGGTGAAAGGTTCCATGATTCCTAGAGATGCAAAAGAGTGCCCTTGCTCCAGCATTGCCACATTCATTCCAGCAAAGCTTTATTATATCAGTTATTTCTAGTAATATGTCACAGACTCTAAAATCAAGGGAGAATGCAATCAGTAGCCCCTAGTCGCAGGAGACAAGTAATTGTGACTATCAGTAAAACTGGTAGCTTATGTTCAACACTGTTTCAACTAAATAGACAAGAATGTAAGGGACAATATCTGAACAAGACAAATAATTCCCTTAAATGTTTTTTTTTTTCCTTTGAATATCTGAGGATCCGTCAGATTAATAAAACAACAGCAGAGAGTCTACTGGGCTCATTTATCCATAAAAAGCACGTTTCATAAAGTCTAATTTCTCTTGTTACGACAAAAGCAATTGTTATTAAACAATTGCAAATAGGTTTGTGCTTTCAAGAGGAATATTTATGTGCAAACCTAGCATGTTGCAAAAAAGCCTGTTACGTTTACTGAAGTGTGCATGCATAATATATAAGCAGAGGAAGTGAGACTCATCTACTGAGCCCAAGAGGTATGAAAGGGGGTTATATTGGAGAAAGATACTTCTGTACATTGTCAAAATTTGACCTTAAAACGTAAGTTAAATCTGTTGCTGCAAATTTTCATTGACTGCAGCAGATCTGCTCAATTGTATTTGGATCACAACATTGGCCACCGTCTTTTTACCAGTCTATCCAACATGGATGTGTTGAACGAACACATTTTACTAGTCTCCCCATTCTTTACTGTGTTGTTTGCACTTTCCCAGCTACCCTGGGGATTGGGGGGAAAAAGTGTCTTGTGGCACTAGTTACTGGGCTTGATATGGGCAGTTTAGAGTCGTACTGACCTACGGGAGTCCATGAATGATCTGAGAGGGATGCTCTCTCCTTCAGTCACCTGCAATGTAGTGGATTAGAGAGGTGGTATGAACCTTTAAGAAGGCACTGACTGTTACCAGCCTGTGAGAAGAGACCTGGTTATGGCTTTAGAAAGGAAAAAGTCTCTTGGGGCTAGATTGACGTAGACAATTTCAGATATTGCAGTATCAAACTCCTGGATGCACTGACACCTAGCAGAATTCAGAAGTGTAAGTTAGACACCTTGGCTCCTTCAGGGTTCAGGGTTCACCCAAGACAAAGACCAGCCCGTGGCCCAGGGGCTCACCAGAGATGGTCAATGGGAAAGGCTGAGAAGAAGAGTGTAGATTCAATCCAGCTCCTCTCAAGGATGTGGGTGCTTATCTTGTCCCAGGAGGCACAGCCATGAACCTTCAACCAAGGGTCCTTTATTGCACAAAATGCATCCAGGAGAAGGACTTGCCTGCCTGCCCATAGTCTGGTGATGAAGTACTTACCCAGAAAACTCCTCACTATGGAGGTGAGTAGGCAAGAGAGACAAAGGGAAAGAGCTGTGTCTTGATGTCACCAGCTCCCCGTCCTTTCTTCTGGAACCGTACGCCATATCTGCAGTCGAGCATGCAGATCTCGAATTGGCCTCTTCAATCATCTCTGGACTCACCCATGACTTCCCGTTATACTGGAAGACCATCATCCTCATACTGAAGGACTGCCACCACCCATGACATCTGACAGCCAGATTTAAAACCCTCTTCCCTCTAAGGAAGACTTGAAACCATACCTACTACAACAGTGCCTGTCCCACCAACTTGTAGGGTATTCTGGAGGAGGGTTTTTCCCCTCTATCTCCTGTTGAAGTGCTTAAATATACTTCAAATGTTCCTTGAAGAAGGGGTGCTAATATCCTCCTTCCTAGCTGGATGCTTCTGGGATATACAGTCATTTCTCTCTCTGGCCTAGTGGATGCTATAGTACAGTAGTGTTTATTCTCTCCTCTGAATAAGCTGAATCTGGAAAGGGCTTGGGGGTGATTAGTGGTCAGTAGGTTGAGTTAATTTGTGTTGGATTTGAGTTTTATTCATTCAGAAATAAAGCAAACCCTAAAGGAAAGTGAAGTGAGGTAACCAGCTACTGTAATTTTATCTCCAAAGCTGTCATGTCTTGGATTCTCCATCTCTCGATGTCTGCGAAAAACAAGATTTGGGCACTTTTCTGCAAGATGCACTCTAGTTATGCTTTAGTCAAATACACCTGATTGAGCTCAATATAGGATTCACCAAGTGTAATATATGGCTTGTGATACACGTGAGGATAGGCTCAACAACTTACTACCTTTACAGCCTTAGCATCTGCAAGTTATTTTAAACTGAATTATACAAAAGGACTGCAAGTACAACTCTGCTTTTATAACATGAGGATGGACCTGCTAGTCTAGCTTTGCTCAAAGTTGTGATGTGAGAAAACAGTCAAATCCTAGTATATGTACATTCCTGTAACATTTTCTGAGTTCCCCCCTCCCACTCCCAAGCTCACAGGAAGTGTGCAGAGATTTCATTTGTGTGCACACACACACACACACACACACACACTCTGACTTAAGTACTCTTCCCAGTCATGGGTCCTCAGTACAATCAGATGTTCAGACCTACAAACCACAAGGTAAATCTGGCTTCAGTGAAAGCCGAACTAGGTTAATGACAAGCGCTTCTGAAACAATGTCATAACTCTCCACAAATAAAACCATCGCCCTTCTTCGGGGAGGGAAGGCAGCAGCTGTGTAATAGTATTTTGCAAAAATACACAAAATCATAGGGTGGAGGGAAAAAAAAACACCATGCCCAATTGAAATGGCAGGGGAAATTTCACTGGAGAAAAGAAAGAGACAAACATTGGAGTGATCTGTCATCAAGAAATAAGCAGAGCTTTGTCAGATGTCTTAATTACACAGAATGCAGATCTTGGAAGGAAAATCTAAATTATGCAGACAGTCTTCAGGCGACACATGGAGAATAGGATGTGAAGAAATCCAGTGGTGGGTCTTGGAAAGTCTCTGAAAAGGACTATGAAACGGAGCAGAGTCTCTGATCCGGCGCTCTTCAGCTAAAGCCCAGGATCGGGGCCAAGGAAGGAAAGTTTATGACGTACGAGAAAATAGTATGAAAATACTGGAGAGCTGCCAGGGGCAGACAACACAGCACAGAGCAACCTGCTGTCCCCCGTCACCTCCCAAGGGGCTGCATCTACCCAAAAAACTAATATTCTGCTCAGTGCTAAATAACACGGGGTCAGCTGGTGACGTTGCTCCGAAAGGGGATACGTTGCAAAGGGCCAAATTAATTTCCTTAGGGATTTGGGGCTGGTAAAATTCCATAACGAAAATGTCAGTTTTCATTCACTAAGCCATTTTGATTGCTAACAGCAAACACATGCCTTACCTTGGCATAAAGCACTGTGCTATCAAATTAAATAATGTAGCTACCTTTTCTCTCCCCCTTCATACTCTGTCTAACACATTCTCTGGCTCTATTTAGAGTCGCTTGTAAAGTTTCGCGCATGCATAATATAAACGGCAAAGCTGGGAAACCAGCTAACTGAGGCTTGCTGATGAGCGGAGGTAACATTTTGAAGCGGACAGCTCAAATATGGCAAGACAGATATAATGATTGACAGCCGTTATCTCACAGCTGATGGAGGGAATAAAAACGTGGATCTCCCTCCAGTTCCTAAGAGATACCCAATGTCATCACAAGAAGGGGGCATAAGAGTGAATGCAGGTTATTCCCTTTGTTGCTAGCCTCAGATGTCAAGGTTTAGAGGGATGAAATGAATGCTTTGAGCATGTTATCAGTATAAGAGAAACCATATGACACTCACAAAGGGTTGCAATGTGGCGCACAGCTCCGCTAGCAAAGCTCTACCTGGTACCAGGATAGTAGCATTCACCCCCTGTGAGCAAAACAAGGTGCCCTGGTACGAGCACAGTTTTGCCAATATAACTATGTCTGCATTAGGGGCTTCAATTGAAGCAGCTCTGTCACTCAGGGTTCACACCTTGATAACCAAAGCGATGACTACAAGACTCAAATGTAATCTGGGCCTGAAGACAGAAAAAAGTAGACTCTGGCAGAAAAAAAAAAAAAGACTGAAAGAGTAAGATGTATTATAGAGGGCATTGAGACTGAAACACCCCTCTTGTTTCAGAACACGTGGGTTGATGGTACCTATTATGAGGCCAACTAAATGGTTGCAAAAAAAAAAAAAAGTGTTCTTGATTAGCAAACTTTCAGGCACATGGCGCCCTTCCTCGGGCCTAGGAGAGTGCAAAGATTGTACAATTTCTCCCGATTCATATTTCACAGGAGAGCTGAAAGGTGGTGCAAGATCTCCTGGTTGGAAAAGTTCATTTTATGCAGTTTAAAATGGATGTGTTGTCCAAAAAATAAATAAAAAATAAAGACAGACAAAGAAATCACACACATCAGGAAGGGCTTTGATTTAGGTCGACGTTGATCTCTTGCTTCTCCAAAATTTGCTGTGGAACCTCGTGGAAGTGGTACACTTTGAAAATTTAGGCTCTTGGTCTCCCAAAGTGTTTTGCTCCAAGAAAAAAATAAATCTGCACCCTATGTGTCTCACTTCCAAGTGTGGAAATAAAGAACTGCCTCTCCGGACAGAGATTCCTGCTTTTGATCAGGTCTAGAAAGGTCAAAACTGATGCACAAGCAGGACAATGTGGAGAAGTTTCACGGAGACGTGACCGGTCAGTTCTTTTGCAGGATCTTAGCTTCAGAACGGCTGAGCAACTGCCACCAATTTGGTTGGAGTCGTGAATATTCATCACCTCCAAAAACACAACTCTGCACAGCAAGCGAGACTGCTGAATTATACTGTTCTGGTCAGCAATAACCCCTTGCACCATAAAGACATTTGGAGCATTAAAAAGCTATTGTCTGATATGAATGTACAGTGTCCAAAAATATGCACACAATTCACTTTTAATGGACTGTTAGTGGGCTTATTTCTGCTCAACAAGAACTGAGCGATAATTGCAGAATAGAACCAGTTATTATTTTGTGGGCATGAATTACACTGAGAATTTGTTCCAAAATCCACACGTACATCCGCCATAGCCACTGCCGCTTCGTATGGGAACCATTCATACCCTGCAAAGACTAATAGCCAGAGGTCCTGATTCTCCCCTTTACTTACACAAGGACATAACCAACATAACTGCTTTCACTAGTGTCACTCATGGCTTGCACCAACTCAGCTGGGTGAAGGATTGAACCCCGTGCTTTTAAAATTCTTCTAGCCTGCTGAGAAAGCTTAGGGTTGCAGTGCAAGACATCAGTAACCAATTTCCCTGGGAATTACAGAGCATAAAATGTTAAGACAGATACACACTTAGCAATAAGCCCAAGATTACATGTTTTTGCTGGTAACAGTGAAGTAATATTGAAAATAAAAAAAAGCATGAAGTATTTTGCTTAAACTGTGCCTATATGGAAAAAGTGAGAGTGGGGGGACTCAATTATTTAGCTAAATGGCATTTTTAAAAATAGGACGCGTTTCACTTTCCTCTCCTGCTGTTTCCTTTGCTATTTGTTCCCCCTCTTCCTCCACTTCCCTTATACCCCACAGCAGCAGGCAGGAGAGGGCAATATGCCATTGTACTTAGACCTGGGTTTTAAAAACTCAGCCACGATGTTACCGACTCCGCACGTGGGTCTTGGATGCCACAATCGACCTACGCACCTCCGTTTCTTCACTGCTGACTTGGGGCTAACTACTTAATAGATAAAGTCTTATCTAGCACCTGCAGGTATCTGGAGATTAGGTGCTATGTGAAACAAGGGGATTAGTGTAGGATGAGAGCTGCTTCAGATGTGCCATATAATTCTAGTTATACTGTAATTACAGGATACAACCAGAACTGGAAAGTGAGCTAGGTCTACGCAAAGTCTTGACGGTGGCAGTGAAGCACTTAAGTCTCTCATTGCCCTCTAGCCCTAGGTGTTTAGGTGTCTGCCAAGTTCCTCAGGAGCCTAAATGCCCACTGCTGAGTATAAAACAGCAGCTTATGCATATAAGCAGCTAGTGGCTTGCAACGCACACATCAGGGATACCTATTTCCCAGACTTCACAAGGTTTAGGCCACAGGCTTGCCACATTGGAGCACTTCTGAGCCAATGCAGATGCACACACTTTTCATATCCCCAGGGTCCCCAACTAAGACATCTTCCAAGCTCCAGTGCCTTAAGACTGAGGCAGCAGCTGAGCCAGGGAATTTCAAAATAGACATTTTAGACTCAGATGATTATATCTCACTTCTGCCTCGCTGGGGTGCTGGGTTGGCACGGCTTGGTATTTGCAATAGCCTGGGCACTGCCCTGCCAGGGGACTCCACGTTCATTCGACCAAGTGGCATTCCCACTTCTCGTGCTCAATGCTTTTTCAATCATCCCTTCGTACTGCAATTTGTACCAGATCCAAAGCTTTTTAGCAGTCAGCCCTACTGGTTTGCAGAGCAGGCGTGGGACAAACTGGTTGTTGAATGGGTAGCAGAGTGTTGAGGTATGGCAGCTTTATAGAAAATAGACTAAATACGAACCCCACATCCAAACCCCAAGGTCCTTCTGGTTGACTATTCATTCTGAAGGAACTTTACCATGAAAGTCTCGCTCATTTTAGTTTAGCCGGTCATAGTTGTCCATGCAGGTTGGAGTGGGGGGGGGGGGGGGGTCAGTCTTTCTGACACCCAGTCACCTTCCGTCCTAATTAAGGAAGACGACTTGCTAAGAATCAGCTATATCATCCTTCACCGTAACTTCATCCACATCCCTTTGCTGCTCAGATTTCCCCAACTGCTGGCTTTCTATCCTTGTTGAAGGGCAAAGAGGCATGGGATCTTTTTGCTTGACCTCCAAAAAGGCATGGGACAGTACCAAAAAGGCATATCCAAAAAGGCACGGGACAGCTGGGTTACATCACTTCACTTCCAGAAAACAAAGTTCTTTGGGTAAACATGATCTCTTTTATTAGACCAACTAAATTTAGTTTAGTTGGTCTAATAAAAGATATTACTTTTACCCAAACAACCTAGTCTGCTTATGTCCTTAGACCAACACAGCTACAACCAACAACTCTCACTTCTGGAAGGAATTTAGTAAAACCACTCTTAGCAAGAAATACCACTGGAAGCAAAATGGCATGCACTGGACTGTTTTCAACTAGCTTTCTGCTGTAAAATAAAGGCTATGTGCAAATAACCTGGAATTTTTCAGTGAAAAGTTCTTGAATTGGAAAGTTTCAGGGGTGCAGGTTGGAGCTGTGTTGGACTCTAAGGACATAGGCAGACCAGGGTCTTTGGGTCAATCCAATAGCTTTTTATTAGACCAACTCAAAAAGTTGGAAAACTCAAGTAGAGAATTGGAAAGTGACGTCTCAGAGCAACTAAAACTGGAAAAGGGTCAGTTTTGATGAATTTCTTCACTTCAAAAGCTTTGAAAAACTCCAAGTTGTGAGACAGGATGATGAGATGGTTGATTTAAAAAAATCCAGATGGACACCTCTTTTTTTTTTTTTTTTTAAGCTAATGATAATAAAAGCAATTTTGTGAGAAAGGTTGAAATAAAACACATTGCTTTGGGTGGTGAGTGCATGGCTGACTTGCTAGAGTGAGTGTCAGAGGTTCAGAGAAGCCGCTTCACACTTTTCCAGAGTGCTCATTCTTCTTCAAATGCAGACAGAAAAACCTCCTTCAAGTCCCTCATTAGCACTTACCTCTGCAAGGCTGCTGGCAAGTCATTCAAAGGTGACTGGGAAGCTGCTGTGCCTTCAGTGTTGCTTAGGCGTCAACCCCAATTATAATTTGCATATCCTAGGTTAGTTTATTGTACTTAGCTATTGAAATCCATCATATACCCAAGCCCCAATGATACCATGCAGCACAGCAGATCTGAGAGAGCCCCACTAAAAGCAATGGTGATACACAGTTTATACCTGAGATGAAAACGTGGACCTTTCTTTGAAAGTTTTTGGGAAAGCACATAGGTTCTCCATGATCCTCAAATGAAAATGCAGCATCTCCCTGCAGCAAAGAGAATGGTGCATTAACTTCGCAAGCAGCAAACCTGCTTTCATAAAGCCACAGCTGCTTTCCCTCTAAAGGGCAACATTAAAAGTTTCATGATCTTTCCCCAAGACAGGCAAGAGTATACATAGCATACTGCAAACTCAAACACAAAATATAGGTTTTCCTGACATGGTGTACAGTCTGAAGTCCTTCAAAGCATGACCCCCATTGCTAAGTGTATCTTCCTATATGCAGATATAATTTAGGCAGACAAGGTTCTTTGGGTCAATCTGGTTTCTTTAATTAGACCAACTCAAATAGTTGGAAAAAGTGTTTTTTTGCAAACCTTCAGGTATAAATACCTTTTGGCAGGCTGAGGAAGCATCTGCAGTTGGTCTGTGCTCTTCCTGGATGAAATGAATAGTAAAGAAGCCAGAGGCTGGTATGCATGCAAGAAAGCCAGCCATATATAATATGATGATATTATATAGCATATCATTATATATCATATCAATATAATTTAGAGCACTGAAATTACCCAGCTGAAATCCAAGAGAGCTGCTGACCTTTCTGCTGCCCATGTCACCACTTTTTTCAACAAGCCTCATCTGGCCTTTCAGGATTAAAACAAGGCAATTAGCCTCCATTTTTTTTTGGCTAATTGTAATTGAGCAAATCCCTCAGACTGCCAGGTGTCAGTCTCCTCTGCCAAGTGCTGAATTCCCAAAGGATAGCAAAAAAGAAAGTAGAATGGAAAAGCAAAAAATAAAAAAAAATGCTGCAGCATAGATACCAAGCAAGCAAAGGGTTAGAAAACAAATAGGGAAATCTTCCATATTCTAATGACATCATATTCACTCCCTTAATTAAGCCGCACGGCATAAAAGATTTCTACAGACTACAGAAAAATCTTAACATAGATTTCATAGACGTTAGGGCTGGAAGGGACCTTGCAAGATCATCGGGTCTGGCTCCCTGCCCAAGGGGCAGGAGATCACCTGGGGTCAAATGATCCTAACAAGATAAGCATCCAAGTGCTTCTTGAAAGCCTCCAGAGTCAGTGCTTGCACCACTTCTGGGGGGAGTCTAACATGTAGGATTACAAAAAAAAAATCCACCCTCCTCACCAAGCATCAAGTCTCCTCTTTGTAGCATAACAGATCCCAACTTTACTTAGGGACTCAGGAGTTTATACCCTGGGATCTTCCATAATTCTTCTAAATGATTGGGACATGGCTGATCATTTTTTCTCGTGGCCATTGTGCAACTATTCTGTGTATAGAAAGTACTGAAGCCAGAGAGAGATTCACATGACCCAACTCCAGGCATCAATTCTCTGCTGCTGGCAATCAGGGAACTATGATGCTTAATTTACACCAGCAGAGAATTTGGCTCTGCATCTTCATCCCGATTCAGTCAAACAGTCTTTTCTTTTCTTTTTTTCCCCAGAGCCAATGTTGTGTTCTGGCTTTTCTTTCAGTCTAAACTATCCAGAACTTAATTTTCCCAGTGTCTTCCTGCATCTACTCCACGAGTGTTGATTTTACTCAACAGTCTCACTACTGCAGTCAGGAAAGTGGCCAGGAGTTTGAACCATCCATAAATCCTCCAAGGGTGGACACCTTAGAAGTACCGTGAGACCAGATCCTAACTTGCACATGTCAAGCCATTCCTTCCTTCACAAATAGGCAGAGGTCAGAGGGAGTAAAGGTCTGTTTGGAAAGGTGTCCAAATTAACCCAACAAGCCTGAATGACATTATAAACTGAACTATGGTGAGAGGTGCACTACTGGGGGACGATACAAATCCCAGAATGCAACTTATGAGACCTGGGGGACTAAAATCTTCTGGGTGAAGGGGAACAAAGTGCCAGAGGAGATACGAGAATTGAACGTGACCTTCTGTAGGAAATATTTTGCTATGGTCCCTGAGCCATGAGAATGACCATCACAACGCAGACAGCCCTTTATCCCACTCCGTGCCCCAAATATGAAAAGAAAACAATGAAATCTGAACGCTGAAGCAAAAAGTCATATTGCAAGCAGAGATTTCACTTGCCCTCCCAAAACCTCCTGGTCTGCCCTCAAAATGTAGAGGCTTCAAATCCAGGGAGTTTTATTGCTACCAAATTTTTATCATTTTGAAAGAAAGTCTTTAGATGCAGTAGTGCTGAGTATCGGTAAAAACAAAAAATGAAGGTAGGTGCACAGCTTGCAGAAAATGAGAGTTGAAGGGACCTCGGGAGGTCACATCCCCTATCTCGAAGCAGGACCAGCCCCAGCTAGGTCAGCCCGACCGGATAGCTGGCACATAGGCATCTAGATGGAAACGCTTGCTTAGTGGGGTCAGTTAAACACATGGGCAATCTCATCAAGCGTCAGTCCTGTACATCAAAAAGAAACTGCCGTGCTCGCTGGGGAAAGGAGACAAATGTGGAGTTTGAGTTTGTGACACAGCTGAGGACAGCGGTAGTTGTATGCCCAGTCGCTTGCCAGTCTCCTCGTTACACAACAATTAGCAACCCTTGATCCCTCCAGCAGAGCAGGTGGTAAACAGGGATGCACTGTTTTGCTTTGGTATCCATATTTCACAATGCATGGTTAATGTTGTTTTATTTGTATTTATTTCTTGCTCCCTTGCTTTGTTTTATAAGCGGTTGGAGGAAAGCACTGCATTACTGTACACTATCATTTTTCAAGCCATTAAATGTTAACTTCATTTTCTTGTATGAGTTATGCTTTGCTCTTTTAGTTTTGTAATGAAAAATAAGTACAGGTTACGCAAGCAATAACCCCTATGTAAGCAGCAGCTATCTTTTTAAACGGTTTATTATGCCACAGTCTGGTACTCCATTAAATATAGATTACAGACTGTTGAATAAATGAATATCAACTAAGCAGCCCCATCCTTCTGTACATATCAATGCAAATAATGAATCGTGGCATCTCATGAAAATGTATAACCCATAAGAGCAGGTCAAGAAGTAATTATACATTTGTCTTATCTCATGCCTCTTGCACTCAAAACAGCAAAGTGCATTGTGGATGGATAGTTGGGGGACATTGGGAAAGCTTTTATGACCCCTTCTCCTAGAGGGGGGGAAACCAGTGCAGTTTGCCATATCCTTATACCCAATTTTATGCAGTTGGTTTTGGATCTGGATTTTCCTACTTACTCCTACTAAAGAAAGAGGGTCTTGAAGCTGAGGGTCTGGCTTGTGACTCAAAAGATCTGGGTCGAAGTCTCAGCTCTGCCACAGATTTCCAGACAGACCTGGGGTAGGTTACTGGTCTTAGATGATCATGAAGAAACATGTGTTTTCTTCCTCCTCTGTGGGTGAGATACCAGCCACAACCGTGTGACCAGCACCCAAGGAAAGTAGCTGAAAAGGGGCTGAGACTATGTGGACCATTGACTCCATCTCTCACAGACCAACCAGTACAGGAAGCATTTTGCAGCTAGTCACAGCCTAGCCATGAGACTATATCCACCCATGGTCATCAGAAGATATGGGAAAGAGTTAGGTGAACTATTAATTAAATTAACAATTTGCCCCCACAGATCCTCAGCTGCTGTTCATTGCTGCAGCTCCACTGAAGCTGTTCTGGCCATTTACACTCTGGGTGGAAAATAAAAGCTGGTAAAAATATGTATTTAAATTTTCTAGGACAAAACATGTCATTTTATCAAGTTTCAGGGGTGTTGGTTATAGCCGTGTTGGTCTAAGGGCATAGGCAGACAAGGTTCTTTGGGTAAATCTGATATGCTCCCTCTGCATGAAGAAGGGTATTTGTACCTGAAAGCTAGCAAAAAAATTTCCAAATATTTTAGTTGGTCTAATAAGAGATATCAGATTTACCCAAAATACCTTGTTTGCCTAAATTATATAATAACCTTGTCATTTTCATCAAAGTTTTTCATGGGCTTTTTCAAGATTCTGGCAATGAAAACTATAATTAAGAAAAAAGTATGTTTTCCCTTTTGGGAAATGAAAGTAGAGTTGCTTTTTGGCTTGCGACCCAGTACCCCAAACCTGATAACAAAAATGGGACTTAATTTTCCATTTGACCACAAGGCCACTGAATGGGTGCTCAGCACTTTGCTACACACCAGCCATTTGGGGTCCTGTGGTGAGGTGGGCAGTGCCGCAACGCCTGCTTTGAAATGAAGTCAATGTGTTGATGTTTTGTCCCACCTCTCAGGCCTCTGCTTTGGCAAGTCATTGATACAACTCTTTTCTCTGTCTGCATCAAAATCAAGAGCTACCACAAATTGCTCCATGTAGAGCAGCACAGCAGATGATGGCAGAATGAATGGAGAAGCAATCGAATCCAGAAGCAATTCCTTTTGTCTGCCCATCACTAGCACCCCGTTATCTCTCACAGCCACATTTCTCTTCTGCCCACGTGCATTCATGGCTGTACTGTCCTACTCCAATCCCTGAAAATTTGCTAAAGTTAAAAGCATGAGAAAATTAAAAGGCAATGATAGTAAGATCTAATAACATGCCTTTACGACTGTCCTGACATTCTTACGAGCCAAGTTACCATGCGGGAAAATAACCCTAAAAGATATCAAAATCAGGGCAAAAGTGGTAGTCCCCTTCCATTGGCTTAGATTTTTTTTTGTTTTAAGTTACTCTTTATTATTTTTAAACAGCAGCAGCTTAAACAGCATAAACATTAAACATAAAGAGCAGCTTTCATCCAGGGGTTTCGGAGTTCTTTCCAAAAAATGGGTATATGTGATAATCCCCATCTTAAAGAAAATGAGGCTAAGTGCCCGAGATCACATAGTCATGCGGTGATGAGTCTCCTGCCACACAAAGATATACCGCTTGCATGTTGCTCAGCGAGTCCCTGAAAATAAACATGAAGCAAACAAGAAGCACTCCTCACAAACCAATTGGGCACATCTACACATGCAACTATGCTGACTTAAATTGACTGCACAGTAAGCAGGAATAGGCTGGCATCTACACGTACAGGCATTGAAGTGCATTAACACTGTGTTTGCTCAAATGTTGCTGTGCAGTGAGACATCTACATTTGCGTTACTGAGCAGTAACTAATTGGGGTATAAGTTTGATACCTGCATGATGCAGGCATCACATTTACACTCAAAATCAGCATGCATCACTATATTTACTGTGCATTATGGGCGTGCACATGAAGATGTGCACCTGTACTGCGCAGCCATTTTGGTTACTGTGCAGTAAAAGTGCATGTGTAGACATGCCTGTTAAGTTCCAAAATAACTTTGCAAGGCTGATCACTATAAAATGTGCCCATTTACAGGTAGGGAAACTGAGGTACAGAACCGTTATTATTTTGGTTAAACATTTGAAAGTCAATGCAAAACTCTGTCTCTAAGCACTCATCATGACTCCCTCTCCATACATGTATTTGATAAATGAAGAACCCATGTCATACTCCCTAGTTAAAGCTTGTTCTTCTGTCATAATCATGGATGCCCTAAAGTGCAGTTACATTTTCTCCCCCACGAGGTATCTCTGAGCAGTGTAGGGAATTGTAGATGCTGACCTCTGGTCAACAACCACGACAAAGCCAGAACTCAAGCTGGGCAGAAGTCTGTTGGTGCTTGCAAATGTGGCTGTTTTCTTTAACAAATCATTTCTGAATGAAAAAGGCAGTGATCCCATATATCATGGCAAGTGACAGCTTGTTTACCACATAAACTTCTCAAGTACCAGTAGAAAATGACCTCTCAACAAACTAAAGCACAGGCTAGACTGTTTCCTCTCTCTGCTGCTCGAAGGAAATATGATAAATAATCCAGTATTTGTATTTCATTATTTGCTTGGCTATAGATCCGTAGGTGATCGTAGAAAACATAAACTTGAGATAAAAAGCACCTAATGTGCTATTCATGCTTATTTTATTGGATGGGATGCAGGGTTGATGCTGGCTCTGTTTAACATTCAGCAGTACAATTATTGCAAAATGCAGTGTGCAGCAAATCTTCAAGCAGTAAATAAGGCCCGTGGAAAGTAATGACTAAATCAATAGCACCTATATCCTGAAGTATGTTTGGTGTGTCTTATGTGAAATACCAATAGTTATTTATAATGTGCAAAGACTTATTTAACTTTCCCCAGATATCTGGAAGAAATGGTCCTCACGCCATATTATATACTTACTCACACAAATATACTCACATTTGCTGCTTTCCTTGAAGTCAGGGCTAGAGATGTCAGAGAGAATTTAAACACCAACATGGAGATATAGGCAGAATTTGGGCGATACAGAAAACCCCACTTGGCTGTGTGGCCGAAACTCAGAAGCACTTAAACTTCTCAGGCACTGCAGTTTGAGTTCCCTAACTGTGGGATAGTTTAGTTGCTTATGCCTAAATGGTGTTAATGGCTGTATGTCCTCCAAAGACAATTGAGTCAGTCAGTATTCCTAAAGCATGACTAAAACACACTGGGCACAAGAAATCAGAGCCTGGGAGCTGGCTGCTGGGAAGGCAAGGAATATTGTCCCTGCCCTCTCTCCGATGGGATAATCGGCAGGGGGACTGGGAGCAAGCAGCTGCCAGGGAGAGGGGACAGTTCTCCTGTCCACTGCTACCTGGGCTGACTGGGAGCAATTTGCTCCCAGTCAGCTATGTAACCGTGAGCTACTATGCATTAGCTAATGCATAGTATATCTACTATCTGCATTTACAGGTAGTAGAAAAATGTGCATTAGCCTATTTTAATGTGCAGTAGCTGCTGTGCATGGTTACATTAATATACTGTGCAGTAAAGCACCTCATGTAGACACCCGCGTGGCTAGGCTTCTGGAGATGGTTCCAGGCCAAAGATCCCAGGTGAAATGAAGTGCTCCTGTGCATCTCAGAGCAAGGTATCTGAATAGCAGGATGCAAGACTCATCCAAGTCTTCAGCGTTTCCCTACTGGGTAGTTTTGTTCTAGATGACAATTGGACACCTGACTGCATCTCGGAGTCTGGCCCTAAGCTACAATAAAATTGCTCTTACATTTCATAACTTTCCAGTTACTTAGTGTGATGACAAACCACATTGGTACACAGCATATTTGTCAGATGGATGCACGGTGTTTACTTGCATAATGCACACCCTCCCCACCCCAAACAAATTAGCCTTGCAAATTTGGGCTGGATGTCTTGAGCAAGGAAGCTGATTTTCTGCATGGAAGAAAAGCATGGAGACACTGTAAAGTGGTCGTCGCTTCTCTTCTTTGTCATCCTTCCAGCAGCCACATGGAAGGAGGGATAGTTTAGCAGGGGCAGACCCAGAGGTTGCAGAAGTACAGTCACACCCAACTGCGATTCCTGCTCTACCTGAAGTCCTTAAAACCAACTTCTATTCAGGAAGCACTGAAGGGGTCAATTGACTTCATAGCTCATTACAGTCTACCTGATTCCCGCTAAATGCTCACTCCACAGGCATTAATAGCCCTTTCTCCTTTTCAATGGCTTCAATGCTCCACTAATCAAGCTACCCTCACTTTGTCAAATGTTGTCTGTTAGCTCCTCCTGGTCTCTTGTCTCCTATTCCACAGCCCTCCAGACCGCTTTTAACTCTTTTACAAATCCTAGATCCATCCATGAAATCCAAGCTCCACCAGTAGCTGCAGTTTCAAGTTTGGATGAGCAGCCAAGAGCTGTTTGCAATTTAGCTGTGAAAGGGTTAAAACTGAAATTTTTCCCTAAGTTGAAAAGGGAGTAGGGGAGGCAATGAGGGGAGTTGAATATTAGGGTCTGTCCCTGCTCTAAAGTCTGCCCACACCAGTTGGTGGAGTGGGGAAGAGACTGGGAGCAAGAGTGCAGCTACCTCTACCGCACCTCTTTGCCAAATCCTGGATCCGCCCATTTCTATATTCTGCCTTCCTAAAAAAAAAAAAGGTGCCCAATTTAGGAGCATGTGGTATGCAGGAAAACACAGTAATATATTCAGCTGTAGCTGCTTTATGATCCATAATGCTTTGTTTCCACCCCACTTTCAAGCATGAAATCCCAGATAATACTTAGGTATATCACAACAGTGTCCAGAAGTACAAACTGTGTCACAGCAGGGTCCTACAGGAGGGCCGTGATCTCCTTAAGGCCCCTTCTCCGTGCCAAGTTGGCCCAAGGGCACCCTCTATTTCTCGCCCGCCACATCTTCGATGGTTTAAAACAGTCGGGAGGCTGCCTTACGCCCTCTCGGACACGTCTTTATGTTGACTCAGACCCCGTGGTTTCCCTGACTCCTCGTGGATCTTGTTCTGCAAACGGGTGCTTCGGAGCACCCTAGCCTAATGGGCTATGCGTGGCTCCAACCACCCCTTATACCATGCCCCAAGTCTCTCAGTTAGAATGGACGTTGGTCTGTCACTCTGTCTGCATTCACGTCCGATTCTCGGGCCTCCTCTGTACTACTTCCCCCTTCTCTGGGGCCTTCTCCGTACTGTTGCCCTCTCTCTGGGGCCTTCTCCGTGGCCACACTGGGCCTTCTCAATCGTGCCCCCTCTCTGGGGCCTTCTCTAAGTGCTGCCCCTTTCTGGAGCTTGCCAAGCCCACACTAGGGCTTCTCAATAACGCCCCATCTCTGGGGCTCGCCACATCCACACTGGGGCTTCTCAAAAGCACGAACCCCCCCTTGTGGGGCTCACCGTGCCCAACTTGGGCTTCTCAGTTGGATGACCCCCTTTCTGGGGCTCACCGCACCCGTACTAGGGCTTCCCAATAGTGTCCCCTTCTCTGGGGCTTGCTAAGCCCATGCTAGGGCTTCTCAAAAAGTGCCCCTCTCTAGGGCTGGGGTCTATACACCGCATATGCTGCACCCTCCTGGGTGCCAGGGTCCTCACACTCCGCTGTGAGGCCCCTTTGAGGATACTGCACCCTCACTGGCGCTGGGGTCCCCACGCCACTGTGGGTTCCCCCTAAGTACGCTGCACCCTCACTGGCGCTGGGGCCCCCACACCACTGGGGGTCCCTATGAGGCCTCCTCCAACCCCTTATGGTCTCACCCAAACCACCGGTGTAATAAACAACAAAATACTACAGAAACTCGAGCCTACTGGCTATAACATAATGTAAAGCCGCCTGGCTAAACCACGTTGCACAAACGCCCTAGAGCTGCCATCCAGAACTCTGCTCCAACAGTACCTGTGGGTCTCGCTGCTTCTCGCACCCCTACTCCGGGAGCTCCTACCTCTCTGGCTGCTGGCAGGGAACTGCCAGCCTGGCCTCAGCCCTGGGTTTTATAAGGGCCAGGCCCTGCCCCCTACAGCCAGCTGACCGCTGTCAGGTGTGGGTCATTTGCTGCCTCCATTTGCCCTGGCAACCCGCAGGTGGGCTCCTATTCCCTGCTAGGGCTCTTTTCCCCGGCAGTTTCCCCTCTCTAGGAGCAGGGCACCTCAGTGCTCTGCGACACTATGCTTCAGGCTCCATCATGGTATGTGCTGTACAGACTATTAAGAGGTCCTTTCCCCAAACAGCCTACAAGTGAGGAATCTAAGGATGTGTGTGATATGGTTACAATCGCAGGTGTACGATGGAGATGGAGATGCTTCTGGTCAAACCCTATGCTATCTTTTGGGCATCCACATGGATTTCATGCAACTTTACGTTATCCTGTTAAAGCCCTGAAACCCCGAGTGCATCTACTTTTCTAACACACTGTCACCTGACCTTAAAATTGAGTTAAAAAAAATAAAAATCAGCAAGGAGGATTAAGAGCTTTCCAGGGGCTTGGACAGAGTGGAATAGCTTTGCACATAGGCAACTAAGTCACTTATGCCCCAAATACGTGAAATAGAATCTGTCCCTTTATGGGTTTGTTTGTTTTTTTAATAAAAGACCAATATGAAACAAATGTAACTGCCAAAAAAGTCTGTATTTTGCCCTTCAAACCATCATTAATTGGCTGGTTACTTGCAAGTGCTATAGTGGAGGTGGCAGCTGAAAAGAGAATTGAATTAAGAGAGGTTAGTGGCCTCCTGATTCAGTTCAGGGAGATCCCTGCCTGCCGCAGTCTAGAGAGTATTCATTAAAACGTAGGTAAAAGAAAGGCCTGGAATCAATAATGGTAGATGTTTCCTGTTCAGCTGTTGCTTCTCACCAGAAAACGAGTCAGTCTCTCTTACCTAATGGTGAGTCTGTTCATAATGTAGTTACTCTGGTATATTCATGATCTGTTCATAAAACAATTACGCTTGCATATTTCTGATCTTTCATTTCAGTAACAGCCGGATGGTCGCAAAGCGCTTTCCAAGGACACCCTCATATTACCAAGTTACGGAGCAATCACTGAATGCAGTGTTGGAAATCCAGCCGCCACATTTTTGGAAACAAAAGCCACATTATAACAGCATTGCACGAGAGTTTAAAGAAGAAGAAAAGGATAACACATCCATCTGGCATAATCTTGATGGTTTCTGATGGCTTCCCATTCAAATACGGTATAATCCTGATGCTCTTTGGCTTGGAAGGACACATGAAATCACCACTGAAGAAAAGCTGTATGCTTTCCCGTCTTATAGCTCATCTCATGCCGACCGTTTTCCCCCTACTTATGCCCAAACACTTCGCCGTTATGGCTTTTCCTGTTCTTTCTTATTTCCCATCCATCTTTATTTTTGTATGATCTCATCAATGTTGCTCTTTTTATTAGGTAGCACTCCACATGCAGACATACAGACGCATGATTGTAATGTCTAAAACCGCCTACATAATATCTAACAGTGGATAGAAATGTTTCAGTTGAACATCCTCAAATGTGATAGCCTGATTAGGGAACTAATATTTCTGCTCGAAGTTTCTTAGAGCATCAAGAAATTAAAGACTTCAAAGAAACTTCTACAAAGATGGACTAGAGTTCTAGGACAACTATTGGGAGGAAAAAATGGAAATCCAATTATAAGTTGAATGTTATTTGAACCACTGGACCTAGAGAAAACATTTTTTTTCTGCATGAAAAGGAAAGCTGGGAACTTTGAAGAAATGTGGTCTTTGTTCTTACAGTTACATGATTAATTAGAGATAAGACACGTTTGAAAATGCTTCTTCATTTATTTGTAATCCCTAAGAGTTTGTTACTCCAAGTCAGCTTTATGTGCAAAGTTTTGCTTGGAAAAAGGAAAAAAAAAGGATTTTTTAATTCCTTTCAGTTTTTTGTGTGTATGTAAGGATACAAGAGTACTTAAAAGAGGGGTTATCTGTAAATAGCATATTAAGATGTTTGCTTCTAAAATATAAGTCAGTTGATATTTATGTATCTATAACATGTATTCCTCTGTTGATTTTTATTTTTATTTCATTGGAGTGTATTTGTAATCTTTCCAACTTTCAAAGATCCTATTTAGATATTCCAATGCAAGACAGATTTAGCTACTGGGGCTTCCAGTGAATGATTATTTTTTGGGATCTAAGATGTCAACAACTTAATAAATGTATTTGTTTATAATATATGACTTCTGAATGTCTCTGTAACCAGGCTAACAAAATAGAATATTTAAAAATAATCTGATAACTGAAGTTTAATACAAAGTGCTTTGATGTTTAACTGGGCTGCCATATTATTTTGTTACAGTATATGACAGTTAAATGCTTTAATAGTCCATACAAAATTAATCCATTAAAAAGAAAAATCTCATTACACATGTATTGCTTACATAATTTTAAACTAATTACACCACAACTACTGTTAAATGATTCCTACATTATCGTAAAACCTGAAAAAAAAATAATTTTACTGTTCAGTAGATATTTCATTACTATAAAATACCTCTTTCTCAATAGATCTAAATTAAATCCTTGTAGAAAATACTGCAGGGATAAAGGCCAGCGACTTGTAATTAAAGAGAAAATTCAAGTTGGTAAGGGGCAATAGATGCATAGGGTTGGAAGGGACCTCAGTAGGTCATAGAGTCCAACACCCTGCCCTGGACAGGAAAGAGCGCTGGGGTCAGATGACCTCCGCCAGGTGCTTTTCCAGTCTTGTCTTAAAGACCCCCAAGGTAGGGGTAGCACCACCTCCCTTGGAGCCCACTCCAGATCCTGGCAACCCTAACCGTGAAGAACTTCTTACTAATGCCCAACCTAAATCTGCTCTCCGTCAGTTCGTGGCCATTGTTCCTAGTTACCCCAGGAGGTGCCCTAGTAAATAGAGCATCTCCTATTCCCTGATGCCCTCCCCCGATGAATTTTAGGCAGCCACAAGATCACCTCTCAGCCTTCTCTTGTGAAGGCTGAAAAGATCCCGGGCCCTCAGTCTCTCCTCATAGGGCCTTGCATGCAGGCCTCTGACTATACAAGTGGCCTCCTATGAACCCTCTGAAGGTTGTCCACATCCCTCTTGAAGTGCAGCTCCCAAAACTGGACATAATACTCCAGCTGCGGCCTGACCAGTGCCACATAGAGGAGAAGCATCATGTCCCTGAGCCTGTTCATCATGCACCTGCTAATACATGTAAAGTGCAGTTAGCCTTGTTGATCACTTGGTCACATTGACAACTCATGTTCATCTTGGAGTCAACCATGACTCCAAGATCCCTTTCCGCTGCTGTGCTCCTAAGAAGGTCATCCCCCAGCCTGGAAGTGTGTTGGTGGCTCTTTTTGCCTAGCTGCAGCACTTTGCACTTGTCTTTGTTGAACTGCTTCCTATTTCATTCTGCCCATTTTTCCAACCTGCCCAGATCCTCCTGGATCTGTTCCCTACCCTCTGGTGTGTTAACTTTGACCCATAATTTGGAATCATCTGCACACTTGCACAGAGTGCTCTCCACGCCCTTGTCCAAGTCACTGATAAAGACATTGAACAGCACTGGCCCAAGGACCGAGCCTTGCAGGACTCCACTGCCCACATCTTTCCACATTGATATCGACCCCATCCACCACCACTCTCTGGGTGTGACCCCTAAGCCAATTTGCCACTCACCTGTCCTGAATAGTTCATGCAAGACTCTTACTGATGAGAAAGGCAAAATTCCTGATTTCAGAGAGCAGAAGAATTTTACTTATCCTGTTGCCCTGTGGGGTCAGGCCAATTCTCAGGATCTCAACATTGTGCTGTTAGACAGGAGGGTGTGACACAATTGCACATATACAAACACAGAAATCAATTAGGTGCATACACATGCACACTACCAGCTCAGGCACATACACATCCAAACCAGCCTAGGCATATGCACACCTATTACCAATTCAAGCACATACACTATACACCCCAGAAGTTAGACACAGATCACTAATTCGTATATCATGCACACAATGCCATATATATATACACACACACATTCACCAGTTCACACACATACAACCCACCTACACATACACACAGGTAAGCTCCTAACTTGCATGGTATAGTGTGTATGTGTGTGCTTGGGGTACCTGGGATACTTGGGGTAAGTTTCAGGTGAGAGAGAGAGAGTTAAAGTGTAGGGTATGGAAGCTGACAGACCCAGGATTAGGACGGGTGGACTAGAGGGGCCTGGGCTGAAGAACTGAGGCTGGGGGTGACTTTAGGTTAATAGATCTTAATTGATTAAAAGCCTACAGAACAGGGAAGTATACCGGCACAGAAGGTAGGACTGGAGCCAGGGCTAAGAAGGAGCTGAAAAGGTAGATGGGGAGAGGGGAAAATGGGGCTAAGGAAAAGTGTGGGTGTTAAAGAGGGGCTCTGGGTGTGGGGAGCCAGAGGATGGCTCTGGGGCAGCTAGAGAAGTTGCAGGGAGCAGCAGTAAGTGCTCAATACAGACCTAATAATAATACAATATAAAACAGTGGATATCCAAAACCAAAAACTTGCTACCAAAATAAAAATGTTTAAAGCTTATCCTAAGTCTGAGCTCACTTATACTTATCTACAGGCAAAAGAGGGAGAGAAAAAGTCAGAAATGGTGGGGGAAGGGAAGGGAAGGGAATGCATTTTAAACTAAATTAAAAAAAAGAAAAAACAGTGGTTTTGCTACAATCCAGTGCTTTGCAAAATATAAAAGGATCTACAAGCTCTTTTGTTCTGTCTGTTCCTCTTACTTCCTCCAACTCAATACAAAGCACCATGAACACTATAACACGTTCTCTTTAATCTCTGAAGGCCTCAAAAACTACAACATGCCATAAGAAAGGAGATAGGAAGACAGAAGCAATGATGATCTGACAAACAGGCCTGCATGCCACACTTCAGAATGAAAAACTGGTAATTTCATCTGCTCCCAGCTATGGTACTGGTTTTAACCCAGATTATGGGGACTCCTCTAAGCACAGGGGAATGAAATCAAAGGACAGGAGGGCTTCTTCCATCCCATATCCCTGTGTGAGCAATACCCATAGCCCAGGGGAGGATCATAGAAATCCTAGAAAATGAGAGTTGGAAGGGACTGCAGGGGGTCACGCCTAGTTCAACCCCTTGCTTAAAGCAGGACCAGCCTCAATTATATTCATCCCAGTCAACTTTGTCTATCTGGGTCTTAAAAACCTCCAAGGATGGAGAGTCCACCACCTCTCTGGGTAGCCTGCTCCAGTGCTGTACTTTAGTAAGGGTAATAAATATGTAACCTAAACTAACCTAATATCCAACCTCAACTTCCCTTGCTGCAGCTTGAGCCCATTGCTCCTTGTTCTGTCATCTGCCCCCACTGAGAACAGCCCAGCTCCATCCTCCTTGCAACCCCCTGCAGGGAATTGAAGGCTGCTATTCAATCCCCCCTCGGTATTCTTTTCTCTACCCTAAATAAGTCAAGGGGATGTGGATGGGGGTGCAGTGTGGAGATTGCACCTGCCCTTTTGAACTGCATTGTGGGAGCAGAAGCTGGGACCTGTAGGTCCTGTGGGGAGCCGGGCTCAGCTAGGGACAGCAGTGGTGGTGGGTGGGTTCATCCTCCCTGTGCCTGCTCCAGGGCTGGTGGGAAACACCTGGGGGCACTGGACAGGGAGGAGGACCCTGCCTGCTGCTCCTGTTCCTGGCTGAGCCTGGCTCCCCATACAACCCAGATGAAACTGGAAGGACTGGCTCTGGACCCCCCGCACACCTGCCCCTATTTCAGCCAAGAACAACGGCAGTGGCTGTCAGGGAAAGAGGGAATAGGAGATTTACCTGATCTGATCAGACTTAAGAAAGGTATGTCTGCAGTTCTCATGGTGTGATCTGCCTGCCCCAGGTAGGGGGTGTGACTGGAGGGGGGGGTGCAGCCCCCCCCCCCACCACAGCACACATCACTGCTTCTGCACCCATTTACAAAATCTTGTCTCCACCCATGCAGCAGGCTACTGGTTTTAACAGTGACATTAGAAACCCCAGAAGCCCCCTCAGCTAATCTCCTAGTTTTATTTGCAGTGCCAGTCACGGATGCTTCAGAGGAAGGTGCAGGAGAAAACACACGCACACACCCCAAATTACTAATTTAAACAGGAAAAAAACACTACCTGGTCCCTCAGGAGAACAAGCAGAAGCCCTGAAGCATGGGACTAAGTATGATATATAGAAGGTACAATACATGGTGTAACCATATTGAAGGCATTAGGGGAAGGAGGAGCAATAAGGAAGGAAACCAAGACACTGCCACCTAACACATTCATTACCAGCAAGCAGCCCATACTGGGATCACATTTCCCTTCAAGCCCCTCTTCGGTATACCAACAAGGTGAATACTCAATGCCTAATATCACTCAGGGTATAACTACTAACTCCAAGATCACTTATTATATGGCCCCTTCCAGGAACAACTGAGACAATTTAGGGTTCGTGTCCCCACTACCTTGTTTTGAAGGCCATCCCAAAACTCCACTCCTCTGAGTGTTAGGAACCTTCTTCTAATTGGACACCTAAATTTATTCATGATCAATTTGATCTTGTGCCAGTATTATTCCTTTGACTTAAAAACTTCTCTTCCATCTCTTGTATTCATACATTTGTAATGAATAATCATGTATAATAATTCTCTCCCAAACGTTGGTTTGCTAGCCAAACCAAGCCCACCTATTTAATTCCCCTCCCAGAATTAAATAGGTGCTCCAATCCCCTTATCGTCTTAATTCCCTTTCCCTTCATCTCTTCCAGTTAATTAATCTTTCTGAAACCTAAGTGGCCAGAGCTGTAAGCAATATTCTAAATTGTACCATTATATGATATTATTTTTGTACCGTGGTACAATGTCTTGTACAATGGTACAGAGGCATCCTCATCTCTTCTAAAAATACCTCACCTCATGAAACTGAGAACTGCATCGGCCTCTTATGGCCATGTCATGTTTTTCATCATCGACCGATACGATACGCTCAGATCACTCTCTTCCTCTGAGGTTTCCAATCTATGAGCCCACCATTTATAGCAAAGGTTCTTGGTATGAACCCACTGCACTAATGATTTTTCACTTTGTCCTATTCAATTTTAAACCATTTCTCAATCCACAAGCTTATCTAGTTCCTCCTGTGCAATCATCTGGTGTTCCTCACTACTAATAATGTTAACTTGGATTTCTGCAAGAGAGCACTCTGTCCAAGTTTGCAGATTTTAACTTCATATCATCTATGCATCTCAAAAGCCTATAGCTGGTTCTTGCACCAAGGCAACTAATGAAATCATTACACTGATTGGCCCCAGAGCAATATTCACCCCAAAATATTCCCTTTAATCCAAGCCATCCTCACTATTTTTATTTCTTTCTAGTCCATCACTTCACTGCTACACAATGCTACCCCTCACCTTTACTCTTATTTGTATAATTCCTAAACTATGTATACCCTTCCACATTTGCACTCAGGGTATGAGTACTGCTTCATCATGTTACTTTATGCCTTTAATATCTAAATGCGTGTCCCACACCAGGGGCTCTAATTCCCTCATTTTATTGCCCATGCTCCTTGCATTAGTATACAAATATTTCACCTCTTTCTGCCTGGCCTCATCTGGGTTTCTGGTTGGCACGGATACAATCAATTTAGAGGCAAAAACACCTTCCTGGCTTCTGCTTTCATTGATGTAACAGCTGTCCTCTTCCTGACTTCTCTCTGGTGGTCATTTCGTCTTTGCCTCATTGTCATTAACTCGATTTCCCTCCCGTTCTCTATTTATACCAGCTATCTATAACGTGCACATCTTTTCTGACATTTTCTTCCAATTTCCTAGTTTAAAGCTCTTTTTATCCACTGTGCAGATTTAGTCCCAGAAAGCTATTCCCCAACTTACTCAGGTAGAGTCTGTCCCCAAAGAAAAGCCCTCTGTCCGTGAATATCTTTGAGAGGTCAAACATCTTGAAATGTTCCTGATCATATCAGTCCCGGCCCAGGAGTATAAAAGGAGACTCCACAAGTGGCCAGGGAGTGAGCAGTGGAGTACCCAGGGATCAGTCCTAGGGCTGTTTTGTTCAATTTCTTCATCAATGATTTACAAGATGGGATGGAGCGAACCCTCAGCAAGGGACGTGATGGGGAACAAATAGGGTTTTCTACAAGTATGTTGCTAGCAAGAGGAGGATCAGGGAAAGTGTAGATCCCTTACTGAATGGCAGAGGCAACCTAGTGACAGAGGATGCAGAAAAGGATGAAGTGCCCAATGCCTTTTTTGCCTCCGTCTTCACAGGCACGGGCAGCTCCCAGACTATTGCACTGAGTGGCACAGTTTGGGGAGGAGGTGAGCAGTCCTCCGTGGTGAAAGAACAGGTTATGGACTACTTAGAAAAATCAGACATGTACAAGTCCATGGGGAATGTAACAGGGGGGCCATCCTGATGCCAATCATAATATTGGCCTGCCCAGCTGTCTCACTGGGCTCCTTGATGCTCTTCCTGGACTGCTCACTCCTGTCTAGCCTCCACCTCATAACACAACCCTCTGTCGCTGGCCCCATTTCACTCTCGGGCCCCTTACAGGATTCTTCCCATCAGGTGGCTGAGCTTCAGCCTCTGTCATTTCCGACTGGTTGCTAACTGACCCCCTTACTCTCCCACCCGTGGTGTCTCTCTCAAGAGACCTTTGCTCACATGAGCCTGACCCCCTTCTCCAGCCAGTTGGGGTGCAACAGCTGTCCGCCACTGCGGCCTGCCCCTTGTGGTGGGCATACTTGCCCTCTAGCCACTCAGGCCCTGGCTCCAGCTTGGGCCAGTCGAGAGCCCTCGGTCAATCTGGGTCGAGCTGGCTCCTTTCCTCAATAGGGGTCCCCTTCTGGGCCCTCCCATAAATCATTCCTTTTATACTGGGCTGGCCTGGAGCCCCACAGATCTTAGGTAAAGTAGCCTTTTACTTCACTGGGCTCATCTGAGCCCCTCCAGAGACCCCTCCAGGGTCAGCTCCACTCCCTGGGGTTCCCAGACCTTTCCTCAGTAGCCCATGCTCTGAACAGTCCTAATCAGGGCTTACACCTCTAAGCCCCATCTACCTGGACTGGCTTGGCTCTTCCCTAGGCCCTTGTGTGCACCACCTCTCTTATTTGGCTGTCCTGGCCCCTTCCTCAGACCCCTGTGCACACCGCCCCTCTCTCTAGGCTGGCCTCTCCACAGCTTTAGGCCCACAGCCATGGGCAACTGGTGCCTCCCTAGTCTGGGGAGGCACCAGATTGCCAACGGGGGAGAGGGGGCCAGCGGCTGATCACCAACTGGGGCAGGGGTTCGATCGCCGAGCCAGCACTTCTGGTTTCATGGCTGGCACTTCCAGAGGGTGTGCAGCCAATCTCAGGGGGTACACGTGCAGCCATGGGCACCCCCTATGTGTCGGCAATGCCCACAGCTACTTCCTCAGCATTTCAGACTCCTCTGGGTCCCTAGGAACCATCTCCTTCTCCACAGTTTCTACCCTAACCTCCAAGATGTTCCAGGACAAGACTCCTCCAGCCAGGCAATGTTACCCCATCGGCTTCTCAGTTGCAACTGGCAGCCCTGCTCCTAATGCCTGGTCTTATACTGAGGCTGCCTAGCCCTCCTCCGATCAGGTAGCCTCCTGGCAGCCATATGACCACCTGATTGGCTCTGCTGTCATCTGCTGACTGCTCTGCAGCCTGCTTAAGCCCTTAAAGGGGCAGGCATCCAGAGGTGCTCTGCCACAGGCAGGATGGGATGCACCAGAGGGTGCTGAGGGTGTTGGCTGATGTGATTGTAGAGCCACTCACCATCATCTTTGGGCATGTGTAGATGAAACAAGGAGCATATGTGCACAACACTTTAAAGCAGGTTAAATATGAAGCATTGGTGTTTGCACGCCTTGGCAATGTATTGCACATTTATTGCAGCCTCTGTAGCACATTCAGTGGTGTAATGCACCTTAAATTACTTTGGGGCATTGCAAACTAAAACACCTCTGAGGAGTTTTAGTTTGCTGTCCTAAGCTGCAGAGGAAAGCACCACCTGCCCCCCTTTCCCTCCCACACAGCCCAGGGACCACTCCGCCTGCCAGCTGCTCACCTCCCCCTCCCTGCCACTGGAGAGGCAGGTAAGACATGGGTCTACACAACACAGGGGTTTACTTTGCCCTAAAATGAAGTGGTGTTTTTAAAAACCTACGGCTTCAATTCAGGGCAAAGTAAACCCCTGTTTCATATACACACACCCTTTGAAAACTCATAGTGATCAGAATAGGTCCTGGATGACTGGAAAAGGGCAAACATAATAACCACATTTTAGAAAGGGAAAAAGGAGGATCCAGGGAACTACAGACCAGTCAGCTCCACCTGAGTCCCTGGAAAAATCATGGGGCAGGTCGTCAAGGAATCCGTTTCTAAGCAGTTGCAGGAGGAAAAGGTGATTAGGAGCAGTCAGCATGAATTCACCAGGGGCAAGTCATACCTGACCAACTTGATTGCCTTCTATGATGAGGTGACTGGCTCTGTGGGTGTGGGGAGACACTGGTGGATGTGGTGTACCTTGATTTTAGAAAAGCATTTGATATGGTCTCCCACAGCATTCTCACAGACAAGCTAAGGAAATACGGGCTGGATGAATGAACTGTCAGGTGGATAGAAAACTGGCTGGAGAATCAGGCTCAGAGAGTACTAATCACTGGTTTGATGTCCGGTTGGCAGCTGGTATCAAGTGGAGTGCACCAGGGGTTAGTCCTGGGGCTGGTTTTGTTTGATGGCATCATCAACAACCTGGAAGATGGGATGCAGTGCACCCTCAGCAAGTTTGCAGATGGCACCAGTCTGGGAGGAGCAGTAGATATGCTGGGGCAAATGAAATCTCATGAGGTTCAACAAACAAAAGTGCAACATCCTGCACTTAGGATGAAACAATCCCATGCACCAGTACAGGCTGGGGGATGACTGGCTGTGCAGCAGCTCTGCAAAAAAGGACCTGGGGTTGACAGTGGACAATAAGCTGAATATGAGCCAGCAGTGTGCCCTTGCTGCCAAGAAGGTTAATGGCGTCCTGGGCTGCATCGGTAGGCGTGTTGCCTGTAGATCAAGGGAAATAATTCTTCGCCTCTATTCTGCACTGATGAGGCCACATCTGGAGTCCTGTGTTTAGTATTGGGGCTCCCACTACAGAAAGGATGTGGGTAAATTGGAGAGAGTCCAGCAGAGGGTGACAAAAATGGTTCAGGGGCTGGGGGACACGACTGGTGAGGAGAGGCTGAGGGAGCTGGACTTATTTAATTTAGAAAAGAGGAGACTGACTAGGGTTTAATAGCAGCCTTCACCTCCCTGCAGGGGGGCTGCAAAGAGGATGGAGCTGAGCTAGTCTCATTGAGGGCAGATGACAGGACAAGGAGCAATGGGCTCAGGATGCAGCAAGGGAAGTTGAGGTTGGATATTAGGAAAAATGTTCTCGCTAGGAGGGTAGTAAAGCACTGGAATAGGATACCCAGAGAGATGATGGACTCTCCATCCTTGGAAGCTTTTAAGACCCAGATGGACAAAGCTTTGGCTGGGGTGATGTAGTTGGGGCTGGCCCTGCTTTGAACAGGGGGTTGGATTAGATGTGACCTCCTGAAGTCCCTTCCAACCCTAATTTTCTATGATACCATTATGTTTGATGATGGGATGCTTCCACATGGTACACCAGGTTGAGTGGAGTTGCTCTAGTATTTCTCATACAAGGCACCACCTCCAAGTCATGTCAGGGTGGGTAGAGAGGACTCGGGCATAACACACTTTGACTGCTCACTTGTAGAGTGACTTCCCGGACAGGATCTCAAAACTGAAAGTGCTACATGAGGTCATCTTAATTAACCTCCATCACTGGAGTCATATTCATTGTTTTCTGTTATTATCACATCTTTATTCTTCCAAAAATATATGTGTATAAATAACCATTCAGCAAACTCCCTGGTTTGCTGCCCTGTTTAGAACCTGCCAGGTCTTGCTGGCTGCTTGGCTTTTAAAAGCTTCTGCATGAGTTAATTCTGGCCCTTAATGAAGCTGAACTGACCAAAAAACAGGAAACGGGCCTTTATTTCAGAGAAATGAAGGCCTGCCTTGTACTAATAACATGCCCTCATATATTCACTCATACCCAGACTGCTACCAAACCAACCCTCAAGAATAAACACATAATCAACTTGACCTCAGCTGGCTCTTCTCTTTGCTCCAGATCCTCACTCTTTCCTCAGTGATGTAGAGGACTGGTTATTTTAAGGGGAGGGAGGGTTTCCCACCATGACCATACTGAAGCAGACAAATGGCAAATGGCTTTTCAAGCTATTTTCAGTGCATCTTTATATTGCATTATCACAGCATGGATTCCCCATGGTTTTGGTTGGGGTTTGTTTTGGGTTTTTTGTTTGTATGTTCGTTTGGTTTGGGGGGGTGGGGGGGGTTGAAACAAGGGGAAATCTATTCTTTTCCTTTCTCTGACAGGGACTTTGCTTCTTCACCACTAGCCATGAAGCCGTTTCAGGAAAATCAAGGAAAAGAAAAATAGTGGCTCAATCTGCTTTTGAGCACATAGCGCAGGTAGCGCACAGCTCCTCATTTCATATTAGTCTTATTTCCATCCCCCACCAAGTTCCCTGCTTTCCAGTACATATGCTACCTGCAGTGCTTAGCTGGCTCTTTTATCCCCTCAAGCTTTGTCAAGGGAACTGGCCATATTATTAGGCAATGTTGGCTAGCCTGGACAAAGCAAATCTGATTATCCTCTGATTCCTTGTTTGGATCAAAATGACAAACCTGCGGGGTCCCTTTGCTGGCTACTGAACTCAGCCTGCCTCTGCTTCCAGGCTGCCATCCAAATCCTTCTGTGAACAAGCTGGCAAAGACTTTGCAAGGCAAAAGGCTTGCCTTCAACTCAGCAAGGCATTGCAACTGCTTTCTCCTCAGACTTCCACCCCGGGATGAGAAGATGGAAAATTTCCATGTTTAATCCTTCTGAGGGAGAGAAAGACTTAGACTGGATATGATTGAATAACCATGGGTGGCACTTACTCAGATTGCATCACTATCTTACCATGCCTAACCAGCTCTTTAAATATCTATCTATCTATCTATCTATCTATCTATCTATCTATCTATCTATCTATCTATCTATCTATCTATACACACAGAGATAGATATCCATCTATAGATATAGATATCTATCTATCTATCTATCTATCTATCTATCTATATTCATTCAATCTCTCTCACATGTATTAACTAATTACATATAGATGGATATCTATCTATATATATCTAGATATAGATATCTATCCATCTTCATTCAATCTCTCATATATATTAACTAATTACATATAGATAGATATCTATCTATATCTATATCTAGATATCTACCTAGCCATCTTCATTCAATCTCTCTCATATATATATTGCATATATGTAATATATTGCATATATTCACTATAATTCATTCAATCTCACACACACACACGTGTGTGTGTGCACACATGCGAGAAAGAGAGAATGGCATTGAATGAATTATAGTGAATATATGTAATAAAGTGAATAAATATATGAGAGAGATTGATTATATATATTTGCATATACACACATATTTCCATAGCACATAACACATAGCACTTGCGAAGCTGAGTGGGGAACAGGCTCCCCAGCCCCCATCAGCAGGGAGCTCTCAGTGCTGGCACCAGCTCTGCACTACGGTGCCGGTGCTGGGAGACCCTTATCTACCAGGTCCAGCTCTCTGGTTGTGGGGCCGACACTGGGAGATCCTCATCAACCAGCCCCCCGCTCTCCTATCACGATGGCAGAGCATGGGCTGGGAGTTAAGGATCTCCCAGCCCCCACTTCTCAATCACAATCTCAGAGGAGGGGGCTTGGAGCTCCCTGCTGCCAGGGCAGGGGACATTATCCCCACCTGAGCTCTGGTGGTGGAGCCCACCCTGGCAGCAGGCAGCTTCCAGGGGCAGGGAGCAATCTCCTGCCCCCTCCCTCGTGGATGGCTGACTAGTAGCAGATTTGCTCCCAGTCGGGCATCTACATGAGTGCTACTGCGCTATTACTAATCAAAAGTAAATTTACTACTTGCATTTGTAAGTAGCAAATTTATTCGGGATTAGCGAGGTTTACTGCATAGTAAGCATGTGCATGTGTAGATGCACGTGCTTACTCCCCAGTAAACTACTCTACTGCACAGTTAAGCATCTTGTGTAGACATACCCGGTATGTATATATACGGACCATGCACTTTATCAAATAAAAGATATTGCCCACAAAAATCCTTGCTTGTATACATAGCCATACACAGTTATCTACTAACTTATGCATTCAAATTAAGTGTTTCATATCTCTAAATGCTTTCTATGACTGAAATTCAAACTTGGAGAAAAAGACAAATGCCAAATCTGGGCAAAATCTTAGGAGTTTACAAATATTTGAAGAGTTGCCATAAGGAACAAGAACACGTCTTCCCTATGCTACAGGGGGCAAGACATGGAGCAATGAGTTTAAACTGCAACAAAACAAATTGAGATTAAATATTTGGGGGGGGGGGAATTCTAACTGCAAAAGCAGAAAGTCAATAGAACAAGCTGCCGAGGGAAGTTGTGGCCTCTCTTTCCCTGGAGGTTTTTAAGAAGGGGTGGGTAGGTACCTGTCTGGGATGGTCTAGGAACAGGTAGTCTGCATCTGAGCAAGGGGTTGGACTAGATCACCTTGCAATACTATGATTCTATGAAATCTTTGTGAACGTATAAATTTTTCAGCAGGGGGAAATATCTGGAAGCAAGGGAATTTTTAAAATGAAAAAAAAGTAGATTTGAACCAACTTTTCATTTTGAAAACCTTAAATGTTATTAATTTAAAAATGCTTGAGAAGCAAAGTAGGTCAAAAAAAATGTTTTCACAAACCCCAAACTTATTTCAGATTTTTCTTTTGCTTTTCTTGGAACTGCCAGACAGAGAAAAAAAGAAATCTTTTATTTGCACAATTCTAGGCAACTCTTGGTCTGGAAGGAAAGAACCAGATCATCAGCTGGTGTAAACAAGCATAGACTTCAAAAGTGCTTCAGTGACTTACTCCAACTGCGAATCTGAGCTGGAGTTTTCTGTAACAAGAGCATCTATAAAAGTGCATGGTTTAAGCTCTCCTTTAAGAGAAAATCTCAATAAATTCGTTTTCAGACAGATGTCATGATTCATGCACATGTGATCCCAAATTCTGGATAGATGGAAGCTTTATTCAACGACTAAATTTGAATTAATATCATGTCATGAGCATGTGCCTCCAGATAATTATGTCTTTGTTTAATTAAAACAGAGGCAGGGGGCTGGGCTGGGCACTGCTCCTCCTCTCTGGGGCAGGGGTCAACCAGGACAAGGCATATGTGTGTGCATGTACATGTACGTGTGTGTTGTCCCCCGACCATGGTGCCCTGGGCAGTCGCCCACCTCTAAAGCCAATTCTGGCTAGAAATAACCTCCACTATTTTGAATCCAGAGGGGTATTTTCCACATGAATTTTCACCTTGATTTGATTTGATTTGATTTGATTTGATAAGCCCCTGAAAATTCCCTTTGTATTACAATATTTGAGTCTGGCAATGCAGCTTTGTTCTTTTCCAACTCTGATGAACTCCTCTTGTAGCAAATTAAGTGCCTTCATTTGAATTTAGAAAGGCTGGTTTAGAGTTTTTTTTTGTTGTTGTTGTTTTTTTAAATTAATTAGATACAATTTTTAAAAATAATTCAATTATGCAGAGTTATGGGTGAACATTTGTCACAGCTGTCAACAGAAGAATCTTTTCTTTTTTCTTAAGTGTCCATGACTATGCATTTGGGAGGTTGTATTTATGAAAAAAGTGAGTGGGTGGGTATAGTTGATTAGATTGATGTAGGGGGGAGGGGGGGTCACTTATGCAATTTTTTTTTCACATATAAAAGGGGGAAAAAAACGGTTCTTTAAAATATCTTTCCTAGTGGCCTGGCTCTGAAGCTTTGAGCATTAAATAGAAAAATGTCTATTTCTAAACTGGATGCACTTTTCTGTTCAAAGGTGTCACTGCATACATATTCACAGACCTTCCTAAACAGAAAGCAATTTTAAAAGAATGATCTGGGCAAAACAGCTACAGTACAGACACAGACTTCCACCCAGCTCTGGTTCCAACTTTGTCTTCCTCTTATCCCATATTTGAAAAATCACGTGGCACATAGGGACATCTAGTGGCTACATATTGTGCTGGAAGTAAACATACCATTGCATTCATTTTGATAAATAAAATTAAAAACAGCCTTGTCAAGGCAGCAAAACAATCTGTGGTTTTTACTGCACCGAGTAATCCTGAAATCATTTTTACCTCTATTCATCAACTTTTAGTGTTAGGCTCCTCTGTATGACGAACTTGACTACAGAGGATATTGGTACAGAGAACAAAACACCGTCAATCCATTCATCTCTACTAGATACATGGCACCTATTCCTGTGATACCTCAGCATCTCACCATAGATTCATAGATGTTAGGGTCGGAAGGGACCTCAATAGATCATCCAGTCCGACCCCCTGCATAGGCAGGAAAGAGTGCTGGGTCTAGATGACCCCAGCTAGATACTCATCCAACCTCCTCTTGAAGACCCCCAGGGTAGGGGAGAGCACCACCTCCCTTGGGAGCCCGTTCCAGACCTTGGCCACTCGAACTGTGAAGAAGTTCTTCCTAATGTCCAGTCTAAATCTGCGATCTGCTAGCTTGTGGCCATTGTTTCTTGTAACCCCCGGGGGCACCTTGGTGAATAAAACCTCACCAATTCCCTTCTGTGCCCCCGTGATGAACTTATAGGCAGCTAAAGGTCGCCTCTCAACCTTCTCTTGCAGAGGCTGAAGAGGTCCAGTTTCTCTAGTCTCTCCTCGTAGGGCTTGGTCTGCAGGCCCTTAACCATACGAGTGGCCCTTCTCTGGACTCTCTCCAGGTTATCCGCATCCCTCTTGAAGTGTGGCGCCCAGAATTGCACACAGTACTCCAACTGCGGTCTGACCAGTGCCCGATAGAGGGGAAGTATCACCTCCTTGGACCTATTCGTCATGCATCTGCTGATGCACGATAAAGTGCCATTGGCTTTTCTGATGGCTTCGTCACACTGCCGGCTCATGTTCAACTTGGAGTCCACTAGGACTCCAAGATCCCTTTCCACCTCTGTGCCACCCAGCAGGTCATTCCCTAGGCTGTAGGTGTGCTGGACATTTTTCCTCCCTAGGTGCAGCACTTTGCATTTCTCTTTGTTGAACTGCATCCTGTTGTTTTCTGCCCACTTGTCCAACCTGTCCAGGTCTGAAATGTACTCCATTTTCTCAGCAGGGAAGTACAACTAAGACCTTTTTAGGAAAGAGGTATTAAATGACAGAAAGACTGAAAGCCAGATTTATATATGTATTCAGACACTCCATTCCCATTGATTTTAAAGTTCTAATCTTGAATGCCTTGATGTTGCTCGCACAGGGGGGATCTATCCGTGCTTTTAGCATGGGGCAATAAACTCTGGCGTATATTGCACCACAGTTTATTGCTCTGGGAGCAGCATTTACATGTGTGCATGGGACCGCAGCATGTTGAGCCAGGTTGGAGCAGCCCCAGCTGGCAAGGGATCCAGGGGAGGGTCAGCCTGCCAGCCCAGGTCTGCTCTGACCCAGCTCAATGTGTCGTGGAGGATCTAACTGGGGCAGAAGGGTGCTCCAAGGTGGGGCTAGATGGCAGGCAGCTCCCACACTGAACTACCCTTGTGCCCCAGTCAGCCCCGTCACTGTCTACACAGCACACTAGACATCACTGCTGCAAGATAGCACTTGTATATACAAGTACTAACCTATGGCAGTGTTTATTAGTTTACTGCAACCTAATAGAGCCACACGTGTCGACGCAGAGACTTTACTGTGGAGCTAATTAGGCCGTTAATGTCTCATGCAGATGCGGCCATAGAGAGTCTATGGCAGAACAGACATTTGAATCTGGATTTAATCCAGCAAGTGCCCACTTCTTTGTCTTTTGATCATCCTCTAGCAACTCCCCTCCCTGCAGGCCATCAAGTCCCTCCCGAATTGTGATACTGAACCAAGACTAGAAGTAAGGAATACAAAGATAAATTATTAGTAATGCTAGAATTCAATGTCCATAGCCTGTGGCTCATAATTAAGCCTTCTGGTTTCAAACCCATTGCTAAGACACATGAAATGACGCCTCTTTTTTCTGAGACAAAAGTGAATTTGGGTCTAAAAGGATGGAGAAGCATTGGTAGGGCTGGTACGGCCCTCTCCGATTTTTAAGTTGTCATGTTGTGTTACCAAGTACAGGATCACGTCAGCTTGTGTCAGTCAAATCACGTTACAAAATGCAAAGCAACATGATTGATTTCCAGCCAGATGTCTTCAATGTGCAATCAGCTGAACACTGACATTTTGAAACAATGTTATGGGAAGCTTTAAAGGACAACTGCAGTGATTAGAGATAAGACCTGCAGTAGTTAAATAGTTATTTACTAACGAGGGCCTGGAGTGAGAGAAGCTGTAATATGGCCTTGCGAAGCAGTGGAGGAGAACAAAGATTCCCCTGACTGGCCTAGGGCTAACCCGATGACAGCTCCAGGTGTCTGGGACTTGGGGAGATGGAGTAGCAGACCCAGGTTTTAGAGAGCACAGGGGGAAAGAGCAAATGGAAAGAAAGGAGGAGACCTTTTTCTTGCTTTATTATTTATTTTTCTTCTTTTATTAATGTGCTGCACTGAAAAACCAGGTCTGCATGCCCTGAATTGCATTCATGGTAAAAAATGCAGAGCACCAGTATGGGGACAGAAATCCCTAGATTAGTAAACTCAAATCACTTTAATCAGGTGTCTCACTCCAAAGGAAGGGATATATGAGGGGGGGAAAAAAGCCTTACAAAATCTTTTGTAGCCCAGGCACTTATCCTTAACTGACAAATTACCATGTACCTACCTGCCATTATCTCCATGTCAGCATTGCCAACTCTCATGACTTCACCGTGTGCATTTTGGTATTTAGCATGTACATATAATCATGCTATTTATGTTTAAAATGAGATAGATAGATAGATAGATAGATAGATAGATAGATAGATAGATAGATAGATAGATAGATAGATAGATAGCATTTTAAACAAAAATATCACAATTTTAAAGCCAAACTTGATTTTTTTTTCAGTGCTTGGGGATGGCAAAGTTTTCATATGTGAATATATAAGTATTAAAAATATATATCACCAGATAAACCTGGCCTCATATAGGAATGCCAGTGTAGAGCTTTCCTTTATTCTTTTATTCCACATACTTTGATGAGCTACTCACAGAGTGCGGTGATAATCAGCCTATGTTAGGGAAAAAGTACCTGCCCCCAAATGAAGTATCAGCAGTCAAGTATCATTCACATTTATTTATTGTGCTATATATTTAGCACTCCCAGCAGGCTCAGCATTTTGCAGGATACAATAGAAATCCTGGTCCTTGTTTCCAAATGATGTACAGTCTCAGAGTACATCTAGACTATGCCATTACGGCTCCAGGCTGTGCCATATTGAGACATGCCATCTTTCTCTTCATGATAAAGATTATACTTTGGAGACACTCCTTTATTTGGAGGATTTGAGAATTGGGAGATGATCCTTCAGTGAAGTAGCTAGTTAGTTAGGGAGAGACATACAAAGGGTCTGCAGTGGTTGCTTACTGCTCCACAATTTAAGACTGTGATAATTGTTCTCATTCATTTATGCATGTGTTTTTTGAATCCGGTGATCGCTACAATACCTCCAATATACTTGTACCTGTGAACCTAGGAACAGGATAGCCAAATTAGGATCTTGTCATGTGTTCACTTCAACAGTTGCAAATCACTGGAATGTAGTGACCTATTAAAGGTATCATGGGTGCGTCTACACATAACACTACGGCATCATAGCATCTGCATGGATCTACACGTGACCAGTGGCTACTTCGCTGTAGCAACACACTCCCTGTTATAGCACATTGCTATGCTGAAGTAGCTGCTAAAAATAACCATGTGCGGTAGGCATGGCGCAATATGGGATGTTACTGCGCCATGATTTAGTACTTCCGAAGGGAAGTACTAAATCATTGCCCAGGAACAATATCACCATAGCGACATGTGTAGATGCACCCTAAGTGTTAGGAAAAAAAACCTTACTGGAAAAGGAACACCTTTGAAACACCATGAGGACACGTAGCAAGCACTAAACTGTTTGACCACGTGCCTGCTTGTGTTTTAGTTGCACTTAGTGAGTGTTAAATTGAATGTGTGACACCACCCTTAGTGTATTCATAATGTCTTAGCGCTGCCTCGGGGTAGCAAAGACATTCCCTGTAAGTCATAAGGAGTCACTGAAAATCTCCAATTAGCTTCATTAGAAGTCAGATCAGACCATAAAGGTTCCCATTGAAATCGCTGAGAGTTTTGCTAATGATTCCCATAGGGCCAGGACTGGATCGTGAACAGAGTGACAAAGTAAATCAAACACAGCACTAACTGACATGAACAGGGGAGCTTCAGCCTTGGGACACTGGAGTTTGGCTTAGTTGACCTGTGTTTCTCTCATGGATGGGTACACCATGCGAGGTGGATTCAGGTTTATTTGGGCCCTGGACAAGCATACAATTGGAGGTCTCCTCCCCACACATGGTGGGGGAGGGGGGTTCAATGGAGGAGGGGCCCATTCCCCTCCTAGTGCTATCACTGCCAAGGGTAGGGCAGGCCTCTGTGCCCCACAGGGAGGCTGGGTGGACCTGGCCAGGCTGAGAGGGCACATGCCCGCCTCTCCACGCTGATCCCCATCCCCGCTTTCCCCCGCCATGGCCAGAGCAGAGCCCAGTGGGGTGAAGGTGGATGCGGTCTGCCCACTGCGAGCTGGGGGTCGCCACTCTGCTTTCTTTGCTAGTCTCACTCCCTATCACATACATGGACACACATGCACACACTACTCTCACTCACTCCCTGCCATGAACATGGACACAAACACAGATAGAAACAAGCACACTCTCTCTCCCCCTACCATGAACATATATACACACACGCGTGCACACACACACACACACTGACACCCTGCCATGTACATGGGCACACACACTCAACTCTCACTCACTCTCTGCACATGGGCATAGACACAAACACACTCTCCCTGCCATGAACACACACACACACACACACACACACTTTTTTCTTACAGGACCTCCCCCTGCCCTCCAGCTGATTCCTTTGAGAATGCTTCTTCTCCCCCACAAGCCTCCTGGATGAGCCACCCATGGCCCCATCTCACTTCTGACCCTGTCCCTAGGTTCCCCAGCCCCAGCCCCACTCCATCCTTCACTGTGGGGGCCATCAACCTGTGCCCCCATGCCCCTTCCATTAGAATTACCTGCACAGCGCAGACTGTTTTCTTGGTCATGTCCCAGGCAGGACCCCTTGCAGGCTAGATTGCTGCCCACCTGCAAGGGGAAACCTGCTGTTTCCAAGAAAACTCGGGCATGGGGGGGGGGAAGGGCAGATCCGGGGTTCCCCGATTGGAAGGGTCCCCTAGGTCCAGGCACCACTAGGCTGTGCATTAATCTGCCTGGACAACATATGAGTTAGTGTAATTCATAAGGCTCAGTTTTGGATCAGAATATATTAGGGGGAAATGTGTTAGCCTGAATGAAATATAAAACTTGCATTTAGAAATCATGATGTTCGAGGTAATTGTGCGTCTCAGCCAAGAACCAAGGATGAAAGAGGTACAAAAATGCTGCATCTGTCTGGCTCCTGTGATATCCCTCAATAGGCAACAGGCCCTCTTCCCTACGTGTGGGTATAATTATAATGACTGTTATTGTGGCTGCAGCAAACAAAAGGCCCCATTACACTAGATATTACACACGTGCACACACAAAATGAGAGGCAATCTGTGCTCTAAAGGCACTTGTACACATGAGAGGGGTTTGCTCCCCTGAATTGAAACAATATGTTTTTAGTTGTAACAATAAAGCCTATCTACCTCTCCTGTGGCATGGGTGGGTAGGGGGCTAGGCCCCTGAACTGTAAGAGGCCCCAACCCTTCCCTCTGTAGTGGCAGAACTTCCCAGGCCTGCCCAGATGAGCTACTATCAGACCAGGGGCTGCCCCAGCTCAGGCTCACATGGACATAGTTGGTTTGGGTTGGGTGCTGCCTGCAAGCTTGGGCCGCCCCTGACCCACTAGCAGCCCACCCGGGTGGCCTTGGGAGGCACTGCCACCGTGGAGAGAAGGACCAGGGCCCCCCACAACTCGGGGCCCATTGGCAGCTCACAACCCCAGCCACAGGGAGGTTCCACAAAAAACAAAAGGAACAGGATCCTCAACACTTATTTTTTATTTTCTGGTGGAGCCTAAGTGTGCTAGCTGCCGGCAGGCTGAACACCCCTGAGCTGCGGGGGGCCCTGGTCCATTCCTCCATTGTAGAGATGCCCCCCAGGGCTGCCCAGGCAGACTGCTAGTGGGCCAGGTGCTGCCCCAGCCCAGAGGAAATACCTGCCTGGATTCAACTCTTCCCTGAGCCCACCCAGGGAGCAGCACCCCATGAACTGTCCCCACCACCTTCCCACTGCCTGGGACTGCCTGGAAATGGGCTGTCTTTCCTCTGGGGCAGTATGGGGAAGTGGCAGGAGGGCAGCTGGGTGTACTGGTGTCTGGAAAAGGCAACACATGGGGACAGTGCATGGCACACTGGAAGCCCTTTGAGCTTGAGCTTTTCTGACTCTGCCCGGGCTTCCAGCATGCTATGCGCTGTCCCCATGTTCTGCCTTCTCTGGCCACGAGCACACCCAGCTGCCCTCCTGCCACTTCCCTGTGCTGCCCCAGGAGCAAGCCAGACCATTTCCAGGAGGTCCCAGGTGGCAGGAAGGCAGCAAGGACAGTGCACATGGAGCTGGAAGCCCTGATGGGCTTGGGGAAGACCTGGATCCAGAGAATGTTGCCTCCAACCTGGGGCATCCCCCAGCCTGCTAGCTGCCCACCTGTGCAGCCCTAGGGGGTGCTGCCACCATGGAAAGAAGGGCCAGGATCCCCCACAGCTCAGGGGCTGCTTGGCCTGCCAGCAGCTTGCACCCCAGCCTCAGAAGACGTAGACACGGCCTGCCTCTCCCATGGCCGGGGGGCCGAGGTGTCAGATTAAAGGCTGCAATGTTACAAGTAGCTACGTTGCAAACTAAACTATGTGGGGATGTGGTTTAGTTTGCAACGTAATGAACTCATTGAAATTGCAACAAAAAAACAGCCTGTACATGTAAAGTATGAAACTGCAAAAACGGGCGATTTTCATCATGTGTACAAGCACCCTAAAAGTTTACAATCCAACAAGTGAGAGAAAACAGGAGAGAAATGGGGAGCAGAGGCTGAGAGAAGTGAGGTGAGTGGCCTGCGGTTTACACAGCAATTAGGAGCAAGGCAAGGAGAGGAATCCAGATAGTGCGTGTCCCAGTCCAGTGCAAAATTGTGGCTTCCTACTGGTCTAATCCCTTAAGAAAAAAAGGAGTCAAGTTTTTCCAGGAGTAAATAAAAATCTGACTTCCTGCCCCACACGGGTCAAAGACGTTCATCCCATGGAGGAAAGCATTCTCCTCTACCGTGTCATTGATCCCTACTGAACCCCATAACTTATGCCTGGCCTAGACCTCCTATTTTGGAAGGACCTCTGTTTTCACTTTCCCTTGGCAATCTGTTACACAGGTTAATTACTCTCACTGTTAAAAAAAACCCTACATCTCATTTGAACCATTTCCAGCTTCATCTTCCAGCCACCACACTGTTATCTGCTATTTAAAAGGAGCCCCTACTGTTAGAACAGATATCTTCTCCTTCTCGATGAGGCATGAACCCGATGAAACAGATACAAAGATAGACTCCTGTCATATCCCTCAGTAGCCGTCAGCTCGACTTCTCCATGGTTGTGCATTCCCTTCGTACTTGTTTAAACAGCACACAGATGCCTTCCTCTTCCTACTAAAAATGCCCTAACTCACCTTTACCAATTGTCTTAGCATCTTGCCAATCTCCAATCCAGCTAATAAAATAACACTCCCTCGCCATCTGCACATTTTTCCTGTTTGTGCTGTGTTATTTATTTCATCTCCACTTTCCTCTCAGGGGTAGCCAATTCACCCTCCTCTGAACTTAAACTGGCTCTGACTAAGATTATTTGCCTGAATTCATTACAAATGGCCTACTTTCCTCATTGAAATGAGGAAGGAAGGCTTTTCCTTTCTTCTTCTCTAACTAAAGCCTAGGCAGCTGCCAGGCCTTTATCACATATATCAAGGCCTTCCACATTTTCAAAGGGATATTGGATTTGATCCAGTACTTACTGAACTGAGATCTCACAATGACTTCAGCTAGCGTTGGGCTGGGATTCGGGAGACCTGGGTAGTGGGTAGTATTTCAGTGTCCGTACATAGGCAGTTGGATGACTGTAACAGCCCCACCTGTGTGCCTCAGTTTGCTTGTTTTACACTAATGGATAGTGATACCTCCTTTGTAAAATGCTTTGAGAGCTGCTGACGAAAATCTTGCATACGATCAAGGAAACTTCATCATCTACCAGCCTGAATCTGGCCTTCCTCGGCAGTGACCAAAAGTCATCACCATTGGGTGGCTCTTTGGTGGCCAACATGAAACAGGAGGCTAAATTACTCCCTTCCTTGCTGAAACAGGTTTTCACACATTAAAATCACTAGCACTGCAAATGCCATCACCATTTGCAAAAATAAGCCTATAATTAGACGGGAGCACCTGAATGAGCCCCTTGCCCCCCCACAGGCAGTCCACTGAGACCAAAGACTGAGGCACATTATGTGGTATCTTCCAGGCAGTCAAAGTAAATTCATAAATCTCCTTCAAGAACCTATTTAAAACAACCTAGGGAAAGCACATCTCCAGCCACAGCACAGGACAATCCCCTAAGTGTGTATAAAAGGTCGGAGCAATTTCTGTCAATTGAGACAGAATAATTAGGTGTAATCTTGTGATTGCTTTGTTCTGTGAAAGCAAATTAGAAAGGCTATTACTTCAAGGGGGAAGAATTAGGAGGCCCCGATTCTTCTGTAAAACTAAAGCAGTTTCATGAGTTTCAGTGGACCAAATCCACAACTCAAATCAGCCTTACAGAAATTAATATATCCTGCACATGATTCTGAAAGCCTTTCCATGAATGTTCCAGTTTATGTGCTTCTTAATATAGGAATTTCATTATTTATTCATTTATTTTAAGGAATGATCCTACTCAGAGCTGTTCTTGAAAATCTCTTGTTCAGGCTGTCTATAGGGAGTGAAAACTGAGCATATGGGTATGAATATAGCAGCTCTTACCAATCGAGTGAAAAGCCAGCTGTTAGCCCAGAGGTAGGAAGAGACCCACGCTCAATTTTATGAGGTTCAACCATCAGAAAGAAACAAAAACTTACACCTCCCAGGTGTACAGCACCACTGTGTGCTTGTGACATGTGTAAAAGCTCGCAGGAAAGCATATTTAACCTATGTGTTTGATAACTGTCATCAATAGATACATAAAAAAAAAACACGCCGCTTCCATCTGGATTACAAATCCCGCTTTTATCTTTGCTTCCCAAATTTGGATAACAGTTTACTACTACTGTCAATTCATTGAATTCCCCCTTTTCCTGCAGCTTGTAGAGGTTTTTAGCACTGGCAGCTCAAGGAAGGAAGGTTATCATATGTGCTTATGCGTTATACACGAACAAATATATCACAAGCAAAGCTTGTTAGAAATACAAGGGGAAGAGGTCAGAGGATTATTCATATGCTAAGGGCATTGACAAACAAAACACTTTCAGTAGTGCTATCAGCGTTACAACGGTGTAAAGAAGATGAAGACAGACAATGCGAAACTTGAAACCAGGATAACTTTGCCCTTTTTGGTGGAGAATTATCCCCTGAATGAAAGCTTTATCAGTAAATTACCTTGGCTTAGGTTTTGCCAGTCCATGTCCATCATGGAGCAATGGTCTCAGCTTGCAGCAAGGGAGATTTAGACCGGATATTAGGAAAAACTCTCTCCCTAGGAGGGTGGTGAAGCACTGGAACAGGTCACCTGAAGAGGTAGGGAATCTCCATCCTTGGAGGTTTTTAAGGCCCGGCTCGACAAAGCCTTGGCTGGGATGATGTAGTTGGGGCTAGTCCTATTTTGAGCAGGGGTTTTTGGACTGGATGTGACCTCCTGAGGTCCCTTCCACCCTCGTTTTCTATGATTCTATGGTCATAAGATAACCATTTCCTAAAAAACTACCTACTGGTAGGTCACAATAACGATTACATCCTGTTGGAGCTATCCCAAGATACTTGCATCGTTATCCATTCCTGATCCTTGTATAATTTATTTCAGCATACAAACTATATATAAATTCCATCAAGGTAGGTGTTAGTTTGTCTATTCATTAAGGCTACTTAATTTTTTAAAAATACAGTAACGAAGAAAACTATTTCTAATCTAACTAGACGCATTCACCTACTCTTACATTTGTTTTTTTGACCAATAGATTTCAGCTGAGATATTCCAAACAAAAACCCCATGGGGAGCTGACAGTTTCTCTGTCTGATAAGTATCTAAGGACCTCGCCCCCTTTCCATCTGCCATCACACATATAGATTTTGCACTGGGAACTGATAACGAGCCAGAAAAGTTCAATGAAACTCCTAACAAACTGGAATACTTCATGGAGACAGATAGTCCTGTGTTCACTGGCATAAAACTAAGCATTTCTTGCTAGTGTTGACTGTGTTGAGACTAATGGGGGTTCTGGATGTTAGTGTGTGTGTGTGTGTGTGTGTGTGTGTGTGTGTGTGTGTGTGTGTGTGTGTTTAATGAATGGCTTTAAAAAACATCCAAGTGTGGTTACACTCTGCAAATATCACTTGGTGGGCTCCATATTGATTCTCTCTCATTGACCAGCAGATCAAATGTGCTCACATTCCAAGGTCAAGGCACAATTTCTTTTCTCACCTGTCAGCATCACAAATTGAACCCAGGGAACAGGAAACCAAGCTGTGCCTTTCTAGAGATTGCATCGTGGCCAGAAATAGAGTCCCCGAACAAAACTCAGTAGGCAAGTCTGATGATGAGAGAAAGCTATGCAGAATTCTTCTTCTTATTCCATTACTATTTACAGACCTTCAGGTCCTAAAGTGATGTAAATCACTGTAGGTCCATTAGCCTGCCTAGTGATCCATCTGAATTATGAATGTGGCTGAACACTTGAAGCAAGATCTTCCCCATCATCGCATAAAAAGGCTGCAGTGGTTTAAAAAGGATCTACACATCCAGATGGAGAAAAATTCCCTTGGTGCAGGACATGTTTAATCTTCCTAAAGCTGTTTTTCAAGGATTACCTTAAAAGATATGATACAGGGGGCATGAGGGAGGTGTATGTAATGGTCACGAGGCTACCGCACACAGCACTGCAGAGATTTTGAGCGGTGCTAAAGCTCCCCAGGGATGTGTAATTGAGGTTGGCACAAATGTGTGCCCTCTACTCTCCTGGAGGGTACAAATATGACTGAAAGCCACCTAAAAGCCTATGCCTTTAAGCTGCAAACTTTGTGATGAGTTCCTATAGTCATAGTCATAGAGATTTAGGGCTGGAAGGGACCTCTAGAGGTCATCTAGTCCAACCCTAACATCATCCCTATCCAAACCAGCCCATACAGCCATAATCTAAACTCTACATAAGACGACCCTCCACCCTGACACAACACAGATCTAATACCATAACCTACCACAAGTAAAGCAAGGAACCATGGCAGCCAAGGTTCATAAAAATGCTGTAAATATATGCTCAAGAAATCCTGGCTACAGGGACATGCCCCCCGCTACAGAGAAAGGCAAAAATGCCCAGAGTCCATACTAATCTAACTATGGGGTAAAATTACTTCCTGACCCCAAATATGGTGTAGGTCTGACCCTGAGCAGAGGCTTTGCTCCTAGCAGGAGAATTGGCACACTCCAGTTGAAATCCCCCAACCTTAGCTATAGCCAACACCCAATGCCTCTGGCAAGGCTTAAAAAACCCCTGACACATATATCAGAAAAAGAGGGTTGATTCATAGATTCATAGATGTTAGGGTCGGAAGGGACCTCAATAGATCATCAAGTCCGACCCCCTGCATAAGCAGGAAAGAGTGCTGGGTCTAGATGACCCCAGCTAGATACTCGTCTAACCTCCTCTTGAAGACCCCCAGGGTAGGGGAGAGCACCACCTCCCTTGGGAGCCCGTTCCAGACCTTGGCCACTCGAACTGTGAAGAAGTTCTTCCTAATGTCCAGTCTAAATCTGCTCTCTGCTAGCTTGTGGCCATTGTTTCTTGTAACCCCCGGGGGCGCCTTGGTGAATAAATCCTCACCAATTCCCTTCTGTGCCCCCGTGATGAACTTACAGGCAGCCACAAGGTCACCTCTCAACCTTCTCTTGCGGAGGCTGAAGAGGTCCAGTTTCTCTAGTCTCTCCTCGTAGGGCTTGGTCTGCAGGCCCTTGACCATACGAGTTGCCCTTCTCTGGACCCTCTCCAGGTTATCCGCATTCTTCTTGAAGTATGGCGCCCAGAATTGCACGCAGTACTCCAACTGCGGTCTGACCAGCGCCCTATAGAGGGGAAGTATCACCTCCTTGGACCTATTCGTCATGCATCTGCTGATGCACGATAAAGTGCCATTGGCTTTTCTGATGGCTTCGTCACACTGCCGGCTCATGTTCATCTTGGAGTCCACTAGGACTCCAAGATCCCTTTCCACCTCTGTGCCACCCAGCAGGTCATTCCCTGGGCTGTAGGTGTGCTGGACATTTTTCCTCCCTAGGTGCAGCACTTTGCATTTCTCCTTGTTGAACTGCATCCTGTTGTTTTCTGCCCACTTGTCCAACCTATCCAGGTCTGCCTGAAGCTGTTCCCTGCCCTCCGGCGTGTCCACTTCTCCCCATAGCTTTGTGTCATCTGCAAACTTGGATAGAGTACATTTGACTCCCTCGTCCAAGTCGCTGATGAAGACATTAAAGAGTATCGGTCCAAGGACCGAACCCTGCAGGACCCCACTGCCCACACCCTTCCAGGTTGAGACCGACCCATCTACCACGACTCTTTGGGTGCGACCCTCTAGCCAATTCGCCACCCACCGGACTGTGCAGTCATCCACATCACAGCCTCTTAGCTTGTTCACCAGTATGGGGTGGGATACCGTATCAAAGGCCTTCCTGAAGTCTAAGTATACGACATCCACCCCTCCTCCTGTGTCCAGGTGTTTCGTAACCTGGTCATAGAAAGAGACTAGGTTGGTCAGGCACGATCTGCCCGCCACAAACCCATGCTGTTTTCCCCTCAGCATAATTTGCCCTGTCGGGCTCTCACAAATGTGAGCCTTGATAATTTTTTCAAAGACTTTACCAAGGATGGAGGTGAGACTGACTGGCCTATAGTTGCCCGGGTCCTCCTTCCTCCCCTTTTTGAAAATGGGGACCACGTTGGCCCTTTTCCAGTCTTCTGGGACTTGGCCCGTGCGCTACGAGCGTTCGAATATTCCCTCCAGTGGCTCTGCAATGATGTCGGCCAGTGCCTTCAGCACCCTCGGATGGAGCCCATCCGGGCCTGCCGATTTAAAGGCGTCCAGTTCTTCCAAATGACTCTGCACCACCTCAGGATCTACGTATGGAAGTCTGGCGCCTTGCTGCTGCCTCTCTACAACCCCAGTGAGAGACTTGTCATGCCCCTCACTTAGGAACACTGAGGCAAAGAACTCGTTGAGGAGTTCAGCCTTGTCCCCCCTATCTGTCACCAATTGTTTCTGCCCATTTAGCAGCGGTCCTATTCCTCCCTGGGCCTTCCTTTTACTCCCAATATATCTAAAAAACAATTTCTTGTTGTCTTTCACTTGGGTTGCCATCCTCAGCTTGAGGGAAGGCAGAGGCAATCAGCAAAGCCCAGAAGCATGGGAAATACCCACAGGAGAATATTTCATAGACACTGGGGCTGGAAGGGACCTTGCAAGATCTTCAAGTCCAGTCCCCCTGACATAGGCAGGAAGTCTGCTGGAGTCAAATGATCCCAGTAAGATAAGCATCCAAATACCTTTTGAAGGAGTCCAGAGTAGGTGCTTGCACCACATTTGGGGGGCAGTTTGTTCCAGACCACAGACACACCAACTGTAAAGAAGTTTTTTCTTATGTCCAGTCTAAATTGGCCTTCCATGAGTTTGTGGCCATTAGACCTTGTTATCCCTTGGGGAGCCCTGGTGAACAATCATTCCCCCAGGTCCTGATGCACCCTCCTCCCCACCCTTATATACTTATATATACTAATATAGACATAACTACACCTAGATCATCCCTGACCAGTGGCTATCCAACCTCTTCTTGAACACCACAACTTCCCTAGGCGTTTATTCTACTGCTTCACTGTTCTCACAACAAAGACCTTTTTTTCCTGACATCTAATCTAAATTTACTTTGCTGAAACTTCAAGCCATTGGTCTTCATCCTCCTCTCTGCAGCAAGAGACCTTTATCACTTTATGGTAGACCTTTGAAAATTTGAAGACTGCTATTATGTCCCCTCACCTTTTCCAGAAGCTGAACTTGCCTAACCATCCGGCCAGGTGTCCCACCATTTTGTATTTGTGTTTTTGATTATACTTTTTGAGGTGTAGCACATTGCATTTGACCACATTGAACTTCACCCTGTTAGCTCTGGCCCAACTTTTGAGTCTGTTGAGATCCTTCTGAATTTCATTCGCATCCTCCAGTGTGTACAAAATCCTTTCCAGTTTTGTGCTGTCCACAAACTTGCTCAGGAAGGTTTCTATGCCAGCATCTAAATAATTAATAAACACATTGAACAGCACCAGGCCTAGGCCAGACCCCTGTGGGACTCCACTTGAAACCTCCTGCCATTCTGATATGGATCTGTTAATAATTACCCTTTGCTTAAGGCTGATAAGCCAGTTATCTATCCACCTTGCAGCCGTTGTATCCAGCCCAAATTTCTCTCATTTCTTTACGAGATGGTCATGCAGGACTTTGTCAAAAGCCTTGCTGAAGTCCAGATACGCTATATCCAGAGCATTCCCTTCATCCACCCAAGTTGTTAATTGGTCAAAGGTGATCAGGTTTGTTTGAAGTGAGTTGTTTTTTGTACATCCAAGCTGGCTGCTTGTGATCGCCTTTCCTTCTCCAGATGCTTGCAAATGGCCTTCCTTAGGATATGTCCCAGTAACTTCCCAGGTATTAAGGTAAGATTAACTGGGTGCATGACCGGTGCATTTAGGAATGGGCTACTGCAAAAATGTAAAGTATTGTGTTTTTAAAAGTGAGGAGAGGAAAGCAAACAGATACTAACTCTAGCTTTTCTCCTCTGCCTCCTCCATAATATCCAAGCACCTTATTAGACAGAAATCCTCAGGTGAATTGACCCAGGATCCTTCAGTCTGTTGTAAACCAAAGGCAGGGGAAACAGCAAAGCAAACCCAACACGCTGAACAACCGACACCCTTAGTCTTGTGCAGGACCCACTCTTGTTGTGGCAGTTAATATTAATAAGTCATTGTATTTTGGGAAGGAATCAGTAATGAGATAAATGCTAAACAAATTAGAGGTGTTGACACGTATGGCCAAATCTTGATTTCCATTAATGCAAAGCCCAGGAATATCTGGATCCAGGTTCTGATTCATCCTCAAGAAAGGAGGTAATTGCAAAATTTGGATCTGGGTGTAGTAACCAACTCTCTCGTTTCCCCACCAGCACTAGGCTGAGCAATCTATGGACGCGGGGAGTGTATAAATACTACAAAGTATGTGTATCCACTGGAAGACCAGGCATCATGGGAACATTATTCTTATCATTGTTACAAGTCTATACTAATTGAACTTGTATATTACAGCAGCATTGTGCACAGTTTTATTATAGCTATAAAATTGCGGCTGCTTCACTCAGATTATTTCAGTTTTGGGTTAGCTGTATTGTTGATGTTTTCTACACATACAATGAGTCCTCCTGAACCTGCTGAAATGAGTTGACGTTATCAATTCAACATGTTCCTTCTTCTTAATAGTGATGTTATATAACGTTGGCTTAACTGAGATTCTTGCTGTCGGTTCTCTTGTATTCTCTTTAAGTATCATAATACGAAGCAAACACTGGAGCTGAATACCTGATTTTAGACTGAATGCCATTCTGACAATTTGAAACTGGTCTGAAAATGCAGTAGAGATAATACAATAAAAGACAAAATTACCCCTTTTGAAGTTGCTGCAAACATTTCACAATGCCTCTATTGGAAGCACAATGTTCAAAACACCAGCAGATAAAAGTAGCCAAGGTAATGTTGAACCCAGCAATTCTTTCTGACTTATAGAAATTAATTTTGGTCTGCAGCAGTAGGAATTAGAGGTGAGAAACTAGTGTATCGGTAGCAAGCATTGGGCTAAATTGTTCACAAATTAGAAGAGTATCTTAGGCTTTGAATGCAAGTGCACATTTCATCCAATGACCTCACATCACTTATATTGTGAGGAATTGGCTACTGTGAGTATCTGCCACTACTATAACAGAAGTTATATCTAAGAGAAGTGAGTCCTCCATCCCCTGTATCAGAGCCGAGACCTTTTTCCCACAGCCCTAGATAATGCATCCACAATAACAAATGTAAAGTGTACTGGACTTCATAGCCGTGTCAATTAAAGAAACGTGACTGAAATCCATGGAAATACATCAGGGTAAAAGGAGTGTATAAAAGGAGAGAACTAGCTTCATTATCTAGAAATTATTCTGAAGAACTTTAAAAGACCCTTTTATATTTGCCTTTATCAATACCATTTTAAAATTACCATAATTAAGGATGGGATACTTTTTCAGTGTTGATGGGAGTCATTCTATGGAGTTAATTTGCAGCTTTTAAGCATAAAGACATTTCTGTAATTTGCTTTTTTATTAGTTAAGCTTTACTTTTGTAGTAAGTAGCTTTATAGCTTACTTCTGTAGTAAGTAGCTTCAGCATAATCTATTTTATTGCATTACAGGAAAAGCTTAGAAAGCCATGCTACAGAAAAACTAAATCTATCAGAAATGTATTACTGCCCGTTTTAAACCTTGTAACTGTTCAAATCTCATACTGTCCTCATGGTACTAACCAAGAAACCAGCATCCAATTCATTTTCTTCTCCCGACTAGGTTAGTTATCATCAAAACATCTCACACACTTCACATTAACCAGTTTGGTAATCTCAGGTTATTTTGATGCTTTGCTTTAGGAAGTTGTATGTATATCTGGAAGAGTTGCCTAAATAGTTAAAATCTTATTCAGATCAAGTAAAAAAAGACTGTTTTGTAGCTTGGCCACTGGACAGGAATTCAGGAGGCTTCTGGTTTGTTTTCTAGCTCTGCCAGAGACTTTTTTTTTTTCCAAACTGCATTAAACTAGCTGTGAACAAAACACAATACTCATTCAAGTCATGGCAAAAACTTATCATTAGGGGTGTCAGATCAGGGTCTCTCCATTCATCTTGCCCATTGGCAAGAAGACGACGACAATGTTCTATCTCTTATACATTTGGAAAGCTCTTCAGGTCATATATTGTCTCAGCCTAGCACAAGAGAGTTAAAATCTCAGTTTTAGTTGTGTAGATACCACCATAACACAAATTATGAATCAGAATAATCTGTACCAAATTAATTAGCATTATTATTTATCATTTGAAAATGGACTGGGAGATGATGGAACAAGGAGCAATGGGCTCAAGTTGCAGCAAGGGAAGTTTAGGTTGAGGTTGGATATTAGGAAAAAACTCTTTCATGAGAAGGGTGGTAAAACACTGGAACAGGTTACCCAGACAGGTGGAGGACTCTCCATCCTTGGAGGTGTTTAAGACCCAGCTAGACAAAGCCTTGGCTGGGATGATGTAGTTGTGGATAGTCCTGCTTGGGGATGGACTAGATGCAACTTTGAGATCCCTTCCAACCCTCATTTTCTATTAGTCTGTGGAAAGCACTGATATAGCATGCAGTGTAACAGCCCTGCAATGATTATGCTGTTGAATTAAATGCTGTAAACTAAGAAAATGTACAATGTATGTCTCTGGATTTCATTAGGTATGAGTGATAACCTCATGGCTGCCATAGGTGTTTGTCCATAGGCTTCTTGTGGTGTGTGTGCACACAAGCATGTATTTGCACATAGGATTTGAGAGAGAGATGCATGCTCTGGAATTCAAAGCCCTTGTACCCTACTGACCAAGACCAGGATTCACAGTGTCACTAGATTTAAAAATGTGTTAAGTTGCCCTCAATGTAATATCAACCCCAAGGGCAGAGATGTGAATTTGTCTACCAATACCCAGCCCATGCACTGGTCAGGATACAGGAACAGGGAAGAACCATGCCATGGACAAATCTAAATTGGTTCCACCTGCCATGCCTGCATTGCAGCTTGTTGGGGTGATTTCCCCACCTTTGATGAAGTTTCTACCCCTGTGGATACTGCTAAGCCTCCCCTGTTATTTGACCATGTAGGTTTGGGATAGCTGCTGTCTTGACTAATATACTAGAAACTGTCATCTAAAGCTAGAGGAAAGGACTCAGTCCTCCAACTGAGACTGGAAGAAACTCACATTTTTTTTAAGGAACACTCAGCATGGGGTGTGTGACACACGGACCAGCGGGTTATTGTTCACTATTACATCGCGGCATCACTAAGTGGTGGAGAAGCAGATACCCCATGGAAAAACTTCAAACACACAACAGTGTAACTTATATTGGAGTAGTTTTACTGTAGTAAAGAAAAAAAGCTTTTTTCTTTACTATTCTATTCCATCCAGGAAGAGCACAGACCAACTGCAGATGCTTCCTCAGCCTGGCAAAGGGTATTTGTACCTGAAAGCTTGCAAAGAAGAATTTATCCAACCATTTGAGTTGGTCTAATAAAAGTTATCAGATTTATCCAAAAAAACTTGTCTGCTTACATCATTACACCGACATGGCTATAACCTATATCCCTGAGCTCATGTAGGGCAGCATATCATGTGTCCAGTCCTTTTTTACCCCAGCACAATGGTTGAATACACCAATGTAAAGCCAGTCTGGTCCAAGCCCTCAAATTGCCCACCTGAAAAATGAAGCACCCAGAATCACTATTCAGTTTGGAAAACCTGGGTCATTCCCTTCCCAGGTTGATATGTTCTGTGGCTGCTGAGCCATCTCTCACCAGCAGGAAGTCAACACAATAAGCACCGCATTGCCAAGCAGAGAGGTGACTATTGCTTCTTAATAAGCTCTGATTAAAAGTTCAGTGCCGTTCTGATTCTGCATGACCCTTTAGGCCAAAAAATCACAGCCTTAATCATAACTGGAGCTCAGCCAAACTCCCTTATCTGACACGCTTCAAGATGCAGGGTTTTAATCACAAAATTGCAATGCTGTCTAATTTTTAAAAAATAAAGAGCAGGAGAGAGAGAAAAGCCCTTACAACACTGTTAATTGACCTTAATCTAATGTGATGTGTAATACACTCAGCATGCAATTGTGGCAGGAAAGTAATGGAAGAATAAAACACCTCTTAAATTTAAATTATATTTGAAATGGTAGATTAGATTATTCCCAGTGTCCTCAAACAAACCTCCCTGTGCTGACATTTGTCATGAGATTTCCAAGTCCATTGGTGGCTTGTGATATAACAACCGTAATCTTTTATGAGGCACTCTACCTTGAATACTTCTTCCAAAAGGTATTTGAAGTCCCACTGATATCTTCATTAATGATATATTAAATTCCTTATACTTGCCTGGGAATTATATGTTCCAGCATGCTGACAATGATGTCCTTTTGAGCTGGCTTTTTATTTACTAAGAGGCCAATTTGGTTTCAAAACCAATTTGCTTCATAACACATAGCATTTGTTTTTCGACTTACACGGGGTGTTTGGATAGGAGGATATACCTTCTGCATTGTACATAGCATCATAAAATATGAAGGCTGGAAAGGACCTCAGGAGGTCACATCTAGTCCCACCCCCTGCTCAAAGCAGGACCACCCCCAACTACATCATCCCAGCTAGGGTATAGAATAATCAGGGCAGGAATTACTTCCTCCCTACTGTTGCCATAAAACTAGTGTGAGATCAGTTAAAGAAATTAGACATATGTAAGTCAGCAGGACTGGGTGAACTCAGTCCAAGAGTGCTGAAAGAGCTGACAGAAGTAATCGTGGAGCCCCTGGCGAAACTCTTTCAAAACTCATAGCACTCTGGAGTGGTCCCTGAGGACTGGAAAAGGGCCAATGTTATGTCCATCTTCAAGAAGGGGAAAAGGGAGGGCCTGGGTAACTATAGGCCAATTAGCCTAACTTCTATCCCAGGGAAAGTTCCTGGAAAAAGTCAGTAAGGTGTCTATCTATCTGTGATAGTCTTGCAGAAGGTAGGACTCTGAATGACAGCCAGCATGGCTTCATCGCGGGCAGTCTTGTCTTACCAACCTCATCTCCTTTTACGATCAGGTAACTTGCCACCTGGATAAGAGAGAAAAGGTTGATGTTGTATACCTTGACTTGCAAAAAGCCTTTGATCTGCTATCCTATGATGTTCCCATGATAAAATTGGAGGACTGTGGGCTTAAGCATGAGGTAGGAAGGTGGCTGTGGAGTAGGACCCAGAGAGTCCTAATGAATGGATCTGTGTTGTCCTGGTGAGAAGTGGGCAGGGGTTGGTGCTTGGTCCAGTGCCATTCAACATCTTCATCAATGATCTGGATGTGGGGGTGAAGAGCTCACTGGCCAAGTTCATGGACAACACCAACTTATGGGGAAACATGGTCATGCTTGAAGATAGGCTACAGATACAGGTGGACCTAGACAGGCTGGCAAATTGGGACCAGATGAAGTTCAACATCAAGAAATGTAATGTGCTCCACCTAGGGATGAGCAACCCCCAACACACCTATAGGCTTGGAAGCACCAAACTGACCAGCACCACAAATTAAAGGGACTTGGGGGTAATAATAGACCACAGTATGAACATGAGCCATCAGAGCGATGCTGTAGCCAGCAGGGCAAACAATACCCTGGCATGCATCAATTGATGCATCTCCAGCAAAACCAAGGAAGTGATTCTTCTGCTCTACTCAGCACTGGTGAGACTGCAGCTGGAGTACTGCATCCAGTTCTGGATACCTCACTTTAACAAGGATGTGGTGAAGCTTGAGAAAGTCCAGGGGAGGGCCACTGTATGATCAGAGACTTTCACTGCAAGCCTTATGAGGAAAGGCTGAGGGACCGGAGACTCTTCAGCCTGAGAAAGAGAAGGCTGAGAAGGGACCTGGTAGCAGCTTACTACTACATCAGGGGAGTACATCAAGGACTTGGTAAGAAACTGCTCACCAGGGCACCCTTGGGGAAAACTAGGAGTAATGGCCAAAAACTCCTGGAAGATTGATTCAGGCTCAACATTAGGAAAAACTTCTTTACAGTTAGTGTCCAGACTGTGGAATAAGCTGCCTCTAGAGGTGATGCAATCACCTACCCATGAAATCTTCAAGAGGAGACTGGATGGTCATCTTGCTGGGGTCACTGGACTGATGCAGGGGGCTGGACCCAATGATCTTCCAAGTTCCCTTCCAGCCCCTGACAATCTAGGAATCTCTGAATCCCTGCCAAAGCTTGGTCTAGCCAGGTTTTGAAAACCTCCAAGGATGGATTTTCCACCGCCTTCCTGGGTAACCTGTTCTAGTCTTTTACTACACTCCTAGTGAGAAAAGTCCTCCTAATATCTAACCTAAACCTCCCTTGCTGCAACTTGAGACCATGGTTCCTTGTTCTGTCTTTTCTTACAATGAAAAGAAGATGGACCCTGCTCAGAAAATATGGTAATCTAAGCCCAAGACAAATGATTTAGCTGCCTACCACTAAACAGCACACCTATTTAGATATGGATTTGGCTGAATCAAATTGGGGACAGTGATCCAAATCAACGAATTAAATCACTGTCCCTGATTCAAGCCAAATCAGCATTCGAATTGAACGAGGCCCGTTTCACACACTCCTAATGGCTATACCTTGTACAGGAGGGATCATGTTGCAAGGACGGTTGGGGGTGTAACTATGTGAAGGAGCAGTACACTTCCCGATAAGTGGAGATTGGCACCCAAGGAGGGCAACTCAAGAGGCTCTGAGTTAAACTACAGGGATAATGTGGTGAAGGAGATATAACTAGGAGTCTGTTACAGACTTCCCAACCAGGAGGAAGAGCTTGACCATGAATTCTCTAGTAACCTGCCAGAGGCTACACGTTCTCAGTGCATGGTTGTCATGGGTGACTTCAACCTTGCTGACATCTCATGGGAAGAACGTTCAGGAAAATCTGATTGGTTATGAAGCTTCCTCACTTACACTGATGAGCTTTATCTGACTTAAGAAGTCCATGGGCTGACAAGAGGTAAGGTGCTGCTGGATCTGGTTCTGGCCAAAGGGGATCATTTAGTGACTGACCTGAGGATCAAAGGGAAGTTAGGTGACAGCGATCATGAGTTAATCGCTTTCTCTAGCCATCGCAAAGCTGGCAAATCAGTCAGCAATGCAGAAATCCTTGACTTTAGGAAAGCTGACTTTCACAAGCTCAGGAGGTTGGTTGTCAAGGCCCTGAGAGATCACAATCTGACAGAGAGGGAGGCCATGACAAGTGGTTGCTCCTTAAGGACACAATCCTAAAAGCACAAGGGAAGTCCATTATGGCCTATAGGAAAGGTAGCAAAAGGGCTGGGACACCTCCTTGGTTCAATAGGGAACTCATGGACCTCCTGCATCTGCAAAGAGAAGCTCATAAGGGTTGGAAGTTGGGAAATACTACTAAGAAGGATTATGCAGCACTGGCCTGCACCTGTAGGGAGCGGACTAGAAAAGCCAAGGCTGAAACTGAACTCAAATTGGATATGGGAATCAAGGACAATAAAAAGTCCTTCAGATACATGGGAAGTTGGAAAAAACAAAACAAGGGCAACTTTGGACCTCTTCTGAACCAAATGGGGTAGCAGACAACTGTCACCCAGGAAAAAGCTAATCTCCTCAATGATTACTTTGTGTCAGTTTTCCACCAGTCCAAGAGGATCACTCTGCTTGACTAGATGCAGGACTAGATGCCTTACTTACCAGGGTAAGGGCGATCATATGCCTACAATTGATGAAGATCTTGTGAGGGAACACCTTGAGAGGCTGGGCATCCACAAGTTAGCTGGCCCGGATGGAATGCACTCAAGAGTGCTAAAAGAGTTGGCTTACATCATAGCACAACAAATGGTGAGGATATTTGAAAACTTATGGTGTTTGGGAGAAGTTCCAGAAGATTGAAAGAGGTCCAGTGTGGTGGCTATCTTCAAAAAAGGAAGGAATGAAGATCCAGGGAACTATAGGCCAATCAGTTTGACTTCAGTCCCTGGAAAGTTCTTGGAAAAAAATATCAAGGAATCCATCAACAACAGGCTAATGGAAGGCAACATTCTGAGAGACAGCCAACATGGCTTCATTGTGGGTAGGTCTTGCCTGACCAAGTTCATTTCCTTCTATGACCAGGTGATTCATCACCTGGACAAGGGAGAAGAGGTTGATGTCATTTATTTGGATTTCAGAAAAGCCTTTGACTTGGTGTCCCATTATATCCTCATGGTAAAATTGTGAATGGTGGCCCCAGCTACCTAATAGTCCGATGGCTGGGGAACTGGCTCCGTGGTTGGACCCAAAGAGTGATAGTTGATGGAACTGAGCCAAGCCCTACAAGGAGAGACTAGAGAAACTGGACCTTTTCAGCCTCCGCAAGAGAAGGTTGAGAGGCGACCTTGTGGCTGCCTATAAGTTCATCATGGGGGCACAGAAGGGAATTGGTGAGGTTTTATTCATCAAGACGCCCCCAGGGGTTACAAGAAATAACAGCCACAAGCTAGCAGAGAGCAGATTTAGAGTGGACATTAGAAAGAACTTCTTCACAGTTCGAGTGGCCAAGGTCTGGAACGGGCTCCCAAGGGAGGTGGTGCTCTCCCCTACCCTGGGGGTCTTCAAGAGGAGGTTAGATAACCATCTAGCTGGTATCATCTAGACCCAGCATTCTTTCCTGCCTATGCAGGGGGTCGAACTCGATGATCTATTGAAGTCCCTTCCAACCCTAACATCTATGAATCTATGAATAGGGTGGGGGATAATCTTCTCAGCAGCACAGCAGCAGAAAGAGATCATGGCATCATTGTCGACTCCAAGATAAATATGAATCGTCAATGTGACAAAGCAATTAGCAGAGCTAACCACACTTTGTCATGCATTACTAGGTGCATCATGAACATGCCCAGGGAGGTGATCCTCCCCCTCTATGCGGCACTGGTCAGGCCGCAGTTGGAGTACCACGTCCAGTACTGGGCACCGCAATTCAAGAGGGATGTGTATAACCTGGAGAGGGTCCAGAGGAGGGCCACTCATATAGTTAGGGGCCTGCAGGGAAGTCCTTATGAGGAAAGGCTGAGGGACCTGGACCTTTTCGGCCTCTGCAAGAGAAGGCTGAGGGGAGATCTTGTGGCAGTATACACATTCACCGGGGGGAGCAGCAGGGAATAGGAGATGATCTGTTTACCAGAGCATGCCTTCGCATATCCAGAAACAAACGGCCACAAGCTGATGGAGAGCAAGTTTAGGTTGGACATCAGAAAGACTTTCTTCATGGTTAGGGTTGCCAGAGCCTGGAATGGGCTTTCAAAGGAGGTGGTGCTCTCCTCTACCTTGGGGGTCTTCAAGAGGAGACTGGACAAGCACCTGGATGGGGTCACATGACCCCAGTGCTCTTCCCTGCCATTGGCAGGGGGTTGGACTCGTTGATCCTTTGAGGTCCCATCCAACCCAAACATCTATGAATTTATGAACAGGTGTAGATGGTGATTATTATCAACTCACTTAGGTTTTCTATGACAAGAGATGGAAAAAAAATGGACTCTCCAGTTCTGATCATGGACCACAGGGTGGGTGGTTTACTAATTTATTGGTGCATGTGTGTGTTTGTTTAGTTTGCAAGTATTAACTTGTCTTCTGGAAACAGACACAGTACATATGCACGTGAATCGATACTGCATCCAAAACACCCGTGATGGAACCAATGGAAGCATAATCAGCCCAGTATATTCCTCTCTAAATGAATTGATTTTCAGCACTTTTTCTGCTGGCTCTAGTAGCTTTTATCTAAAAAATTATTTCTTGCTTGCTTGCTCTGACACCTCTGCATTTTACATGCTGACATTCTCTCCCGTTTTTCATGACTGGACATATCTAGCTACCCAAATTGCTCTGTACTAGCAGTAATGCTCTTAATATTTAGTTCAAAGACATTCATTTTTGTTTATCTTTGAACAGTGTAACTGAACTCAGTAGATCTCCAGACCTCTTTATGTTGCTGCAGTGATCAATAAACTTTTATTCTTACCACCATATTACTATTCATACCAATATACTTAACTTTTATTTGTGTGGACATAAAAGGAAAATAAAAGCCACTGGGTCTGATTTTCAGAGCTGCTGAGCATTCAGAATTACCATTTAAGTCAATGGGAGCTGCAGCAGCTTTAAAAATCCAGCCTGCTGGTATCAAACTGAAGGGCAGAATATACTTGCAACACAACTGGAACAAGCCTTTTACAAGAACCCAGCAGTACCCAATGGACTACAACCGGCAGAGCAGGTTACTGCCTGTAGGATTGGTCGAGTTTCAAAAGCAATAAGAAATGAAATTTAGAGGCAACTGATGTATATAAGAAAGCCGTTAGGGATTACAGTGAGCATGTCTACAACTGTGCTTTAACGTGTATTAGCCTATTTTAATGTGCATTAAAGCATCACAAAAAAAAAAAAATGTGCGCTTTCCCTAATGTGCATTAAAATAGACTAATGTTCCTTTTTTCTAGAACCTCACAATGGAGGTACTAAATGTAATGGCCATTAACAGAAGCACATTAATGAATATGTAGACATGTCCAGTAAGGTCAGAATTTATGCCAAGGATTTTAATAAATGCAATATGTATAGTGCTTTTTCCATAGACTGTGAGTTGGGGATAAGTTCAGTAGAACATATGTGATTGTCCCTCAATGGGAATATTTAGCATGGTATTGAGCTTCCTTTAGAGACATACATTGACAACATTTTACAAAAGCAGGACACTAGCTACCGTGATTCCCCTATTTGACCTGTAGCAGGTTAGGACGTTAGGTCTGTTACATCAGGGATGAAGGTAGTCTTCTGTAGAGTTTAGGTTATGGTTGTATAGGATGGTTTAGATAGGGATGATCCTGCCTAAGGCAGGGAGCTGGACTAGATGACTTCTGGAGGTCCCTTCCAGCCCTATTTTTTTATGACTTTTTGACAACACAAAAATCTCTTTTCACCTTCAATGACGGCTGTACTGGGCTCTTCATTATTACACCCTGACTAAGTCGCATGCATTTTCTCTGATGCAATTTGTACTGTGCAGGCATACCATCTCACTAGTGCTCCTGGATGAGATTTTGAGAAGGCTTTGAAAGCCTACTTCCAAAATTGTGACTGAACATCAATCATTGTCTCTGTCAAGCTCTGGATAGACTTTCTTAAAATGCCCTTCATATAATCAACCCAAAGAAAAGGCTTCCAAGAACCCTGCCAGAGAAATATGCCTTGATCATGCACATACAAATATATTATTTGCAATACCTGTAGGTGTTTATGTGGATTTAGGTGCCCAAATATGATTCTAATCCATCCCATTCAGGTCCTGAAGTTTTACTTTTGAAATGCACTGTCACCTGACCCTGAAGCCTGAGTCTCAAAAGATCAGCAGGGAGGAGAAGGATCCACTCACCTTTAGCATTAATAGTTTTTCAGTGACTCAAGCAGGGCAGAACAGAATTGTAATTAGGTGCCTAAATTCAGTTAAGTACTTAGTAGTTAGAACAGAATCTGGGACTTATGTTACTGGAGAATCAGTGTACTGGTAGGGGAATAGAGGCAATGCCTTTGAGGTGAGCAGCTGGGAAGCTGGAAGAGGTAGGCCCCGGAGATATAAGCCCAGCTCCAGAGGCAAAACAGGGCAGTCTGACTCTGGCAGAGATGAAGGCAGGAACTCCTTCCTAGGAGCTGGTGGAAGTGGTGTTTGAAACTGGTTGCTGTGGGTAGGCCCAGGGGGGCTGTGGTAACTAGCCCCAGTGCATTTTGGGGTGACAGCCTGGGCCAAAAGTGAGTACAGGGTGTCCAGGCTCATTGGAAATGATTGTAGAAGTGGGAGGTGGCAGGGTTTCTAGAAGTAGGCTGAGAGGGAGAGGCAAGGTCAAGATAGTATGGCTGGGCACTTACCCTGGCCTGATTCAAGACATTACGTTCCCTGCTAACCAGGGAATTAAATTGAGCAAGTCCAGCCCACTGGATGTCTGATTGGGCCCAAAGTTCTCATAGGACCATGGAGGACAAGGGAAAGGTTGTCAAGAGATGTGAAAATAGGAAGAGGCACCTGAGGTTGCTCTCCTCTTACAGAACTGAGGGTCTACTGCAGGGGTGGGCAAAATGCAGCCCACAGGCGAGATGCGGCCCACCGGGCCCTTCTATTCAGCCCACAGGGCCCCTAAAAGATTTAGAAAATTAATATTTATCTGCTCCTGGCTGCCTGTAATGCCACCCTTGATGGCTTGCCAAAACTTAGTAAACGGCTCTCCATCCAAAATAATTGTCCGTGCCTGGTCTACTACCTCACTTAAAATATCATCAAGTCATGGCATGCAAGAGGTGGGTAGGCATGTCAGGGCCTGTGGGAGGGTCAGCAGGCTACAACTGACTGGGCTGGTTACAGATTGGTGCATTGGCCAGGAAAAAGAGGCTGATTTGGAGTATGAGAACTGTGGGTGGGCCAAAGGAAAGATGGAGAAGAGTCTTCAGCTCCTTGCTCAGCAATAGGCAGATACAGCTGAGGAAAGGAAACTGGAGAGAGAACAAACCCAGAGAAAGCAAGACCTGTTGCTGCAGGTCATTCAAGGACAGCAGAGCCAGACTGAGAAGACAGTGAGGCTTCATGTACAGCAAGTAGAGGCCCAAGAGGCTTTACTATCAAAACAAAAGCTGGTAGGGAGCCTGTCTCTCTGTCCCAGAGCCAGAACAAGTCTGGAAATAAGTAAGAGACTTTATTCCTGGATACATGACTCAAGAGAATGATCCTGAAACATTTGAGTGTGCTGTAATAATGGCCCAACAGGCCAAAGAAACATGGGCACCCCACTGAGGGACCCATCTTATTGTGGAAACCCCAGGCCACATAACATTTACTTACACAATGAAATGCAATAAGCTATGAAAGAGTTAAGGAGGACATATTCTAGAGACTACAAATATCAAAAGAAACTCAGAGACATTGGTTTCAGGCCAAGACAACTTGAGGTTCCCTCTGACCCCAGTTGCTAGGGCAAACAATGCTTGGCATGGTCAGCAAGTGGTTCTGCCCTGAGAAGAGACACTGTCCATGTAGGGAGAAGGGAGTATTTACCAAGCCCTGTGGAGACCTTCATGATGCTAAAAGCAGGGGGGACAACTCAAAAAAAAATATGGAGCGCAGCATCAGGGAATGCACATGCAAGGGCCCAAGCATGGCAGGCATTGAACCTTGAAGACCCTGGCTGTGAACAGACTTTGATAAGGACTGACAGGATACCAAACCAGCAGAGGCAAATGAGGGGCAAGCAGGTCTTGGTACACCTCCATGAAGAGACAAGCCACTACAATAAAGAGGAAACCAAGATGACCATAACTTGTTGTACTCATCAATTACTGGGGTGCCTGGCCTCTAAACTACCCTATTCTAGTAGGCTGAGATTAGCTGGAGTTTAGAGATTTAGTTAAAAAGATGTGGAGGGGGTAGGGGTAGGGGATGACAGAGGACACTCTGCTCCGTTCTGGGTGAATGGCTGTCATGGAGGTTATTTCTTTCCTTAGCTCTGTCTAGTTATAACCCCATTTAGCCATGCAGCAGATAAATAAGCAAGCTCCATTGCTGCTGATCAGTAAAACATTGAGTTCATATGATTCAAATTCTCTCTCCTTTCCCTCTCATTTATGGATGGATTTTTCCATAGAACTTCAGTGCACCTCACCAGCAGCTTGTCTGCAAAACGCCACTGTTTTCCCCCCCTTCCTATTCTTTGACTGAGTGACAATTCTTACCCCCAAAGCAATTATCTTTCAATTAGCAAGTAAAATTAATTTTCACACTTCATATACTCTCACAAGGATGACAGAAATGCTCAGCATTTGTTAAATCTGTCAAAGTTAAAAAGAAACAGGGCCAGATTTCCAGAAGAACTCAGCGCCCAAAGCTCTTGCCTCGGTATTTCAATGAAAAGGACATCTTTTCAGAAGTCCTCACCATCCTGTTGTTCTCAGCAGGAACAGAGGAGTGCAGGTTTCTTTTAAAAAGCTAGCCGTTATATTTTAGGTTCTTATATAGTAGTTGAACAATTGTGATGTTTTGATGTTTTAAGTGTCTATTGTTTCAAGACCAAAAACTTGAATGCCAGCTCACAGTCTGTCCTCACTAAACGAAGACTACTGACATAAAATGGTGAACATTGATCCCAAGAATTTTTGAACAGCCTCAAATGGTGGAGCACACCCCAACACAAATCCACATTTCATAGCATGTCCTTTACCTTTCACGTAATAAATTAAATATGGAAAATATGTATTTTTTTTTTTTAAGAAAATACTAAAAACACATTTTTATAAAGAATGATGGTGATTTTCGTCATATACAGCTGTAGCCAGGAAAAGCCACAAGATTCACAGCACACAGCTGCCAGTCTTCATGCTTAACTTTTATTGTTTCATAGAAATCATCTATATCTCCCAGTGGAAATACGTTGTGTTAGGCAGATAGAGACCTTAAGCTGAAAAGGTTTAAAATCTATTTAAATAGAAAGGACAAGCTAAAGTGACGGCAAGTAATAGTATCCCCATTGTACACGTGGGAAGCTGAGGCCCAGGAATTAAATGACTTGCGCGCAAATATAGAGTAGGCATCTCTACACAAGCATTAATGCACTTTAGTTAATGCATGTTAAATCTAGTACCTCTGGGCATTTATACACATACTTTTTGCTGCTACAACGCAGTGGAGATCCATTGCATCAGACCAGACTTGATTAATCGAGTCTGCTCCGCACATGGGCTAATACACACCAGGGTGCATCACTTGCTGTTGTATAAGTGGTGAAATGCATGTCAGCCTGGAGCAAGTGGTGGTGGTGTGCTTTTGAACTAAAACACTTGTGAGGTGTTTTCGTTCAAAAGCAAACCGCCACTGTTTTCTGCATGCCGACATGTACTTCGCCACTTATAAAACTGCATGCGTCTCAGCACAGTGCATGTCAGCTCTCATGCAGAGCAGACTTAGTTAATCCCGGCTACTCCAACACAACAGATTTCCAGCGTGTTGCAGCAGTGAAAAGTATGTGTATAAATGCCTAGAGGAAAATACACATTAGCCTGGCTTAATGCACGTTAACTAGAGTGAATGCTTTTTAAGTGACACTTAATGCTCATTAACCTATTTTAATGTGCATTAAGTAAAAAGTATTTTTATGTGATGCTTTAATGCGCATTAAAATAAGCTCATATGCATTAAAGCACACCTGTAGATGGACCCAGTGGGTGTGTTCTGGATCTAAAAAAAAAATCTGAATCATAGCATTCTTCCTGCTAGTGCTGTGATCTTATTCAAAGAACACTGATTTTTTTGGAACCTAAGTCATCATGATAAGAAAAGTACTCCCTATTAAATGTACACAATGTCCTTTGGGCTTATTTGTACTAGTAGATCATCCATATCTTGCACCACAAACCCCAGAGTTATTTTTCAGGGAGTTTGGAATAGTCCTTTAGCTGCTACCTGAACAAATGCCCATGTTTTTTGTGAGCAAGGACCAGATCCAAAATCAATTAAAGTAGAGGTCCCTTGGGTAGGTGTTGACCAGACCTCAGAATCATTGCCATGTAAGGATCTGTGTAAAACAAGTTGCAAGTTCTCAGGTTGGCTTCAAGTGGAAAGGTGTCTTCATCACAAATGACCAGCAAAAATCATCATAGCTGGAAAATCTTGGCAGAGATGCCAAGGGCTGAATGGATTATAGCTTTGGAATTACCATTTATATTTATTTAGCAAATGGAGTTTCAGAATATTGTTTAACCCATTTTATGGCAACATCATTACCAGTTTGAAGAGCTTGAAGACCACCAGGTAGCATTGTAAATGGACATAAGTCAACAATGTGGGACATGATTTGAACTTGTCCACAAGGGCATTTGCTGTCATTGCAGAGGCCCGATTGGTATAGGGTTGAAACACAGTGACCCTGTCCAGTTTAAAAATGGTTGAGAAGTGCCCAATCATGGCATGGCCAGTTAAATCCTGGTTGACTGACTAGGATCAGAGATGATGTGGTGATTGACTGGTGCTTGACCATTCTTCATGCCATTAAGTAAGTAAATTACTGGTGGTGGCAGACAAAAGGTGGGGTGTTTATATGCATGCAAGAATGGCCTAACACTGCTTCCATTGAAGACGGTAGTAAAACTGCTCTGGACCTCAATAAGAACCGAGTTTAATTAATGCCTAGCATATTGGACATTCCCACCCAAAGTGTGTGCACATACCTGGGCACATACTTGCGAGTCTGTATGAAAGTACAATATTCTACATTTGTCCAGCTAGGAAATGGTGGCTTTATTATCCTGCATAGCAACTCATAGAACATTTGCCACCAATATGGTACTCAGGTATTTAAATCCATTTGAGGCTCTTGGCCTCAGTTCTTTCAACAGACCAAAGTATACAATATCTCATGCTACAAAAAGGCATCCTTCAATCCTTTCTTGAGTTCTTCTAATGGATGTAAACCACTAAAAGCATATCCTACTAGCCATGATGAGTTCATCTAAGTAGGAACATGTATCACACTGATGCCATTTAACAGAGAATGAATATGGTGTTGTCATCTGTTGCTAATTGCCATCTTCCTACCTAGCTACCAGGCGACCTTTGAATATGACAGAGGATAAGTGGTAAAAGAGAATAATAATGATATTTTAATTGATTTGTGAATTATTGAACAGGGTTACTAATACTTGCTATTTTGACCCTACTCTTCTGGGAAGAAATCATTACACATTCAATGAATGCTACTTAGTATTTTGTATTATTCAGACTCAAGCGCTCCTGCTTGACATCATCCATAGGTATAGACAGGACAGACTGAAACCATTTGCCATTTTCATTAAGACTCAGTCTCACAGAATGAGCTTCACCCCATTTTTCAGTGCAAGTCTGCCATACAGCTTAGACTGCACAGGGGAGGAAAAAACAAAGCAGATAATAAGGGACAGCCGTTATCACTAGGACCCACTGAAGAATTCCAACCCATCATTGGCCAATGCATAAAATGATTGAAGGAAAAGATCAGCTGCGATGAATAGTAGTCCTAAGAGCAAGGAATCTATATAGGCATTAGGGGTGTGTGAAACAGGCCCTATTCGATTTGGATTTGGATTCAGATTCGGCCCGAATCAGGGACAGTGATCCGATCCGTTGATTTGGATCGCTACCCCCGATTCAATTCGGCCAAACCCAAGTCGGAAAATTCAATGCCGATTCAGACAATCAGCAATTGGGACATAGACACAGCTTTACAAGTTTTTTCTACATACCTTGAGGTAGCAGGTGTGGCTCATGATTGCTACAATGCTGGGGCGCATGGAGAGTCCCACAGGAGTGCAGGGGGTGGTAGGGGGAGGCCCTCCACATGCTCAGCAGTGAACCCAGACCCAGACGGCACCAGTCACCAAGCAGGGGGGGGAAATGTGGCGGGGGAGGTCCCACGCATTCCCCAGTGGACCCAGAAGGGGACCAGAAGTGCTTCTGGTCCACTTCTGGATCTGCTGCCTAGTGTGCTGGGGAGCCCCCCATGCTTCTGTGGGACGCTACATGCACCCCAGCATCACAGCACTCACGAGGCCCCGCTACCTAGAGGTATGTAGAAAAAATATTCTTCATATCATATTCATTCCTGATGGAGCAGTACAGAAGAAGGGCTAGGGAAATGCAAGATAAAAGCTTGATGTTAACTCATGGGATGATTATGGATTGTGTTTACACTCTTCTGTCTTGTGACTTAGTTTACCCATCTGTGAAGTAGAGAAAATACTGTTAGCTCAATTCCAGTAATCACAGCCTGTGGAGTACTGTATAGACAATGAGTCATGCTAAACAAATAACCAATTATTTGCCCAATAACTTTATGGGGTAAAGCCACGTACAGCAGTTTGGTAAATGCAAAGTTGTTAAAGGTACAAAACTGTGTATTCAGAACAGACTCATTTGCAGAAAGATCCTTCACTACTTAGAAAGGCTGTGTAGCTTAAGGGAAAGGACCTTAGTTCAGATGAAAACCCCCATATACCAAAGTGACCAGTAGCCTCCCAAGTGCTCAGAGCATGAAGACTCAGATTAAAGTCCCTTGTCTGATCCAGGTGAATGCCTAGACTATTTTGAAACTAAAAAACCTTCCCTGATAAAACTTTCAACAAAGCTGGTACATTCCCATGTAAAGCTTCAGCTTTGGTGGTGCAGTATTTTCCAATGGAAAAAAAAAATATATATTTTTTTTTTAAACAAAAAAGGTCTTGACAAGCATAAATCTTATACATGCAAGACAAGGTTTCTAGCTGTTTTTGTCTCTGGCCTGCTCGCTCTGTGATCTTAGGCAAGCCATTTCCCTTTATCATTACTCCTAGCCTTTGTCTGTCTTATCTATGACTGTGAACTGTTCAGAGCAAGGGCTGTATACGACGCTCAACATAATGATGAGCTGATCTCCCTTGCGGTCACTGAATATTACTCTCAGATCCATTATAATTGTACACACCAATTATCCCACTGGAAGTGAAAGTTCTGGGTGAAGGAGGAATGAAGAATCACACTTTTATTTAGTTCACTTCACTGTTGCCCCTCAACCATTATAGTCCTACTGCAGTTCAGTTTGGAACCACGAGTAATTAAATGATTTTAAATAACTGTGCACTTTTGTGTAGCTGTCATTTCCTTAGTTGTCTCTAACCCAATTTAAGCGTTCAGTGGAAGTAACACATCTGTTTTTTCAAGACAATTAAGTTATTAGATACAGATTAATTTAATAAGCCCGACAGATGATCTGAGAACCCTGAAGCATAATCAATAAACCGGGAATGTGAGGAATGGAAATTGGATTTGGAAGATTAACAAAGCTTGCCATGGAAAGATTGATTTTTGCATAAGTGGTAGTTTAATCGGAAATCCCAAGGGCCACTCTTCAATGGCTAATTAGCAATATTCGTTAGAAAGAAATATTAAGAAGATAAATGCTGTTGCGAGTGTTCAAGACGAGGCCCCTTTGTTTTCCCTTTTCCATCCATATCCCATGGAGGTGAGGGTAATGCAAGGCCTTTGGCCTTTGGTTACATCCTGGCTTGAATGCCTGTATCACCATCTACCCGACTTGAGATGGTTGGAAGGCAGGAAGACATAGCAGCATAACCCCTCACAGAGTAGGAGGACCCAGAGGCTTTCCATGTAAGAGGATAAGAGCCCAATTTCCCATCAGGTCTTCATTCTCCACAGCAGTTTGACCTAAACCTTGTAGCCCTTTGACAAAATCTTTCTATACAGAAAAGCATTTCTCCACATTATCACAAACAGTTACATTATGACTGTTTATTATGATTATCTTCAACATTTATGCATTTGTATTTACTTATTTTTATGTCTTCACTTATTTACTGGTGGGAAATATTAGTGTATTCCTAAAAGGTTATAAGGGGGTTTTGGCTACTTGCTGCATTTTGCTTTGGACTGAGCCATCAGTATTTAAGAGGACCTGGTTACAGATGGTTGCCCCCAGTTCATTTAGACAAGCCAGAAGAGATCACCTTCCTCACGAGTCTGATCTGGTATTAACCTCTTGGTTCATCAAAAGTTCAGTTTAGCCTACAAACTAGACCAAAACTGTGAAATTACATAGGTGCCAACTGTTTTGATACTAGGGCTTCTTGGCCAATGAGTAAACATGGACCAGACGACTTTCTTGGAAGCCACTCTTTCTTATGCAGTGAGCCTAATGAATCACACAGCTTTGAGGACTGGCAACAGGTCTCCATTGCCATACCTCATTCTACAATCACATAGAAGAGGCCTTGTATACAACTAATATAAATCAATATGACTCCTCCAATAGACTTAATAAGGAGCTGTCCCGCTATGACTAACTAGATAAACCCCATGCTCATGAAAAGAATGCGTGCTTTTTCCACAAAACCCACAAAAAAATTCACTACAGTATGGCAGTCAAGCAAAAAAGAGTGAGACCGATTGTTAATTAATATATCCATTCAATCACAGTTTTGCAGTTAAGTTGAATGGGAAGAATTTTGTTCTTGCCTGTACCTGCTTGACAACACGGTTTCATTGTATTGCCAACAAGGAGGACCTTGGGGGACAGGTGAGTGATCAAATAGTGACAGTCAAGCAAAGGAAGCATCTTGAACCAGGCAAATGATTCATCTAGCTCCACTGTACATGAGCCTTTGGAATATTCTTTTGGGAACAATCGAATTTCCTTTATTTAGCAGTCTTTGGTGTCAACAGATTCTGAATTATGCATGGAGGCTATGATATTGTGATATTCACTTTTAGTGACTTTATTAAAAATGGAGAAAAATCAATATGAGCTGAGGTACTGAAAAGTGCTGGGCAGCTTGGCGATCTGAAAAAGCAGCCAAAGTCATGTTAAAAAACAGTGTCAGATTTGATTTTGAAGATTAAGTAAGCTCATGCTTCAGAAACTCAGTTCTTCAAAAAGTTGTTGATCTATGATAAAAAAAGTTAGCAAAACAGACTTTGAAAAGTCATCTCTTTCTCCCTCGTTATTGCTGCTGCCTTGTTACCTTGAGCAGCGACCCTGTCAGATTCCACAGTCATCACTGATTGGTAGCATAAAGGGGATACCGGGGAAGAAAACTCAGGATCCTACAGAAACTGTCACCATTGTTTTAAGGAGTGGGTAAAGCGAATACTAAACCGTTGTCTTGACAGTTATGTCAAAGGCAGCTGCAAAAGATCAGCATCTCTGAAAATCCAGCTCTGTGTGGCTCAGACTGAACACCTGAAGACTGAAGCATCTATAAAAATATTATTACTCAATAGACATCATTCAGCTATGCACTCACTTCTACTTCTTCTCATGTCTGGTCATCGAATTTGGGTCCAGAAATGGGTACATGCTATTGCTTGATCTGTAGCCTTAGCAAAGCCCTCATTGGTGCATGTTTCCCCTACAACTGAGCAGGCCAGAAGATGTTCTATCATCTGAAAATTTCCATCACATTTGCACATGGTATTTGTGTCACTGAAGTACCCTACAATTGCTCGTTAACTTTAATCTCAATCCCTGTTCAGAGGTAGGTCAAGCTTCTCCGTGGTTGCTCATCAAGTTCTGTGCCCGCAGGTAGAGGTTTAGCAGTTTTGATATTCATCCCAACGCCTTCCTGGGTCACCTCTAATTGTGAATGCCACATTCTTAATTCATGCCAGCCAAGTGATTTTCTCATTCAAGTCCCACTATAAAGTAGTAGGGATTAGATACCCTACAAGGCAATTTGGGAAAACTCCATCCTAGGAACAAGGGAAAAAAATGTAAGGTGTCACTGGATTCTGGACGTGAGATGGTGTAGATGATTAGGACATTCAGAGTGATGATAAATGAGAAACCTGGTATAAGTTAAGAGAGATGATGGGAAATGGAAGATGGGGAAAGCAAGTAGAAGAGAAGAATGCAAAAGGTGCATATGATTTTTCCAAGAGGTTCAGATAACCTAATAGTCCTACCTATTTAGTTGACTAGAAAGGAAGTGGTGGATTTGGATTGCAAAGACTGAGAAAGGAAAAGATGAGAGAGGGGTAGAACAAGAGGATGGGTTGAGACATAAGACAGTCACATCAGCTTCTAGCATAAGCACCCAAGATGTTCAGGCCTTAGTCAATCAATCTGAATCTCCTGAGGTTTCTAAGTTAGAAACAGTGATAACAATCACGATTTCTGAACCTGTAAATTTATTTAAGTGATGCTTCTTGCAGAAAGTTTACATGATTGAATTTGCTAGCATGGTCCTTTATATCCTTTTATTGCATAAACCTGGCACCAGAGTATTGGAGCATTTATTACCTTGCTGCAATGTAGCACAATAGGTGAAAAAATATGAATTATTTTGATTTATCCCTATATAGGTGGTGCACAGTAATAATGCCTTCAGGGTTGTCCCCATATGACAGTATTGACCTTGTGCGCTTTGGATCCTGTATAAATCAATACAGCAGCTTGCGTTGCGAATTTTCTTTGGGCTGCCTCTGCTTTATCAGTATTTTTCCTGTATTTTTCTCCAGCAAGCATGAAATCATGAATTTTAGGAGGGGGGGGGTGTTATTTAGTAGTAAGCTGTATAAGGACCCAAGCTTTATAAGTTGTAATGTAGAGTCCCATCATCCATCAGTGAGCATTTAAGGAGGAATTAGCAGAAGTGTTCTGTAAAAACAACACTGGAGTTGTCGTAACAAACCAATCTAAAACTCATAGAGCTCTATAAGTGACTTTTCCTTGACCTCTAGAGGCCATAAATGTTCATCTTAATTGAATAATTAAAAAGTAGACACTCTCAGTCTCCCTGTCCACCTGATCTTCAAGGGTGAGCTGCAAGGCTCCCAAGGTTTTCTTCACCTTGGGAAGAAAAACCTGCAGCATGCTTATAGGCTCGGCAGTACACTGGCTAGCACTACAGATAAAAGGGATTTGGGGGTCATTATTGACCACAAGATGAGCATGAGCCTTCAATGTGATGCTGTGGCTAGTAAAGTGACCAAAATGCTGGCTTGCATCCATAGATGCTTCTGAAGCAAATCCCGGGGCGTCATTCTCCCCTTGTACTTGGCCTTGGTGAGGCCGCAGCTGGATTGCTGCGTCCAGTTTTGGGTTGCACAATTCAAAAAGGACATGGCGAAGCTTGAGAGAGTCCAGAGAAGAGCCACACACATGATCAAGGGTCAGGAAAACAGACCTTATGAAGAGAGGCTGAGAGCTATGGGACTCTTCAGCCTAGAAAAGCACAGGCTCAGGGGTGATCTGCTGGCCACCTATAAGTTGAGCCCCAAGGAATGATGAGGTCAAATGGTCACAGACTCCAAGACTGTTTCAGGCTGGACATAAGGAAGAATTTCTCTACTGTCCGAGCCCGCAAGATCTGGAATAGCCTACCATCAGAGGTGGTTCAAGCACCTACTTTGAACACCTTCAAGAGAAATTTGGATGCTTATCTTGCTGAGATCTTATGATCCTGGCTGACTTCCTGACCCTGGGGTGGGGGGCTGGACTTGATGATCTTCTGAGGTCCCTTCCAGCCCTAATGTCTATGAAATCTATGAAGAGCTTAGCATCTCATATCTGGTCACAAGCACAATCCATTGTCATTTGTTTATATTTTTACCCCAGGAGAGGACGAACCAGAATCCAGTTCTTAGACAGGATGCTATTTTCCACTCTGTGCCACCACTTTTGTACCATAATAAATGCCCTGACTTCAATGCCATTCCTTTAAAACCCATCCTACAAGAGAATACATATAAAAAAAAGTTTTCTTCTGGAAATGCTATCTGTTCTAGGATTTTCTTTTGTTGCCTTTCCATGCAAGACTAAAACAATAGATGATCAGAGTGGTCTGACGTTTTCATTGATTGGAGAGAAGTTGATCAGATGGACTCTTATGCTCATAAACCACTGCATGGGGTCTCAACAGAAGTGAGTTTTATTCCACTTCTATTACAGTCTAGGCCTCTAAGGAATAGCAAGTTATTGAAATAGCTGTGTCTCAATTTCTCCATTTTCGTAACAATACCACCAATGCCACAGGAATATTGTGAAGACTAACTCATTAATATTTGGAAACCATGCTAAACTTTCTGGCTGGTAATTGGTAATCAATTATGGAGTCTTCTCATCAATAGGTCAAGTCAAATTTTCTACCCAATAATGATATTTAAGAAGGTAGGACCCACTGTTCTAAAAGTAGTTTGGATGAGCATTAGGAAAAAATATTAGAAGTCCTGTATGGTTACATAAAAACTACTGGGAAGTGACCCTTTCAGCAGCACAGAAGCGGAAAGGGATCTCGGAGTCATCGTGGACTCCAAGATGAACATGAGTCGTCAGTGTGATGAAATCATCAGCAAAGCTAACTGCACTTCATCCTGCATCAGCAGATGCATGGCAAATAGAGGGGGAGGATCACTTCCTTGGATCTATGTGGCATTGGTCAGACCGCAGTTGGAGTACTGTGTCCAGTTTTGGGTGCTGTACTTCAGGAAGGATGTTGATAGACTCGAGAGGGTCCAGAGGAGGCCACTCATATGGTCAGGGGCTTACAGGACAAGCCCTACGAGGAGAGACTGAGGGACATGGACCCGTTCAGCATCCGCAAGAGAAAGCTGAGAGGTGATCTGTGGTCACCTACAAATTCATTGGGGGAGTCGCAGCACGGGATCAGAGATGCTCTGTTCACCAGGGCGCCTCTTGGGGGTAACAAGGAGCAACGGTCACAAACTGACAGAGAACAGGTTTAGGCTAGATATCCAGAAAAGCTGCTTCATGGTAGGGATGGCCAAAATTTGGAATGGGCTCCCATGGGAGGTGGTACTTTCCCCTACCTTGGAGGTCTTCAAGAGAAGGCTGGATAGGCATCTGGCTGGGGTCATCTGACCCCAGCGCCCAAGGCAGGGGGTCGGACTCGATGATCTGTTGAGGTCCGTTCCGACTGTAACATCTATGGATCTATTGCACTTAAGGAATCATTGTCAAACGTTTCTAAACTTTGGAGATTGTTATTATGAAGTATTATTAGTATTATGGAACCACTTTATTAAATCAAAGAGCCCTTTGTGGTTATCACAGCACAAAAGATTTTAAATTTTAGTGGTAGGACTCGCAGTAGAGGCGATCTCTTATATTAGACCAACTTCATTTTTGCCAAAAATTAATAAATAAAATCTTTCATTGCAAGCTTTTGGGCACAAATACCCTTCATCAGGCATCAGAGAAAAGCTTGCAAAAGTTCTCCTGGGTAGAAATGAAAGTTCATATTTCTTAGGATTTCACAGAGAAGTCAATAGATGGAAAACTCCTCTGAGCAAGCTGTATAATTGTACTTAGGATCTTAAATGAATGGCCTGATTCTTCAGAAACATTAGTTACCTGTACCTTTCATTGCTATTCATAAGAATGATTAATGCTTAGCCTATCTGAAGATCAGGCCCTTATTTATATGCCTGAATACAGTATCTAACATGCATGCCTTAAGTGAGTGATTAAAGTTTGAATAGTTGGCCTTTATTGTACAACCTTCTAAATAGTTGCCTCAGACTGAGCAAAATCTTGTTGCATTTCAGTTGATTTTGGAAGACTTTGGCAAAAACCAGCAACAAAACAAAGTCCCTAGTTCTGGTTCACACCTGCAGAACTACTTGTGGAAAATATACTTTGACTGATTTTTGTGACTCAAAAGGAAAACCCAGCATTAAGTAGCATCACTGTTATCTATTGTAATGCCCACCAACCCCAGAGAAGGGCTCAGATGCCATTGTGGTAGGCACTGTACAGGCAAGTCCTATTCCCTGCCCTGGGGTGCTTACCAGGTATTGACCAGACTGAATGCAACAGGTGGACAAGAGGGACAAGCAAACTGGGAATTGGTAGGAGGATTTGAATTCTTCATTTTGCTTTTCATCTTGCTCAGTCATAGGGCTTGCGTCCTGAGCACGGTTCTGGAGCCCAGGTGTTCCAACTCCTACCTATTGTATGTGGTTTAAAAAAAAAAAAAAAGTCATTTTCTATTATCCGCAGTTCTCTTGGAAGACACACTCAAGTAAATTTGTCAGTCAGGAATAGAAAATAATGGAGAAGGTTGTTTTCTCCTTGCATATCATGGAAGCATTGATCCATATAATGTTTTAATGAACAAGAATAGCACTTACCTTGACATTCTTCAGCATATTAGAGACTGGATGAATAAATAGCGGAAATAAACATAACTTTAAGCACTACAACTGAATTGAAGCATGACATTTTAATTTCCCTGTGCCTTGGATCTTCGAGCAATTTGCATCCCCAATACTTCATAGCCTCTAGGATTCTGTTCTTGGGTTTGATTTTTTCATTGTTGTTTTGTTTCTATGAATGCAGCTCTGCTGTGTTTTTTAAAAAGTAAGTCATTTGCAAAATTGATCCCATTTGAGATTTCCCTCCCCGCCCTTACCACACAGTAGCACGTTATAATCACCGTGCTGCAGAGTGCTGACTCCTGTGGCAGTCAGTTTGAGAAACCATAATGATGATATATGATGGCTTCAGCATCAGGTCCACTAAAGGGCCATATGTGTGGCTGATTTCACAGCTCTATTCCTGCACTAGAGTGAGTTAGTGCCGTTGAGTTAGTTGGGTCATGCTGCTTTAATTCTTTCTGCGGGACTGTGTGCATTTGCAATGGTCAGACACTTTTACTCTGCTAATTCAATGCAGATTGTTTCAGCAAAATAATTGAACAGAGCAAATATCAAATGAGGCCGTTTTTATTTAAATGTGTTGAAAAATATAGGCTTCATCTCTTCCACCAGTTTAAGCAGGATGTCAGTGGAACGATGTTAATGAAAAGATTGAGAATTGTGTCCAGCATATTTTATCCCTAATGTAGTACACAGCCATTGGTTTTCAATAATAAGCAGTCACGATTAGTATTCTGGACACTCGCTAAGCATGCCTGCACAGCTTCCAAAGATGATGCACTACTTCAAGTAACTGAGGGAGTATATTAAGGGCCTGGGCACATTAATACTGCTGTCCTTTGCATGGTTTTTGTATACCGGTGTAAATTATACGGGGATCCAAAGGGGAGCGAATTGCACACAATTCATCACTATTACAGTTCATAACCACTAGAAGGGTGTTTGTACCCGAAAGCTTGCAAAGAAGAATTTTTCCAATTATTTTGGTTGGACTAATAAAAGATATTGGATTTACCCAAAGAACCTTGACTGCCTAGGTCCTTAGACAACACAGCTACAACCTACACCCCTGTAGCAGAGTAAATGACACTGATGTCATCTGGTTTCTCTATATTTACACTACAAGATGAATAATTAATTAATATTGATAATAAAATTGGTGAGTGATCGAAGATGCAGGACCTATGTGCTTGAGAAAGCTGGAATAGAGTCTATTATTCGGTACCAATTTAGTCCTGAATTGCATGGACATTTCAGCGCATGATCAGAGGAGTAAGTAAAATGTGACCAACGTGACTACAACCAATATACCTAACCACTATGTAGTGAGAGAGCCAGTATTAGCCTGTCTGCCTTGAGGTAGTGGCTACCCTGGAGTAGAAAGCATCACACATACACCCACCTCAATGACACTGGGGTAGTTTTATCCCAGGAAGGATCAGGGGTAACTCAGCACCAGATTCTAGTGCATTATATTGGTATGGTGATAATTGTGCCATGTCCTCTCCTTTCTAACACTGGAGTCAGGGCAGATTATGGTAGTGCAAGTGTTTAAGAATATCTACATCCAGTTCACTGATCAAATGCAAGGCCTTTATTGAAAAAGCCCAAAAGGAGGAAAAAAAAAAATTCACATTCTGCTAACATTTGACATCACCAATAAAAGGGTTTAACAAAAGCTTATTTTTAGCTACTCACTGAGCGGGTCAGATTATTTACTGTGTGTGACAGCTATTGCAACATTGACCCTTTTTTTATTCTGATCTTGATGCCAAAGAATGAATTCATTATTTGCCAAACACTTTCTGTGAACACATTTCAGCCTATTGTTGCTCATTATCTACCCATCTACTTGGACTGATACAAGTTCATTGAAGTTGATGGATAGGTTCAGGATGAGACCCAATTTGCAATATGAAAATAGCAAGCTCATAGCCATGGCATTTCTTCTACTACCTGCTTAGCAATAGGTTTCTCACTTCCTTTTATTGCCTCTAAGTGCACCACTGTACAAGGTGGGTCACCGCTGAACCTGTAATAATCCTCTTTTTTTTTTTATGATGGTAGATCCAAGCGCTCCGTTCTTAAATCCAAGCCTTCCAATAAGGCTCTGTACACACACAGATCGGAAAATGATCCCTGGACATCCTTTCCTCTTTGCAGTCGATTTGCAGTCTCCTGAGACTTGTTCCTGAACATAGGGCACAATCCACCAGTCTTGGGTAATACTCCTGTTGTACATCACTTATCTGTTAGATGCTGCCTGGCTCTTTACAAACCATTTCCAGGTTGCCATCTGATACTTTCAGTGGGTTTATGTAACTCTCCTGGATAAAAGCAATTTCACTGCTTATTATTAAATCATAATTAAAGTCATACATGTATACTCTCTAACCTTTCTACAGCAACGAGAGTGCTGAACAAACAGAATGAGTCTATGGTTCAAATGTTGCAGTCAAGACTACCTTAAAAACAAAACAACCCACAAAAAAAAAACCTGTTTGGTTATTTTCTTCAGAATGTGACTTTAATTCATAATCCTAAACCAACTTCATAAGACACAAAAAGAAGCCTCCTCTTTTATTTCCTGTTCACTGTTGGCAGCCAGAGAGAAATGCGTTTGTAAACCACCCAAAGTTCCCCACACTCCTTATCTTTCATAGTCACAGCTTTATTCCATTATTGAAGGGCAGATATTTAATCATTTCAATTTCATATTTCACTCTGAATGTCAAGTGTGTCAAATGAACGTCTCTGATAACTTTACCATGCCAACAAGAGAAGCCGTTTATTTTTAGAGCACGCTGGGCAGGCAGATTCTCAAAAAAAGGTACGACCGTTGGATAACCGATCACAAAAGGGGCTAGGGTTTAATGATCAGATTCAAGCTAAAGACCCAGACTGCCCACCTCCCCTTGCATACTTGGGAAAAGATGCCTTACATAGGGTACAGGGACTTCCCAGAGACCTTTCTCCCACGATATCATCACCTCAATATTTCCCTCACTTGCATTTTTGTATTAGTCTGACAATAAATTCTGGAGTTAACATTTAAACAAGCTGCTCATTGAAGCTCTTCTGCTAAAGGGGAGTTTGAAGACCCTCTACCCAATGGGTTATATCAATCATGGAGCAATGAATAGCTGATGAAATTCAAGTACGCATTGCTCCATGGGGACACAACGAAGCATTTCCAAAACCAATGATGGAGTTCAGCCTTGGTCAGAGAGTGAATTGAGGTCTGGGTGAAAGATTTCCACTGTTCTTTGAAGTCTGGATTGGAGAAAGAGGGAAAGGAAAATCATTCCACCTCTTCCTCCCCCCATTCCCAACACTCACAACTTTTTCAACCAAAAATGGAATATAAAGGATCTAATTGGCTATTGTTCTTTTTCCAAATGTTATGGAGGTTGAAAGTTATATATAGTAGAAGACTGGTGGATAATCTTTCCCCCTTTTCCTATATTCACTGAGAAGATAATTGAACACCATGGTGGGAGATGTGGCCTGTGTGTGATTTTCTCTGATCTAATCCACCTGGCTATGTACAGTTGAGAAAAAAAGAGAGGGAGAGATTTCCACATCTGCTGAATGTTCTCAAAAATCTCTTCACAGGGCCACTTAGCAAGGAACTGAAGATTAGACCCGAGAATAAAAATCCCCCCCTCTCATCGAGGAGGAAGCAATTGATTTAGGGCCTTAAGTAACATTTGTGTGCAATAAAAATGTAGCACTCAGACTGACTTTGTGGGGTGTCGATCCCATTCTCCTTCCCACCTTTCTCTACTAGCATAAGTACTAGGGCTGTGCGAAGCTTCAGGTGCCGATTCGATTTAGAGGAGATTCAGCCCAATTCGGATTCAGATATTCAGCTACTGAATTGAATTAGGGAACCAATAAAAAGGTCCGAATCGATTCGAAGCTCTCCGAATCTTTGGAAAAGATTTGGAGAGCTTTGATGCTTCGGACAGTTCCCACCTGCTGCAGCAGAGAGCTGGAGCCAGACTCCAAGCTAGTAAGTAGGGGGCTGGAGGAGGGGGAGGGGACCATGGGGGGGACCCCTGCCAGGCCCCATCCCCTGCCTGCTTCCCCAGCCCCCACCCCATGGCTGCCCCGCCCACTTGCCGAGCCCCCCCCTCCCCCCCCAGCATGGATGCCAATTCTACCCCAGCTCCCTGCACTTTAAAAAAAGTCCCAACTCCCCAGGTGCTGCCTGGCTGAGAGGCAATCCCCACTACCCTGCAATGCATGGGGGGGCTCTGCACAAGCCTCCCCCCCCCCAACCCCCACCACCCCAGCCTTTTAAGGAAAAAAAAAAAAAAAAAACCACCACAGAGAAAACCCCAGGACTCACCAATTCCTGCAGCAGCTTCAGGGCTTTGGGGGGGGCTCATGGAAGAGCACCCCACATGGTGCAGGGCAGTAGGGATCACCCCCCACTAAACAGGAACTGGTGAGTCACTGTTTTTTTCCTTAAAGGGCCAGAGCTGGGGTGGACAGGGCAGCCATGGGGCGGACTGGGGGCTCGTGCAGAGCCCCCACATGCAGCGTAGGACAGTGAGGATCACCACCTCACCCAGCAGGTCGAGGCCTCTTTTTTTCCCCCCCCCAAAGTGCTGGGAGCTAGGGCAGGTGGGGGATGGGCCTGCATAATTCAGAGATTTGGCAGCAGCTGAATCTCCAAATCAGATTCAGCTGAATTGATTCGGGATAGGGATTTGAATCACCGAATCAAATCGCCGTCCCCTGAATTGGCCGAATCCAAATCAAAAGTGAATACTAGCCACATTGCACAGGCCTAATAAATACCAAGCTGGAATCACGTGGAGCTAATAGTGCTCATTACATTGCTAATCAAGACCCACAGAAGTCACAGAAATTCAGGTTGGAAAGGACCTCGGGGGGTCACAACTAGGCCAACTCCTTGCTCAGAGCAGGACCAGCCCCAACTACATCATCCCAGCCACGGCTTTGTCTAGCCAGGTCTTCAACACCTCCAAGGATGGAGAGTCCATCACCTCACTAGGTAACCCATTCCCGGGCTTTACCACCCTCCTCGTGAGAGCGTTTCCCCCCTAATATCCAACATGCTACCACTGAGCACCACAGAGCATCTTCCCTGTATGTGATTTCCTCTTCTCCCATTTCTCCATTTCTTTGCTGAAGTGGATCACAGCTGGAGCCTGTGAATATCACTATAATGCACATAAAAGAACTACAACAGACCTTCCAAGGAAGAGTGTAGGACCTGGCATGAGGACTGAGAGGTAAAGACAATTTTCTCCATTTTATAGGTGATAAAACTAAGGCACAGAAAGAACAAGAACCATATTTTTGGGATAGGTTTGGCAATTTGCCTAACATTTCACACAGAAATGTTATACAAAAAACACAAAATGGAGCCAAATCTCTCAAGCCCCCCTGAGTAGAATACCATCTAGCAAGCTATTCTCCTCTCTACCCAGGAATCCTTATCCTAGAGTGATCAAGATACATCCTTCCCTTAAGGATTTTGATGCCTAACTACACAGCTATGGCATTTTATTGTGTCACTTAAAACTCCTCATCTAAAGGAAACCGTGTGTCACCGACCTGCCTCTCCTGGATCAGAAACAAAATGCAATAATCATCTCCCTCAAAAAAAAAAAATCTCAGTTCTGTTCATTGGGGATCTTTGGAGCTTGTGACACACCAATACCTTCTTGTCCTTGGAGGACAACCGCTACTCAAAAGAGGCTTTTAAAAGGGGCCTTGTGCATTATTATAGACAGATGCAGGTTGGAGAGAAGAATGTGTATGTTCCCATTTGCTCTACTTAACACATCAGCCCACAGTCAAGGACACCAATATGTTGTTGCATCTCCCCTCTGCATGCAGGATTTTTGCAAGGTAGCAATTACTAGCAAGGTGGTTGCTTTTTTCCCCTAGCTCTGGGTGAGCAGTAGTGTGATGTTGTATACCCCAAGCACAGCTCACCCCTTATAGACACAGCTCCTTCCCTCACTGCCACCTTCTTGACTAAAAGGGGATTACCTTGCCTCTTGCATTGGCTCAGCTGTTGTGACCTGCAGGGCAAGAAACAACCTTGATGTCAGGATGTGCATGCTTGTATGGGTGCATGTTCACACACCCATTCGTGTACTTACAGAAAGTCTTTGACATCTGATTTAGTGGTTTGAAAACTGTCCCTGTATGTTGGACCTGCCTGTCGAGTTGAATGGAAGCTCCGATGGCAGTGAGGCTGCAAGTGTATATAAAAGGCACGTCGTAGTCTGTGTGTCACACAGTATTGGATCAGCAGGGTGTAGCTTATGTTTGGGTCAAAAAATGATTGATGGCATTACCTGCATTTGAAAACTTAGAATAATAGTCTGGATTTATAAAAAATGATTTCCATTTAGAAAGTGCTTGAAGGGGCACCACTGCTGCAGTTTATTTTACTGAATAAAAGTCAATATTTGTAAATCATTTAGTACAATGAGGCCCTCTACATATTACCATAATGGAAATAAAAACAACATACACTTATAGAGTAATTTGCTGTGTGCTGCTTGACTTGTTAATGAAGCATTTTAGCTCCTAGTACCACTTCTCTGCTGTTGCTATTCTATTCCAAAATCCACAATAGGTTATTTTCAATCACTTTTACATCAGAAACGCCCTAGTGACTGGGGCTTTCCTCTCCCGAGTCCTCTCTATTTGTTTTTGGCAATTAAATCCAGAAAGCTCAAAGTGGATCTGCAAGATAAATAATGAAATGTGCGTTATCTGTTGTCTGACTGTTAAATGCCAGGATATTGCCAGCGCTCAACCTGATCATTATATCCAGAATGGAAACGCTGACATCTGTGCTGAGAATGATCAGTTTAATTTGGTGACCCATTCATTGCCACAATTGGCATAAACAATTTAGATGCCATAGGTCTGCAAGGACAAGAGGCACACTTGTAAAAATGTCAGGCCAAATACAAAACACTTGCATACTTTTTATACATATTTTTGGAGTACATCAAAAAACTGAATGTGACCTGGTCTCCCACCCTATTCAAATGAGCTCTTGTCTGGAGCTCAAGTACCAATGACTGGCACTTCTGGGGATAAAGGTAAAGAAGAGTGGTTGGAAGGGATCCAAGCATGTACCCCAAAGATGGAGAGAGCTCAGTGGCAACAAAGCACATACTCAAAACTCCTTCACACTGTCTGCTGTAATTGCTGTGACTGTGTACAAGCAAAGTAGGAATGAGTTGCAGGGCTTGTTCTGGTCTTGGTGAGATGCTATGGGTGTTGGCTCTGGATTTAGGACCCAGATGCCTTGTTCCACCCCCAGACCAGCTACGACCTTTCCATTCAATAACAGGCAAATTTATTGATACATAGTGATAACAGAAAAGAAGCAGTATAAACAATCAAGCAATTATATCTCTCTACCAAATACTGGGGCTGTCAGAGACAAAGTACATCTGGCCAGGATGCAGTCTTCACTCTGAGGTGTCAAATGTCAGCAGTCTGGAGGTGGGATGCCAAGCCCCACCCCACCGCAGGATGGATGAAATGGGCTGGTGGTGTGCCCTCTGTCCATGGTGGCCTTCCCAAGGGACAGGAACAGGGACCCCTCTAAGGGAAGAGAAGGACCCTTTGTTACTCTCAAGACTCTGCTTTTGCATTCTCCTTCCCTCCTGATGACTCGATCTGTGGCTGTCACTGGTTGGTCTCTCTGTGTTCATCAGATATCCACATAGCTCATCACATGCACACTTACTAATTTGGTCTTTCTGGGCCTTCTCCTAATTTGGTCCGTTTCCCCAAAACTGGGACTCAGCCTCCTTTGCTCTGGGGTTTTGTTAGCTGGTGCCACCTTCTTATGTTATGGAACAAAGTGGTACATGCCCCCAGTTTCCCAGGCTGTGTGTTTATCCATTGGATATGTTGTGTTAGGCGACCTGTCTCCTTGGAAGGCTGTGTGAAACTGTGTGCAACACCCAGGGTTTCAGAAAACAGTTAACACCTGCTGCCCATCCTGACCCAGCCTAATGCATATCCATGTACCTATGAATCAATTTCCCCCAAAAAACCCTCTAAATACCATTAAGCCATTAATGGGCCTACTCACTTGGGCCAGGGATAACGCAGACCAATCAACATGATAGAAATGCCACCTTCTTTCCAGTATCTCACCCTCACCCTTTTCTGTGCTGCCAAGTGCAGGAGAGAATTAGATCATAAAGTATTGCAAACTTATGGGGGAAGATTTGTACAACCCAAGTAACACATGCAGGACTGAGGCAGTGCAGTTGTGCTAAGGGATAGAATGACAGTTGGGGGGTCAGGAGTGGGGCGCACATGTGCCCCCTTACCTCAGCAGCAGCAGCAGCAGAGGCAGCAGGCAGCAGCAGCAGAGGGGGCAGCAGCAGCTGATCCCACTAAGGTAACTGGGGCAGAGGGAGCCAGCGCAGCTGAGGTGGATTCCTCTTAACTCAGCTGGCAGGGAGCTGTGCTCCCAAGCCGTGTGGGGGCAGTGTGTGCAGGCAGTGCATGCTCTGTATGGGCACCCTGGCATCCACACCGGTGCTCACATAAGGTGGACGTGCAGTAGCAGCCCAGAAGGGAGCCTCCAACAGTTGAGAGAAGTTGACTCACAGCTCCATGGACATGGTGTAGACATGGAGCACAGCTGTCAGAGGCCTCACCCCGGTGGCACCATCTGCCCTGGGCTCTTCTGTGGCCTCCACCCAGATGGAGCTCATGGTAGGGTTGGCAGCCCCTTGCCCCCCTGTCTGTGGGGGCGGCTTGGTGGTCCCAGCAGCTGGTGGGAGTGATGGTGGGGTCTTGTGGTTCCCTTGTCTGTCCCTCCTGTGCCCAACTTTAGGATCTGAAGTAGCAGATAAGGGAGCTCCAGGCTGAGGTGAGCAGGCTGCAAGGGATCAGGGCTGCAGAGGATGAAAGTGACACCTACATCTGTTCACTGCAGGACCAGTTGTCCAGCGTACAGACCTCTGTTAAACATGTCTCCTGGGGGGAGTGGCTGAAGGTATCCACCAGAATCAGGGCTGCTTGGGCCAGCATGGTGAAGGCTCCCCAGGTACAACTGGGGAACAGATATGAGGACATTGGCAGCCATAATGGAGAAGAACGAAGGGGATGCCTCCAGCGGGGATGGTGCCACTCCACACATGACACACAGCACAGAGAGGGTGCACTGTGAGGAAGAAACTCAGGGTCCTCATCATTGGGGATTCCATCCTAAGAGGAATGGAGGGTCCCATCTGTTGGCCTGACCCCATAGCACAAGAGGTCTGCTACATGCTGGGGGCTAGGGTTCATGATATCACAGAGAGGATCCCAGCCTACATTTGACCCACAGACCAGTACCCCATGGTTCTTATCCATGTGGGAACAAATGACAAGGCCAGAGGCAACCCAGACTGCATCATGAAGGACTTGGAAACCCTGGGGGCCAAGCTCAAGGAGACAGGAGCATAGGTGGTATTCTCCTCTATTCTCCCGGTGAGTAGATATGGAGAGCAACACGAGGCCTGCATTGGTGAGGTCAACCAACGGTTACGGAGTTGGTGCCACCAGGCAGGCCTCGGGTTCTGGATAACGACCCATACTTTTACACAGGGGGCTTTCTTGGGTGGGATGGGCTACACCTCTCCCCTAAAGGCAAGCGTGTCTTCTCTTCCAGTTTGGCTGATCTCAAGTGGCAACTTTAAAACTAGCTTCACTGGGGCATGGGACCACAGGAGAACTTGAAGACACCTCCCAACCAAGACAGGCGACATGCACAAGGAGTACCCAGGTAAGTGGCAGGGGTCCAGATAGTCCTGGGAATCGGGGGGGGGGGGGGTGGAGTATACCTCCATCGCTCGGGTCTGTCATGGGGCTATTAGGAAAGCTAAGGCAGATACAGAACCAGGCCTTACATCAAGGACAACAAAAAGTCCTTTTTTGAATACATAGGGAGTATGAAGAAGGCACTGGGTAATGTGGGGCCCCTGCAAGATATGCTAGGCAATCTGGTGGCTGCACCAGAGGAAAAAGCAGACTTTTTTAACAATTTCTTTGACTCCATTTTTTTGTGCAGGGACTGGGACTCCCACAGTGAGATTTGAGATGGACTCAGGAGAGACTCTGCCAGGCCTAGGGTCAGGGACAACCAAGTTAAGGAACTTCTGGAGGGGCTGGACATGTTCAAGTCAGCAGGTTCAGATGCTCTCCACCCCAGGGTGCTGAGGGAATTCGTAGAGCTTATCGTGGGACCCCTGGGATGGCTTTAAGAGCACTCATGGTGCTCTAGCCAGGTGCCAGATGACTGGAAGAGAACCAATGTGGTCCCCATGTTCAAAAAAGGGAGGAGGGAGGACCCAGGCAACTATAGGCCCCTTAGTCTTACTTTGATCCCAGGGAAGCTCTTTGAGAAGATTACCAAGGAGCACATCTGTGAAGAGCCAGCAGTGAGGATGATGCTCAGGGGCAACCAGCATGGTTTCATTAGGGGCAGGTCCTGTCAGACCAACCTGATTGCCTTCTACGATCAGGTCACAAAATCATTGGACGCAGGTGTTGCAGTGGACGTAGTCTTTCTGGACTTCAGGAAGGCCTTTGACACCGTCTCCTACCCCATCCTCATTAAAAAGCTAGGTGACTGTAGCATTGATGTCTACAGTCAGATCGATAGCAAATTGGCTCACAGATGACACCAAGACTTGGGGCGAGGTGGGCACGCTAGAAGGGAGGGACAGGATACAGCTGGACCTGGACAGGTTACAGGGGTGGGCGAATGAGAATAAGATGGGATTCAATACGGACAAGAGCAGGGTGCTGCACTTGGGCAGTAAGAACCAGCAGCATACCCATAGGCTGGGGAACTCCCTTCTCAAAAGCACAGTGGCAGAAAGAGATCTTGGAGTCATTATAAACTCCAAAATGGACATGGGCCACGAATGTGAGGATGCAGTCAGGAAGGCCAATCGCACCTTGTCATGCATCCACAGATGCATCTCAAGCAGGTCCAAGGAGGTGATCCTCCCCCTCTATGCGACACTGGTCAGGCCGCAATTGGAGTACTGCATCCAGTTCTGGGCACCGCACTTCAGGAGGGATGTGGACAGCATCGAGAGGGTCCAGAGGAGGCCACCCGCATGGTCAGGGGGCAGCAGGGCAGGCCCTACGAGGAGAGGCTACAGGACCTGAACCTGTTCAGCCTTCACAAGGGAAGTCTGAGAGAGGACTTAGTGGCTGTCTATAAACTTACTAGGCGGGACCAGCAGGGAATGGGAGAGACCTTTTTCCCCACCCTGAGTGCCTCTCGGAGCAATGAGGAATAACGGCCATAAAGTTGTTACAGAGTAGGTTCAGACCAGATATTAGGAGGCACACAGTCAGGGTGGCTAGGATCTGGAACCAACTTCCAAGGGAAGTGGTGCTGTCTCCTACCTTGGGGGTCTTTAAGAGGAGGCTTGACGATTACCTAGCTGGGGTCATTTGAGTCCAGTTCTCTCTCCTGCCCAGGGCAGGGGGTCGGACTAGCAGATCTGCAAGGTCCCTTCCGACCCTACATCTATGAATCTATGACAGGGTGCCATGTGAGGACATATGTATTCCACACACCACTGAACCTTGATGTGTCAAGGTCACATCAAGGGAAGAAAAGGAGCTCTTGGAGAAGTCAGCATGGATTCACCAAGGGCAAGTCATGCCTGCTGAACCCGATTGCCTTGTATGATGAGATGACTGGCTCTGTAGGTGCATGAAGAGCAGGGGGACATGATATACCTCGACTCCAGGACCCAGCTGGAGTAGTGGTAGAAGGTGTCTGCTCTCCCCATAGCCAGAGGAGCTGTCCAAGGACAAACCTTCTACTCGGGTGTGTCCAAAGGAGTGTGATGTTTGCCTGAGGACTCAGGCTAGTATACACATACACAGAGTTTCACCAGCTTCATCCAATTATTGATTCTCATTGCTCTAAAACAGCGGTACTCTTCTCAACCTCAGTAGACTTAAGGCATCCCTCAGACAACACCACTAGCTTTCACTCTTTTATGTAGTAAAAAATAATAATAAAATTATAAAACAATTTCTCTGTTGTACAGAACTCAAAAAAAAAAACACAACAGGCCAAACCATTTTTGACTCGATGGATTCCTATTTGAAATCTATGGGTTTATCTTGTGAGGTATGCATAGGCATTTCTATATATAAAACAGTACTACTGTTGTGTGGTACCGTGTGGCACTCTTTAGAGGATCTCATGGCACCCCAAGGCATTGCATAACCACAGTTGAGAATCACTGATCTAAAACACAAAAAAAAAAAAAACCCAAAAAACCAAACCCTACACACAGACAAATTGAGCAGTGTGGAAGAGCCCTAAGGAGACGGTTAATTAAGATATGATTTTCATTCAGTCCTCTCCTCCTCTCCTATGCAAGCCAACAAAGTAGGAAATCTCTTAAAGCGTTTGGAGTGTCAGCCTTCTTTCTTTGGGTGAATGTGATATCTTTTATTAGACCAACTAAATCATTGGAAAAAAAGTTCTTCACAAGCTTTCAGGTACAAAAGCTTGAAGAAGGGTGGCTGTGCCTGAAAGCTTGCAAAGAACAACTATTAATTTGTCTAATAAAAGTCATCTCATCTACTCCAAGAACCGTGTCTGCCTATATCCTTAGACCAACACAGCTACAACCAACAACCCTAAAGCCTTCTTCCTTGTAAGGCATCCTTTTCCTCCTCTAAGCCTTCCCTATTTGAACCATATCCTAGACAGCAGCAATTCCAGAACTACTGACTCAAGTGGTCTGGTTGGAGAGCACTTTGGAAGTGTAAAGCGTTATCGAAATATTCCGATTCTTATTTGTCAAAAGAGCTGTAACAAAACCATGGAAATATTTCTCAGCAGCTGGACAGGTGAAGGCAGCAGATAAGGTAAAGCCAAATTGCTGTTGCATGTCACTAGTCCGGGGGGGAGCACACTTCAATTCCACTCTCAGCATCACCCAGTCAGAGTTGGTCAATACCTGTCAACAAAGGCAGTCTGACAGTCATTGACTCCTGCTCCCCGCGGTGAACTTCTATCCACACATTTGCGTGTGCACTCACATACACACACCCTCCCCAGCTCAGGCCGATTCAAATTAACTACAGCTGGTCAGCATTCTTTCTGCTCCCCACACGTTTCATTGAAACTCCAGGTTGCTTTTAGAAAGCATGACCACAGAAATCCAGCTGTAGCCTGACATTTGTTTCTGAATAGAAAGTAAAAAAGAAAGAAAAGAAATGGCTTCACATGCTCTGGTTCTCTTATAATGCAAGCACAAGATAAAAAGCCAATTGATGGGGAGCATAAGGCAAGAGTAGAAATGCAGTATTGCCCACTCTTACGGTTTTTGGCATTGCTCTTAAAGTCTATGCTTTGGGAATGTGAAAAAAGTTAGCTTTGTTTTAATTTATATTAAAAAAAGAAAGAGCTACTTTTTTCACATTCCCAAAGCATAGACTTTAAGAGCAATGCCAAAAAAATCATGCGAGTTGGCAATACTGAGAAAGGTTTACACTGGCTCTGTGTTGCTTTTAAGATGGCTATTGCAAAATAAGAGTAGCCCACTCACTTTTCCTCCATCCCAAACCTGGAACTGAGGGAGTGAGGATGCTCTGGGGCACCTTTCACCATCTTCACAAGATCTCAGTCTCTGGTGCATCAGCCCAGTGGGAAGAGATTTCCCAAGAAGTCTTCACTGACCCAGCTCCAGGTTTGCAGTGGTTGGAGTATATACTGAAAGAAGCTTATTTTCCAAGAGCAGTCTCAAGAGAAGGCTGCAGCCAGTGTAGACAGGCCCAGCAAGACAATATTGGTCCTTGTGACAGGCAATGGTGTCCAGTGAGAGACAAGTCATTCTAATGGAGAATCACTTTGATGAAAAAAAATTGCCATTTATGTTGGATTTCTTTAATAGCTTTAGTTACTATTCAGTATTTAGGAGCCTGTGTTCTTTCCATTAGAAATATCATAGACTGCATATTCAGAAAAAGTACTTTCTCTCCCATTTTAATTTTTATTTTTGGAATATGATGGCCTTTTCCAGCAAGAAGCCATGTTGTGATCTATGAACTGGAACACTAACATTAACCCTAACTGGGAGGGAGACATCTTTGGTGAGAGTCTTGTCTTCACCTAGTCAATAATAAGATAAACTTGTAGAGAATACCTTGGGGAAGGGAGTAGACGGAAGACGTAGGAGCAAATCTTAAGTCACAAATTCTTTTTTTAAAATCACAGTTATCATTAAAATATACAGTGATGATTGTTTTTTCCATAGGCAATCATGTTTTTTAAATGGTTACTGTATTATTTTCATATCAATGTCTTGAAACTGTACCGTTGTGGGTAAGTCTTGTCTATGGATCGCCTTCCCTGGAACCCAGCTCATTTCAGCTCCATTGATTTGGGGGACAAGGAAAGGGTGGTAAGGGAGAAGGGTTAAATCTTAAATAGCTGGCTACCACCACCAGAGTCAGAGACCACTTGCTGATGAATTGCAGGAGGATACGAGTTAATCTGCAAGTCATGTCCCACCACAAGAAGGAGCATTTGATTTTTCTACCTGTCTGATGGTTCCAGCCTCTGCATCTAGTCAGAACATAGAAAATACCAAGCACCCAAAGGCAAGAGTGGGTAAAAGCATGACCAGAGGAAAGAAAGATGATTTATAACCAACACACTGGAGGACAAATAAAGGATACTGCATCAACAGAATGGCACTTCCTATCATATAGGCAAATACCTCAGGAAAGAATAGCCACTATGCCTGAATATTTCCTTTGGCTTGGACAACAATTATTACAAATTTGATTTGCCAAAGGTTCCTAAATCCATGGGGCAATAAGGGGTGCATCTACACATGCAATTAATGCCCAGGTTACTGTGCAGCAAAGCAAGGTGCAATAAACTTTGCCCAGGAAGATGTCTACATGTGTATCCTATTGGGGCACAGATTTTCTCCCAATGAGCAGACCTGGACCAGGCTGCTACCCTGCCCTGCTCGGCCCCCCTGCACCAGCCAGGGGGAACTCCTGGTGGTCAGTCCCAATATGCAAGGGGCCAAGATACCTTCAAGAGCATCCGTCTCCCAGCCCAATATACATGGGGACCCACCCCCACTTGCACAAGGCCAGGACACAGCTGGCCCAGCTCCCCCTGCTTGGTTGCTTAGCCAGGCAGCAATGGCCCCCTGCTACCTGGGCTGACCAGGAGCAAATTGCTCCCAGTCAGCATCTACACATGCAGTATTGCACAGGAGTTACTGTGTGGTTAATCTACTACCTGTATCTACTGGTAATAGCCAACTGTGCTGTAAATGCCATGCACATGTAGATGGCAATGCTTTACTGTGCAATACATTAGTCTACTGGGCAATAAAGCATCTTATGTAGACAGGCCCAAGATGACCTGCTCAGGGAAAACAAGTGAGTCAGGCAGAATTATAAAAGGAGCTTTCCAACCTTCTTAATTCCCAATTAAGTTTGTCACAATTACAGCTCCTATAGGGACAACACCACTCCATGCACCCGCATCAGCATTGCTCCAAAGGAGAAGGGAGGAGGATGGATCCATAGGTCCATCATCACCTGCTCTGGTTTAAGGGAAGAATACTACAACTTCTGTAGGCATGAAGAAAAGAGAGCCTCCATTCCCCATCTCTCACCAAGTCTGTCTTCATCTGCCTTCCTGCCAGGTACCAGCAGAGCCTAGAAGACCCTGTCCACAGAGTGCTCCTATACCTCTTTTCCAATTCACAGTCCTCCCACATGAAAGAAATTCAACACTTCCACGCTGTGGTCTTTTGGCCTTCTGCAGTCTAGCACGTACCCAATGGATTTCTCTCTTTCTTGCACTTATGACCCCCTTTCCTCTTACATTCTTTACAGAATTTGTTACATTTCAATTTATTGAATGCCTATCCAACAATTCTCATCTCCAAGCAATTTGTCACTTAGTCAACTAGCTTTGTATTTGCAAATCTTGCACAGTATTATTTTTGCTTGGTGTTAGAGTTGAGCATTAAAATCAGGGTTTGGTCTTAAAAAACTAAAACCAAACACACACACACACACACACACACACACACACACAAAATCTTCTTTAGAAACCTTGATTCCAGCCCATAGGATTTATGTTAATCTCTAAAATGTTTTTCATCTACAGGACTTCCTGATCCAGTCCCTGGAGTATTGGTGGAATTTCAACCAGAAATTTCCTCTTCTACTGATTTCCAAATTCCACGATGAAATTCTTGGGTATCATTGAAAACCAGTTACCACACACTCAGTGGCCCAGGTCTTTCAGCTTAGGATGGTGGCCCTGAGTATGCTGATCCACTGAGAAGTGTATTTAGAACTAGAGCACATAAAGCCAAGAAATGAAAGCACAGTGATGCAGAAAATAAAGGACCTTGCTTTATTTAAATATTCTCCATGCATCACTTGTCCAAGTCTGCTACACAGAGCATAGCAGCACAATATTCAAGTTGTAAAGAGAAGACAAACCATCTATTGGGACTAGATGTAGTTCACAGAAGATGATTACATGATTCATGCCGGAAACCATGTGTGGAATCTGCCAACAACAGTTCACTCGAGTAACACTGCATATTTATCGATGTCGCTACAGACTGGAAAGAGATGAGTCAGAGAGACAGTGTTCGGACTGTGAAACAAAGTAAGGGCCTTTTCTTGCTTCCATTGAAACAAATAACCAATGCCATTGGACTGGGAATGGTATCAGAGTTCAAAGATGAACCCAGATGAGTACAACTCAATTCTCATGAGATTTCAGCAGGCCATGAGAGCAAGTTCATAAGACTGTTAACTTTGCAAGTTGCCTACCATGCCAGTTACGGGAAGTCACATGGCACCAGCCATTATTATGATGCTATACCGTCTTGAGCCACTTCTCGAGACCACCTTTCCAGCTCTGAAGCAATTCCAGACCTAAACATGTTGAGTCATAGAAAATGAGGGTTGCAAGAGACTTTGGGAGGTCAGAGTCCAACCCCTGCTCCAAGCAGGACCAGCCCCAACTACATCATCCCAGACAAGGCTTTGTGTACCCAGGTCTTAAAAACCTCCAAGGATGGAAAGTCTACAACCTTTCTGAATAATCTTTCCAGTATTTAAAGGTTTAAAGCCAAGCCTCTCTCCATTTCAACCATTGTATTTACCTTGTTCTAGGCAAGCCTGAAATGATGTAGAAGCAACCTTAATTGCAACACACAGCCCCAAAATAGCAGTGTTTATCTCAAATCTCACACATGTAGTCTAAATATCTGCAATTTGCCATCTTCTTTGGCTGAACACCTCATGAAAACAGGCCTTTTCAAACAGACATTGTTTGTGTTGTCTAGGGATGGGAACACAGAAAAGCTTATTACTGGATAAATAAGGATGGGGATTTGTAAGGCACCAGCTACAGTAACTATCTTATATGTATGCTCTTGCCCCTCAATAATTGAAAACTAAGCTGTAGTAACCTATTCTTCTTTTATAAAGGGCTCTCTTTGGGCTGACTTGATTTCCTGCAGGAAATTACCACAGAGAAGTTGACAGGCTGAAAATCCCCTGCCTTTACCATAGGCTACCTTGTTTGTGGCGCTCTGCTCTTAGGGGACATCAACTGGAAGGGCTCTCCTGGGTCATTCAGCTCAGGCTACAGCTGTTGTAATCAGCTATGTCCTATAATCCCTCTCATGAACTGAAATACTGGGGGGGAAAAGGAAGGTCCGTGTCATAGTATTTCTCCATTTACCACTTCCCCTTTAAATGGAGAAGTCTAGAGTAAGTGAAAATGAAGACAGTGAAAAATTAAACTGATACCTTAAGTACCAACCTAAGGGCTAGAACGATAGAGTACCAATGAGGTGGTGCTTTCCCCTACCTTGGGGGGCTTTAAGAGGAGACTGGACAAGCACCTAGCTACAGTCGTCTGACCCCAGCGCTCTTTCCTGCCCAGGGCAGGGAGTCGGACTTGATGACCTATTGAGGTCTCTTCTGACCCTAATATCTATTAATCTATTATTTATGTCCTTAGGATTTTTGTTGAGTCGTGTTAAATATGTTGCCTCCCATATTGAGAAGCTATTAATAGAATCACAGAAAATGAGGGTTGAAGGGAGCTCAGGAGGTCACATCTAGTCCAACCCCCTGCTCAAGGCAGGACCAGCCCCAACTAGGTCATCCCAGCCAAGGCTTTGTTATTCTGGTCTTGTCATTACTATTTTACTCATTTACTGTCATAACTATGGTTACCTCCCCTTACCTGCTTCCTGTCCATTGAATATCTCACTGCCCCTTACACAAGATGAGGTATCTCCCTATAGCTCCAGAACCATGAGTTTGAGCTTCACCCTGGACTCACATTGAATGCTGCCCTCAGTGAAGCCAGCTGTAACTGCTGTTCAGTCTGGGACATAAAATTACATAGTTCCCTCCTGCTGTTGCTTACCAAAGCTGGTGTGCCTCAATTATGCTAGCCCATTGGACCTTCTGGTACGGGGAGACATGTGGTCCTGAAAGGAAGTATACTTTTGGACTTGCCATTTTTTAAGTGACATGTCATTAGACTGATGAATGCAGTCTAAATGTCATAGAGGCCAAGAAATGAGCAAGAAATTAGCAAGATTAGCAAGACTCATTGGATGGGTCTACAGATGGCAAGAGTATCCAGAATGATAAGGTAAAAAATGAGAAGAATATTAACAAGGGAAGAGAGAATACCAGGTTGTGGGATTAAGAAATAATTGGAGACTTGATGATGATTATTATTATTATTATGAGGATACATTTGTGGAGGAGAAATTATCCTGAGATTACCCACTTCAATGGTTCTTTCAGATGCCTCTAAAACAGGGATGTCAAACTCACCCTGCTCTCTCAGCTATATCTGGACTACAGGACCCCTCATGGGCTACATCCAAACCTGGCAGAGATGACAGAGCCAGTAGTAGTAGCAGTGGCTTGTCTAGTGGCAGCACAAGAGGGAGGGGAGGGATGGTAAGCCAAGCAGCAGTGGGGAAAGCAGGGCTGTGGTGACACCCCCCTACCCCGCCATCAACTGCTGTGCCCAACTGGGCTCCAGGCCCATATTGTGTGTCAGACCATGCCCCTACTAGCCACGCATCCACTAGCCACCCCAACCTCCATGGCCTACCAAGCACACCACCAGCCAGATGGATTGGCTCCAGGGACCATATATTTGACACCCCTGCCCTAAAACATGCGATTCTGCCCAGTGTCAAGGGGCACTTGTGGGATGAGATGGACTCAGGGAGTGATTCAGTCTGGCAATGCCTATTCATTTCTTCTCTGCATTTTGCACAGAGTGGCAGAGACAGCACCACTAACAAGGGTCAGGCTGTCAAACACCTAAAAAGCAAAGAAATGACATCCCTGAATCTTTGCTTTCAATCCAGACAAGGAACAAGACTAAGTGAACAGATCAATTTACATATTAAGACATTGAGAGAGATTTGGAAGGATGCCATTATAGAAATGCATATTATCTACCTACCTACATCCAGTATAGAATACCGTTTAGCTTTTTTGAAAGATCTCTCTCATTGTTGCTGGATTTCACTACCCAGGATACAAGTCATTATATGAACCAGCTTGATTGTTCCTATTACAAAAAATATTTTTTTTTGTACTCTTAAAAAATACTTACATCAGTGCAAAAAAGACAGGACATTAGACAGCCTCTCTATTCACAGCCGTATTCATTAGGGCAAAGGACATCCCTACTACATTTTATTAGCATGGGGAAGTCCTTAATGAGCTTCGTAGAGGTTTCTACTCTCATTCACAACCTACTAAAAAGAATCCTGTTTTGAGAACATCCCTCCATCTATTTGGAGAATCAAAGAGGCAGCGATGTTAACCTCTCTTTCCATGACACCTGTGAGAAGACCATAAGAGAAGCTTTGGATGCCATGGCATGTCTTAAAGGAGGGGTTTGCTAGCTCACGTGTCTAATTAGGTCAAGAGGAACAGGTTCCCAGAGAGAGAAGAATGGCAGCTTCAATTAGCACCTTTGGCTGGATCACACAGAAACCAGAAATACAAAGAGCTGTCATTTTTCTCATTTTGCCCTTTTTCTTGTGCTTCCTCTGTCCTGATTTTTTTTTTTTTTTTTTTTTTTAAATCTTCACTTCGGCAACTCCAACTCCCCGAAAGATGAGTGACAGGAGATAATGGCAGCTTTTCTCTGTTGCTTCAGCTTCACAACAGGTAATCTCTTGCTATACCAGTTTAGCAACAGGCAGAACAAGAAATAAAAGCTTGAGTTAAAAAAAACAAAACAAAACAAAACAAAATGGAAAGAGAAAAAGAGAAAAGCCACAACTAAAATTTCTGCTGCTTAAAAATAGAGGTAAAATTAAAAATCCCCAAAGTTACACAACAGCTATTATAGACACAAGTGAGTCATTGGCTGAAGCCACAGTTTTGGAGCCTGGGTTTGAACTTTCTGAAAGGTCTCAAACACAGAGTTACATTGGAGACAGTTTAGAAATGTAATGTATTTAAACATCCTTCCCAAGTAAGGATGCTTTCTTAGGTGTTATCTTTTACTGGACTATGTAATGGTACCGAGGCAGCCTTTTGTGCCTTCGAGGGGGAAAGACTGTTGTTGTCCTATGGAGCGAACAGTATGGTCCCATTCAGCTCTTCGAGTCTGTGATTCACAGTCCCAATTTCCCACTTAGGAGATTCCATAGGCTTATAAATCATGAAGCCAAAAAAAAAAAAAAAGAAAAGATCATCATGATCATCAGCAGTGAGACTTGCCTATCATGTGGCAGAGAACTGCAACAAGTAATACCTCCATCAAGCCCATCAATTAAACTGCAAAGAGGAAACAGCTTTTTAGAAAGACAAACCCACCCCTCACTAAGTGACATCAAGCAACAGAGCAGACTCCACATCCTTTGATAAATTATTCCAATATTTTCAAGTTGAAACGGTTCTAGTTTTGGCTTCCAACCTTTTCATCTTGATGCGCCTTTCTGATGGATGTCCCTATGATATTTTGTCCCAGGTCCCCTTAATAGGAAATTAATTAATTCCTATTCATTGATCCTTAATTATTATTAAAGAATTTACAAATGTTCTATCGGTGTAGAGCATGGCTTTGAATGCCTTAACGTAATGCATGTTTAATCTAAATTTTCCATGGCACTTATCGAGTGCTGCTTAAATACCAATTTGGCTTTGAAAGATCACTCAGCCTGTGAGTCAGAGTTCTCATTGACGCGGGATTGACTCCAAAGAGCACAAGCAACACATGTGCAATTGCAGTCTTATGAATACGTTAACATTTAAAGGGACATTCCTGTCACATTGCAGACATTTGGACAAAATGGATGTAACTATTCGTGTGGAGCCTTAATTAAAATTGATAAATCCTTTATTGAACTCAAACCCTCCCATTAGTAGAGACCAGCTGTGTTCTGCTAATCTGCCTGAAAAAGTGGGACCAAGCATGTGATTTGCCAAGGGGGTTGATACCCAGGTATTAACTTCATAATGGCTTATGGACTTCTTTTTTTGTACCTTGCTCACCTACTATTCCCTTGTGGCTCTCTTCAGGTCTTCAGTCCTCCTTCCAGTGGCTCCCTTTTCACATCCTACTAGCTTTACAAGCCCAACCTCCCAACTTCTCTCACCAGCAAGAAGACTGGTTGCACATCCACAAACCCTTCTGCCTCCTTCTCCCCTCTCTCGATGATACTTCTCCCTCCCCCAGTCCCACCCATCCCTGCCTCCACTGCCACCCCTCTCATGCCACCATTGCTAGCCTCACACACATTCCCCTCATTGGGTATGGAAATGTCAACTTCCATTTCCCACTAGCCTTGGCCTGCCTCTATTGTCATCTTAGTTTTCCAACAAGCACATTAACATTTTGTCTCATGCTTGGGAGGAGCTTGCTGTGAAAATCTGTAAAGCCATCTCATTATTTTACTACCAATCCTACAACAGCATGCCATGAGGACTGCTTGTGTCTCATGGTTTCTTGGCACTGTCCCAGCAGTCTTTATGCATCAGTTGTCTCTTGTCTTATACTCAGTTATGAAGCCCTGTACAGGGCATTTGTACACACTATATTTTTGTGTAATTTTTGCATGTGTGTGTGTGTGTGTGTGTGTGTGTATGTACACAGGGTGTTTCTATAGGGCAAAAACCACCTTCATGTTCTGCACTACCTAGCACAGCACAGACCAGTCCACTCCTGGATGCTATTATAAGACTGCAATTACAGTGAACAACCACTGCCTAACTGCAGCTGATAAGATGAGGACAGAGTAGGTGGGAAATGGTACAGTTCAAATTGTATATCTAACAGTCTCTGTAGCCTGGGCTTTACATGATACTCAAAGGGTTAGACTGTAATTTGGGCTGCATGATGAGGATAGGGTAAAATAAAAACATTGCCTCATTCCCTAAGCTATCTGGTCCTTGAGTTTTCTGAAGTGGGAATGTTCAGAGCTATGAAAAGTGAAGAGGAGCTGGGTAAATAGCTCTATTTCGTCTGTTTGCTGGCTTCAGAGCTGCACCAAGGAGGTAGTAATTTACAGCTAGCATCAGCCTGCTGCAGACTATTAGGCTCCCTTCTCTTCCCCAGGATCACAGAAGCAGCACAGGAGCTCCTGTGATATGGAGAGAGGTCTGTGAGATGTGAAAGCCGCCTGTTCAAGAGATGCGAGATGATGGTACAGCTTGCTCACCTTTGCTCAACTCTGTGCCTACATATAATTAGCCCTTTGCTAAGAAACAGGGTGTGATTATCCAAGCAAATTCCAATACCCAAGTTAGTTTGACTGCATCTGGTTTGGGTATTGTTACAAAGGATGGCATTGTGCTGTGTAGACATTCCCATAGTGACTGAACATGCGCTCAGGTAAACAGCTACCCAACGGAGATATATATGTGGACATTACCCCTTTAGGTAATGGAAGACATCAGAGTTTTAAAACCTCCAGCCTTAAACTTCAAATAAAAGTAGCATGCAACAGACTCTGGCCCAAATCATTCCCTCTTCTGTGCGACAAGGAGGGAAGCGAAGCAGCACAATCATAACCCTGCTCCCTGCACCAACTCTTATTAAAGGAAATCTTAAGAGACACCTACCTTGTGCCAACTTTTTGTGAGTTGAAGCAGATGCCTGGAGCCAAGAAAGTTAAATTCCCACTGGAGAAGAACTCAATCAAGGTATATATATATAAAGATGCTTACCTATATTATGTGCCCAGAGGTGATGACAAGCAGTATGCAGCTGGTCCTCTCAGATCTCTTTGCCCAAATACCCATGCCTAGATTCACTCTGAACCTAGAATTGACTCTCATTTGGCTGATCGGGATTCCTCTCTCATGAGCACACCTCAGCTGATCTAATGCAACTGTTTTGTGTGTCTATCCCTAGCCCACAGTAAGTGAAGCTAAATTGCAATGATTTACCCCTGAAAGGAACCACTGGTCAGTTATTGTGGTTTAGCTTTCACTTACTACAGAATACAGCAGACAGGTGTGATAGTTAGAAAAAATTCAGCTGAAACATGAAAGTCCCCCCAAACCCCTTTTCAAGCAGCATGTTTATTTTAACTGTCCACACCCTTAAAGAGATGAAAAAGGAGAAAGAAAAAAACCTCTTTTGCTGCTTGCTATTACTCCCCAAAACCAAAACCACATCACAAAATGAATAACACTACAGCATGTCTGTAAAGATTAAGTTGTGATAAGAAGCTGTGTAAGAAAGTATCTAACTATACATAATACTACCTGGTGATTATAACCAGAATATTGTAAACTCTATATAGTCTGGACTTCATAATTTAAAGCTTTCACTGTCAGTGGGAAATACTAAAGGCTATGTCTGTAATGCAACAATAGGACATAATTTTGCAAGACTTCCTGACAGAGTTCTGTTCACCGTAATAAGCCCTACATTCAGTAGTCAGCATTTGCATGATTGAACCTGCATATTGCATTTTAATACTTAAAACATTTCATTTTGCATGGGAAAATAAATATTCTGTGCCTACAGAATACACATGAAGTCTTGTTTTTAAGCATTGACTAGACTAGAAAGAAATATCTGCCTTCCACAGATGTTTGTGAAAAAGTATTAAAATCATTTTTTTAGCATCAGATTATCATGTCGAATTTCTAAAGCATTGCCCAATCCTTAACAAACTTGTTCCTTACTTTCTAGAGATGAAGGATGACTGTGTAGGTGACATTTGGAAAAAAAAACTTTATGGTAGAGCTATACAAACTGGTCTTTAAGAGCAAATTGATTTTTGAGACAAGAATCACAGATTCGAAGAGCTGAATGTGACCATACTGTTCGCTCCATAGGACAACAGCAGTCTTTCCCCCTTGAAGGCACAAAAGGAACTTGTTTTAGCGTGCGAGGCAACTTCCAGGTATTGAACTGTGTTTCCTTTCTCCCCAGCAAAAGTTAATTGAAAAAGAGGTTTCTAAATGCCATACTGCCCTCATCTGGACAAAAGGCATGGAGGGAAAAAAAAGGACTCTCTTCCAACCCCTTCAGCCCAGCAGCCAGCCAGAGATAACTCTACTCAGAGCTGGCCAAAACTTGGTACTTTATAGGAAATATGGCAGATGACAGAAGGAGGAGCCATGTGCTCAAGTTGCAGCAAGGGAAGTTGAGGCTGGATATTAGGAAAAACTCTCTCACTAGGAGGGTGATGAAGCACTGGAGCAGGTTACCCAGAGAGGTGGTGGACTCTCCATCCTTGGAGGTTTTGAAGACCCAGATAGACAAAGCCTTGGCTGGGACGATGTAGTTGGGGCTGGTCCTGCTTGGAGCAGGGGGTTGGACTAGATGTGATCTCCTGAGGTCCTGTCCAATTCTCATTTCCTATGAATCTATACTGCCATTTAGGAATTATTGCCAGTACAATTCTGCTGGAAAAAAAATATGCTTAAAATTCCCCGCAAAATGAAAATCCAGCAAGTTAGGAATTTTATTCTGAAATAAATATTTTTTGGAATTAATTTTACAATATTCATTTTTAATTCTTTGAGTCTATTTGAATTATCTCAGGACAGTCATAAGAGGAGTTCTTAATCAGATGTAGTATATCCTATTATGACATGACCTAAGATGCCATGCTTATTAGGCACTGGACTGCTAGCATGTCATGAAATGAAGTAGGTCTAATAAGAGTAATAAAAAGCTGGGGGGAAAACAATTTTAAAACGAACATTTCATTTTGAAACAATAAAAAGAACAAAAAGGCAAAAAAAAAATCTTTCAAAAACAGAAATCTGTTTTTGCAAAATATTTCTAGTTCTCTCTAGTACTGAGGCTGTGTTTGACTGGGCACATCTACACATGCAGTCAATGCACCTGAATAAAATCCGGCTCATTTCATGCTAAGGTTTATTGCTACCAGGCACAGCTTTACACATGGGCCTGGGACCACAGCATGTTGAGCTGAGTCAGAGCAGCCTCAGGTGATAGGGAAACTGTGGGGTCAGTTTACCAGCCTGGGGCTGCTCCAACATGGCTCATTGTGTGGCAGAGGGGATGGCTGGGGCATGAGGGTACTCCTCTGCACGGAAGTACCCCTGTGCCCCAGCCAGCCCTGTTAGCATCTACATGTGCATTGCTGTGCACTAAAAAACTCCACTGCAGGATAGTACTTGCATTTACAAGTAGTAACCTACAGTGGTGTTTATTAGTTTACTGCAACCTAATAGGGCTGCACATATAGACATGAATATATTTACTACAGAGCTAATTAGGCAGCTCCACAGTAAACGTCTTGTGTAGACAAACCACGAGTGGTAACATACAATTAAAAATCCATGTTGTCAGAAGAAAGGACCAAAAGGTGCCTCCTGGATTAGAAAATCCAGTCCTTTAGGAGAATCCCCACCAAACACTCCACTCCAAACTCTTACCCACAACTGCAAAGAGCACAAACCCAAACACCAAAGACACCCTGATGACACCCTAAAAACTGCCATAGGTAAAAGTGGGGGCAATGAAGGCACTGCCAGTGCCCTGCCATGTTAGAAAAGGTCAGGTTTAGATCAGGGGTGTTCACCCTCCAGCTTGTGGCACAGTGTCATCTGGCCCAAAGGATTTCCTATAGATCAGGATATTTGGCAGTGAGGGGAACGGTGCCATTCCCTCGCTGCCAAATCACCAGACCCATGTAGTTCTGCAAGCTAGATCTGGCACCCAATCCCAGTATACAAGGATGGGCAGAGATAGCACCATGCCCCAGGGCCTAATCCTGGCAGGAGGGGGGTGGGAGCAGGGGTTTCTGGCTCCACAGGGACCCAATCCGGGTGTGCAGGGGATGTGAGGGGGCAATGCTGGGGCACCAGGACCCAATCCCAGAGTGCAGGAGACAGGAGGGGGTGGTGCTGGGCCACCAGGAACAAGTCCTGGCACATAGGAGGCAGGATGGGGCAGTGCTGGATCCCTAGGATCCAACCCTGGCATTCAGGGGGTGGGAGGGGTGGTACCATGCCCCAATTCAGTCCACAGATGTGCCCTATGTCATTTATTTGGCCCACCAGGCCAACAGCTTAAGCACCAGTGGGTTAAGTCATGAAACGCTGCCTGACTAGCTACATATCACTAAACTGTCCCCACTGGAAAGAGTTCTAACTTCTTGTCCTCTGCTGATTTTGTATGGTGACAGTGTGACACTAATTAGCAGTATGCCCCCAACACAGGACAAAAACTGCTCCCCTTCACTGCTTAAGGTAAGCCACTTAACTCAAACAGTGCTGAGGATTGGCATCTTAGGATGAGTTACTGGGACACATTAGGTAAAGTACAGGAACAAATTCCGCGGTCACCTATGTTGCTACAGTTGTCAGACTGTGACCTTGAACCCAGAGCTTTGGCCAGTACACTGCTTACTCTGGTCTGCCACCTCCCCAGTAGAGCACTGGGGCAGATACAGGTAGCTTGATTCCTCTACCTGTGCCTAGGCATGCACCTCTTCCCACATAAACCCCTGACCCAGACCGGGAATCATCCAGGCAACTTTTTACTTAGGTTGTGGCACCCTTGGTGTCACTATGGGGTTTCCACCTTTAGATGCCCTGCCTCAGTGTTTTGACCTGCCACGTCTTGATGTTAATCCAATAAGGGAGGTTGCCTGGAGGGTAAGGCACCCTTAAAGGGTGGGCCTGTGTCTGGGCAGAAGCTCCCAGCCCCATCCCACTTTTATTTTAGCTGAACCTTCTAGCTTGAGGCCCACTATCCAGGCCACCAGCTTCTGGCTAGATTCATGCTTCATGACTTGTGGGTTTCAAAACTCATGATATTTGCCACATCGCACAATAATGTAATAGTCCCCAGTCGTACCCCAGTCTTTATGCTCTGCTTGCTCAGCTGAGCTTCAATTTCAGGGTGTCCCCAGTCACCCCTTTTCCGTGGTGTCTGCCACCCCTTAAGCCACAATCTGGTCCTCCAGAGAACAAAAAAATGAAAATAACCCAAAAGGGAAGAAGTGCATGTGTGCACCAGGAGAGAGATGGAGGTAAAAATAAAGAAAAGGTGGGGGAAAGTAGCAGTGAGAGTAAACCCTAAACCACCCAGTCTCCCGAGGAACAGGAAGAGACCCCGTTACATCATGCTACTACAGACTGATGAATTCCTTGGATACTTGACCCAACTAGTCTCCTAACCTCGCTCTCTGCATTACTCTCTGGATACTGACCTGGCTCTGGCTTTACCTCCTGGATACCTGACCTGGCTAGCTTCTTGACCTCCTACTCTCTCTGACCCTCTAGATCTCCCACTTGGGTCCCCAGATCTCCTAGCTTTGAACTTCCCAGCTTCTCCTAACCCTCCGGTGACCCCCAGCTCTGGCCACCCATGGCCTGGCATGACAGCAGTCTTATGGAAGTCAGCAGATTTGCACTAAAGTATCAGCAGCTTTCTGAAAGTCAGTGAAGGTGAATGGGGACCTTTGATTCCTCTGGTTTGTAAACATATATATAGAAAAGTGGTTATGAACACTTTATGAGCAATAAATAAAACCAACAAGGTTTTTCTTAAAGATAGTCCTTTATAGGAGAAAGAAGCTATTCAACAATATCAGCTCAGCTCTCTCCAAGACCTCAATACCTTCCTCTTCCCACCTCTACCCCCATTTTTAAAGCTTCACTGTGCAACAGAGGAAGTTTTAAAGCCAACCTGCCATTTGGAGGACAGAGCCACCTGCTACCAACAGATCTTATTATGAAAGCTGTAAAAGCTGTCTGTGCCTGCTGCTTGTTTATGACGCGGCTGCAGAGGCGTGCTGGAGGCATGCGGGTACCTGCCAGACAATATAGGATCATAAGCCATGATTTTTTACTTTCAAGCCCACCTATGCTTGTACTAAAAGGGTAATGGGGTGTTTAAAGCTGGTTATCTGGAGAAGCAGGGAGAAAATCCTACATAAATAAAGGGAAAGCAAGAACTATTAAGCTTCTGGTCACTTGGGTTTCCAAGCTCTTTCTCACCCCAGGCTCTTGATTGTCATCCAGTCCTAGCTAATTCAAGGTGGTGAAATTCTGGCTCTAATAAAACCAGCTCCCTCCAGTTCGTTCATGAGATGAGCTGTAGATGATAGTTTTCTTCCTAGTCTGAGAATGATCTGACACATAGCCGATGAAGCAAAGTACTGATAATGCAGTAATAAACCCATAACTCCTTGGGATCCCCTGCCTATGCCACATTGTAGGTCAGAACCTCACTGTGAAAGCAAGGACTCAGCTAAAATACTTCTGTTCCACGACATGCCCTCATCCAAGGCAAGACATAAGGAGTCATGAAGTCAGTGTGCTTAATGTCTTGTTCAGTCAAAGGGGAAGAATGATGTTGTAGTGAAGGCACTGAAGGGAACCAGGAGATGAAACTTAGTTCCAGATTCTTCCCCAAAAGTCTCTCTGAGCTCTTGATGCTTCCTTCCCTCCTTTGTTCGGATGTTGCATCTATTGGTTGTTTTTTTCTGCTTAGATTTTAAGTTCTTTGCAAGAGTCTGTTGCAATATATCTGTGCATGAACAGGCACACCAAGAACCTCTTATCTTGTCTTAGGGCAATTGACTGTACTGAAAGACACTGCCAATACTATACTAATACTAAAGATTTTGTAAAGCCATTATTTCCTCTTCAAACTGGATGGAAAAGCATCTGATATTTAACACTGATTCATAGTGGTGCTGCCTCCTTGAAGAATTATGACTGGTTGAAACTGCCATGGTTATGAATTTACCATCTTCAGACCATGATCCTGTGCTTAGATCAGAATCGGCAAACCCCTGCTTGCGTGGGAAATCCCAGTGAAACCATCATTCATGAGTCTCAGTGCATCAGTTCCTGCAGAATTACAGCCATGTAGAGCCATAAGGTTGCAAGAGACCTTGAGTGTCTCTGGCTCAAGTCCCTGTGTGGATGCTACTAAATCAACCCTGACCAAAGCTTATTCACTCCCTAGTGACAGAAATACCACCATTTCCCAAGGCAGTCTGTCCCTCTTTTTCACAGTTTTAACAGGGAGGAAGTTTCCCCTGAGATTTACTTTGCTGCAGGACAATTCAAGTCCTACCCTCTGTGGAAGGTAGAATGGTTATTTTCCCTCCTCTTAAGAGAAACTTTTCAAATATTTGATAATGCTACCCCACTCCTTTTAATCTCCTTTTCTTCAAGCGAAACATGCCTAGATCTCTCAAATTGTTAGTAAACTGACTTTGATTTTTTTTTCACATAATGTCAATCATTTAGAAATATTAGTCAAGAAGCGTGAGTACATAGCTTTCAGCCAAAGGGTTGTTTGCAAACTGTTCACCGCAACTTCACTCTTCATTATTTGCAATATTTTTTTTTCCATCCTGAACCATTTAGTATTGCACCTGCTCGCAGATGGCTGAAGCTTTTAAAACAGGAAGATAAGAGATAATAAATGAAGATTATTAGCTACCGCACTTTTGAGTTTTAAATTTTGGATCCATGCAACTTTGGGAATTGGTGAATATTTTCAACAATAAACAAACAGTTGCTTATATGCTGTACGAGGAATAATATGACTCCATGAGTAACACTAATCATATCGCTTTCATTCACAAAAGTGTCTGTGATTTTTGTTTTGAATGGTTCAACCAGTTCCACTTATAAAAAAGGAACCAGATGGAACCATATGTTAGAGAATTCAATAGCAGCATTCCCAAACATAGCTGCAATGCTATCGTATGCTTCAGCTTTGGGAATCATTAAAATAGAAATATCATATCCATATATAAAGGGAGACAGAAGAACATTTGTTTTTATATTTTTGCAACAGATCCAGAATGAGTTCATAAAAAGCATGCCATGCCATTATATCAAGCATGGAAATCTGACATTTTCTGTAATTAATAATACTCTGACGTTTGCTGGGTTGGTTTTTTTTTTAATTATATAAAAGACAAGCTTACAACATCCTGAAGCTCAGTGAGGCATAATGGCCCAGACAAAAGAATTCAATAACAAAGTATATGTATGGAAGACCCTTTTAATACCAACAGGGAGAGTGCAATGACACATCACTAAAGATGCAGAAAAAGGGTGAGTGATGATTAATGCCCATATTCACACTTGGTTTTGTGCTGCTATGTTTTTGCTCCCACATCTCACTGCAGCTCAGCCCCAAAATAAGATGGAGGTAAAGGGAGGCAAATTACCAGATCAGACCTAACGCGGTCGCTCTTTGGCATTAGCACTGATATGAATCCTGATGTTGTCAGTAATTGCTCTCTGACAGCTCTGTGAAGTGATGTGGCAAGGTCTGATTTCAGGTTTGCAGTTCCAGGAGTAGGATGGTCTTTGCATAATAATTACTTAATTAGCCTGGCTTTTTGATCACAGAAAGTAGTTTGCCACATCAGCTCACTGCTCTGCTGAGGAAAACAAGCTGCTTCAGAAGAAGTTTCAAGACCCCTTGGAAATGACAAATTTCTTCCTAACCCCCTATCCTTAGCAGGAGACTTAAAACTTGATGCCTGAGACACTATCTTCCTTCTCAATCTCTTGGTGCACTTGCTTTTGAACAGTTAGAGACACACAACCCTTTAGAAATAAAACCTGACTAGATTTTATAGATTTCATAGATTTTTAGGGTCAGAAGGGACCCCAGTAGATCATCGAGTCCAGCCCCCTTCCCTGGACAGGAAAGGGCTCTAGGGTTTGTCGAGTCTAGGAATTGCGGGTTCTCAGCCACCTGGTCGATAGTGATCATCGCCTCCTTGAATTCACTATCCAGTGCAGGGTGTCAAGGGCTAGTAGTAAGGAGGAAGTCTTTGACTTCAGGAGGGCCGACTTCAATGAGTTAAGAAGACTAGTATGAGAGGCATTGGGATCCCGAAGTTTCGGGGAGATGGGAGGCCAAGACGGGTGGTCGTTTCTCAAGGAGACAATCCTCCGAGCCCAAAGGGAGTCAGTCCCAATGCATACCAAGGTGGGTAAGAGTGCTAAAAAGCCCCCATGGCTCAGCAAGTGCATTCAGGAATGCCTGCAGGATAAAAAGGAGGCATACATCCGATGTAAGCAAGGGGATATTACCAAAGAGGATCACACCTCCATTGCTCAAGGTTTAGGGCGGCTGTTAGGAAGGCCAAAGCTGAGATGGAACTGGGGCTGGCAACCAGGATTAAGGATAACAAAAAAGTCCTTTTTCAAATACATAGGGAGTAAGAAGAAGGCATCAAGTAATGTAGGGCCCCTTCAGGATGCACTTGGCAATCTGGTGATTGCTGAAAATGAAAAAGCAGACCTCTTTAACAAATTCTTTGCCACCATTTTTCTGAGCAGGGACCGGGACATCTCCCACACCGGGAGTATGATAGTACTCAGAGGAGGCACTGCCAGGCCCAAGGTTAGGGATGATGTAGTTAGGGAACTTCTGGAGGGACTGGATGTGTTCAAATCAGGAGGTCTGGATGCTCTTCATCCAAGGGTGATGAGGGAATTGGCGGGGGTCATTGTAGGGCCTCTGGCATGGCTGTGCAAGTGCTCATGGAGCTCTGGCCAGGTGCCAGATGACTGGAAAAAGGCCAGTGTGGTCCCCATTTACAAGCAAAGGAGAAAGGAGGACCCAGGTAACTATAAGTCTGTCAGTCTTACATCGGTCCTGGGGAAGATCTTTGAGAAAATTATCAAGGAGCACATCTGCAAGGGACCGGCAGGAGAGATCATGCTCAGGGGGAACCAACATGGGTTCATTAAGGGAAGATCTAACCTTATTTCCTTTTACAATCAGGTCACAAAGTCCTTGGATGAAGATATGGGGGTGCTTTTCATCTTCCTGGAATTTAAGAAGGCCTTTGACACTGTCTCTCACCCCATTTTCATAAAAAAAAACTAGGTGGCTGCAGCATTGATGCCTACACAGTCAGATGGGTGGCTACTTGGCTGGATGGTCGTACCCAGAGAGAGATGGTGGATGGATCGATTTCAGCCTGGAGGGATGTGGGCAGTGGGGTTCCCCAGGGCTTGGTCCTCGGGCCTGTGCTGTTCAACATCTTCATCAGTGACTTGGATGAGGGGGTGGAAAGCTCATTGTCCAAGTTCGCTGATGACACCGAGATGTGGGGCAAGGTGGGCACACCAGAAGGGAGGGACAGAATCCAGCTAGATCTGGACAGGTTACAGAAATGGGCAGGTGAGAATAGGATGGAATTTAACATGGACAAGTGCAAGGTGCTGCATCTAGGGAGAAGGAACCAGCAGCATACCTACAGGCTGGGGAACTCCCTTCTCATCAGCACAGAGGCGGAAAGGGATCTTGGAGTCATAGTTTATTATTGAACGTGAGCTGCCAATGTGAGGAAGCAGTCAGGAAGACTAACCACACCTTGTTCCAATTCCGCGCTGCACAGTTCCAATTCAATTCAGAAAGATGAAAGGGTCCTCTGATTCGATTTGATTTCAATTTGGAGATTCAGCCATGCATCGGGCCAAATCACCACCAAATTGAATCAGGGACCGAAGCTTTGTACAGCCCTACCTCCAATCTAATAGAAATGCAGCAAGACCCACATCTATGGGTGGCATAACCCCAGGCATAACCCCAGTGACCTTGGTGGGATTCTGTTGAGGTGCAAAAGCTTTCATGCGGAGTTATATTTGAGAGTGACATCTGTGCTAGAGAGACTGGTAAGATGTGACATGTTCGTGCCCTGTTAGCAGCTACAGAGGAATGAAGGAATAATTAATTTAGCAAGCAAAAGTAGAACAAGCTTAGGTGGTTGGAATTTAGGTCAAGAACATTTAAAACAGAAAACAAGAAAAAAAATAAGGCTGTTTTTTAACAATAAGGGCCATAGTCTACTGGAAGAGCTTACCAAAAGGTGTTGAATTTGGCTAATAATTTTGTTAGAAATCCCCTCCCTCAAAAAACAGGGAATTTTTTTTCCCCCTAAATTCAATGTTTCCAAGACAAAACCCCTTGACTGCTAATTTTGAAAGGACATTTTTATGTATAAAAAATTGCTGTAAATTAATATATAGAGAGAAGTGTTTCTTAAGACTGTAAAGAAGAGCCCCAAAATTAGATGAAAAATTTTGTTCCAAGTCAAAGGAATTGAGCTGAAACTAATTTCTTCTTTGGTTCCTCTTTTTTTTTTTTTTTTCTTTTCTCTTGTAATTCACTCCGAGCCATTTTTTCCTCCCATTTCACAGTTGAGCCACCAAACTGAAAAATCCATTATTTGCCGTGTTCTCATCATAAATCCTCCATCACTTAAACTTTTAAGTCAAGACTAGAGGGCTTTCTAAAAGTGATGATCTGGTGTAGTCATAGGTTGGGGCACCAGATGCAGAAAACACGGGATGAAATTCTGTCACCTGGGTTATACAGAAGATCTGATTAGATTATTTTGTTTTAAAACCTGTGAATGCGTATATGTTCAGGACTTGAATGAAGCTCACTTGGTTTCTGAATTACTCACCTTCATAAAGCTACATGGATAAGCCTAAGGAATACTAACATCTCATGACGTGTTAAACTCCAATTTACATTTATATGTCAAATGAGTGAGGAGGGCTATGGGGTAACAGGAGACAACACCAATTTGGTGCTCCATGTTATTTAATTGTAGGAAGCTTCTTCCTATTGTTTTGGCAAAATGTCTTTATCAATGGCCATTTAGAAGAAATACAAAGGAGATCATGCTGGCAGCTATTGCAGGCAGCTGGCAGTTCATGCTCAGAGATGGAGCTGTATCAACGGCACCGTTAATTTGTATATAAAAGGAAATTAATCCCCTCATTTGCACAGCAGGAAGCTAAATTACATCATGGCACAAATAAGGCTGACATTTAAAAAATCTGACACTGCATTGCAGAGCGCTGGTTTGGATAATACCTCTCCCTTCTACAGAAACAAAATCAAAGTTGGTTGCTTTGAATAAAGGCAAAGGAGCATAGCTTTAGCTTAAGTAAATTGGAATACCTCCACCCAGTCAGATAAAAGAGTGGTGGGCTGGGCCCCAAGAGCAAGAGGAAATAGTGCAGAAGATGATTTTATTTTAACTTTAAGGCAAGTTGCAAGACCATGAGGTAAGGAGGCTAGTCAGGGAGGCAATGAGGTCCCAGAGGGGAGGGGAGTTGGGAGTCCAAGAGGAGTGGTCGTTCCTTAAAGAGACAATCCTCCAAGCCCAAAGGGTGACAATCCCCACGTGGATCAAAGGGGGGCAAGAGCGCTCAAAAGCATCCAGGATCCCCCGTGGCTCACCAAAAGCATCCAGGAATGTCTCAAAGCCAAAAAGGAAGCGTACACCCAATGGAAGGGAAGGGCCATCACCAGGGAGGACTATACCTCCATTGCTCAAGATTATAGGGGGGAAGTTAGGAAGGCTAAGGTGGAGATGGAACTGGGACTAGTGACCCAGATCAAGGATAACAAGAAGTCCTTTTTTAAAGACATAGGGGGTAAAAAGAAGGTACCAAGTAACATGGGCCCTCTGCAGGACATGCTTGGTAATCTAGTGGTAGCACCAGGCAACAAAGCTAATCTCTTTAACAGTTTCTTTTTTTCCATTTTTCTGAGCAGGGACAGGGACATCTGCCCCACTGAGAATCCAGACAGACCCAGGAGAGGCACAGCCAGGCCCAGAGTCAGTGAGGACCTATTCAGGGAACTTCTGGAGGGACTAGACATATTCAAATCAGCAGGTCCCAAAGATCTCCAACCCAGAGTGCTGAGGGAACTGGAAGGGGTCATTGCGGGACCCCTGGCACAGCTTTACAAGCACTTGTGGTGCTCTGGCAAGGTGCCAGAGGACTGGAAAAGGGCCAATGTAGTTCTCATTTTCAAAAAAGGGAGGAAAGAGGACCCAGGAAACTATAGGCCCATTAGTCTTACCTCAGAACTAGGGAAGCGCTTTGAGAAAATTATCCAGAAGCACATCTGCAAGGGACCAGCAGGGGAGATTATGCTGAGAGGCAATCAACATGGGTTCATTAGAGGCAGGTCCTGTCAGACCAACCTGGTGGCCTTCTATGACCAGGTCACAAAATCCCTGATGCAGGTGTCGTGGTGGATGAAGTCTTTCTGGAATTTAGGAAGGTCTTTGACACTGTCTTTCACCCCATCCTTATTTTAAAATTAGGTGACTGTGGTGTCAACGCCTATGCAGTCAGATGGGTCACAAATTGGCTGGACGGCTGCACCTAGGGAGTGGTGGTGGATGGGTCATTTTTGACCTGGAGGGACGTGTGCAGTGGTGTTCCTCAGGGCTCGGTCCTCGGGCCCACACTATTCAATATCTTAATTGGTGACTTGGACATTGGGGTGAAAAGCACCTTGTTCAAGTTCACAGATGACACTAAGATGTGGGGAGAAGTGAGCACGTTACAAAAAAGGGACAGTCTACAACTAGATCTGGAGAGGTTACAGAGGTGGGCGGATGAGAATAGGATGGGTTTCAATACGGACAAATGCAAGGTATTGCACCTGAGGAGGAAAAGCCAGCAGCATACCTACAGGCTGGGGAACTCCCTTCTCATCAGTGCAGAGGCAGAAAAGGATCTTGGAGTCATTATTGATTCCAAGATGAACATGGACCGCCAATGTGGGGATGCAGTTAGGAAGGCTAACCGCACCTTGTCCTAAATCCACAGATGCATATCAAGCAGGTCCAAGGAGGTGATCCTCCCGCTCTATGCAGCACTGGTCAGGCCACAATTGGAGTACTGCATCCAGTTCTGGGCGCCGCACTTCAGGAGGGATGTGGATAACATCAAGAGGGTCCACCCGCATGATCAGGGGGAAGCAGGGTAGGCCCTATGAGGGGAGGCTACGGGACCTGAACCTGTTCAGCCTACACAAGAGAATGCTGATAGGGGATCTGGTGGCCACCTACAAACTTGCCAAATGGGACCAGCAGGCAATGGGAGAGTCCCTGTTCCCCCAAGCACTACTGGCAGTAACAAGCAATAACGACCATAAGCTGACTGAGAGTAGGTTCAGGCTAGACATCAGAAGGCCCTACTTCACAGTCAGGGTGGCTAGGAGCTGGACCCAACTTCCTAGGGAAGTGGTGCTCACCCCTACCCTGGGGATCTTCAAAAGGAGGCTAGACAATCACCTAGCCGGGGTCATTTGACCCCAGCATTCTTTTCTGCCCATGGCAGGGGGTTGGACTTGATGACCTGCTTAGGTCCCTTCTGACCCTACGAACTATGAAACTATGCAAAGAGCTCTGAAAGCCTCTCTTGCCCTCCTGCTTCTTCCCCAAGTTCTATAGCATCATAAAATCATATAAAATGAGGGTGGGAAGGGACCTCAGGAGGTCACATCTAGTCCAACCCCCTTCTCAAAGCAGGACCAGCCCCAACTACATCATCCCAGCCAGGGTTTTATCTACCTGGGTCTTCAAAACCTCCAAGGATGGAGAGTCCACCACCTCTCTGAGTAAACTGTTCCAGTGTTTTTATACCCTCCTAGTGAGAAAGATCTTCCTAATACCCAACCTCAACTTCCCTTGCTGCAACTGGAGACCATTGCTCCTTGTTCTTGTTATAGATTCCTAGTAATGCATGGGACCAGCATAACAAAAAGTGTGAAACATTAGCTCCTTGCGTTGTCCACTCTCCATAAAAGCAATGGCCTTCACCTGGACTCCCATCTCCAACCAAGCTATTTTTTCCCTTCAGCCACCTCACTTTTGTATAACATATTTCATTTCTGGTCACAGCGTAAAGTTCATGGTGCTGCCACATTCCCTGGTCTATCTAATCTGAAGGTAATGATGTAGTGTTAAATGCCCAAGTTCTGCACATGCACAGTAGGTCAAGGTTCTGCAGGAAGTTTTTTACTAGGCCTGTGCAAAGCTTGGGTAGCCGATTCCATTCAGAGGAGATTTGGCCCGATTCAGGGACTGAATCTCCAAATCTGAATTGAATCAGGAGATCAATTAAAAGCTCCAAATTGATTCAAAGCATCCAAATTGATTCAGAAAAGTTTCAGAAAAGATTTGGCTGCTTCGAAGATTCAGCCATAGACTAAACAGGCAGCTGAAAGCTGCCTGCAGCTGGTAATCCTGTTAGGGTTGGGGACAGAAGGGGCAGGGGGGAAGGAAGGATTGGGGCTGGGACTGGGACTGGGACAAGCTGGCCAGCTAGGGCGGGGGGGTACATTACTCATGGAGTGGGACAGGGGCACAGGATGCACGCGCCAAAGCATTGGGAGTGGGACCTCTGCCCTGCTGCCACTTGCCCAGCCGGGGAGGTGTGGGGCAGCATACAGGCATGGGATCACTCCAGGTGGAAGGGGGCAAGCAACAGCAGGGCATAACCCCTGGTCCCAGCGCTGCCATGCCTGTACCCCCCACTCCCTGCTCTGGCTGGCAAGTGGCAGCAGGGCAGAGCCCCCACTCCCAGCACTGATGCAGGTGCAGCAGCACTGGGAGTGGGGGCCTCATGCCCTGCTGCCACCCAGAGCGAGCTGTGACTGCATCACCCACCCCCTCGTACTGGCTGGGCAAGCAGCAGCAGGGTATAGCCCCCACAGCTCCCCCCACTGGGGCAGAGGCAGGCACAGCCAGAGGAGCAGGATTCCCAGCCTGGTCCAGCCTCCTGGCACTTAAAAAAAAAACAAAAAAAACAAAGCCCCGCACTCACCAGCTCTGACAATGGTCACTGGGGCGTCTGAGGGCTTGTGGCAGCGTGGGGTAGTGGGGGGCAGCAGGGATCATCCCCCCGCTTGGCACCCACATGGCAGCTGCCCCATGTCATGGTGTCTGGCACTGGGGCAGCTCCATGTGTCAGCTAGAGCCTGGCACCACTGACCCCCAGTGGCCCCAGCTCCCAGACAGCGGGCAGGACCCTGCCGAGGTGCACTGCACCCATGTGATGTGACAGCTGCTGTGCAAGTGCCAAGCAGGGGGGGCAATCCCCACTGCCCCCCTGCCCTGTGCTGTGCAGGGGGCCTCTGCCATGGGCACCCAGAGGCCCCAATTGCTACTGTTGCAGCTGGTGAATGCAGGCTTTTTTTTTTTTCTTTTTTAAGTGCTGGGAAGCTGGGGCTGGCCAGGCCAGGGATGGGGCCAGGCACTGCAGCCATGGGGACTTCTTCCATGGTTTCTGTCACCCAGGGAGAGGCAGGCATATCCAAAGGAGACATGGGAGAACCTGCAGCTACCTGGCTGTGCCTACCTCTCCCTGGCCAATCTGAGTCACCAAATCTCTCCCAATCAGAGCTAAATCTTCCAAAACTGATTTGACCGAATTGATTCAGGACAATGATCTGAATCCCCAAATCAAATCACTGTCCTCCAAATTGCCTAAATCTGAATCGAATACTTCCCTATTCTCACAGGCCTACCTTTTACCTCTGGGGCTGACCTAAATACATACATCAGCATGCGCAGTAGAGATTCAGCAACTGGGATTTTGGTGCTAGAAGTGGTGACCACTATTCCCTGAGATAGAATAGATAACGATTGGTCAGAAATGTGAAAAGTAATAAGTTTGTTTCAAGAAGATTTCACCAGCTGTTTCATTTCAAAGCTGTTCCGATTTGTTTTGAGCTCAAAACAACGAAACTGAAATGAAAGAAAAGGCTTTGAAACAGCTTTGAAATGAAATAAAGGCACTCAGAACATGCCAAAAGTTTCAAAATGTTTCAGGTTTCAAAGCCGGGCTTATTTGGCTTCAGTTCCATTGAAAGGTGGCAGCAGCAGCCTCCTCTCATCCGGCGTGCAGATCCAGGGGCTCACAGCCCCAGGGAGGAGTCTGACACAGCCCAGCAGCCCTCCCGGGGTGCAAGCCCCTGGATCTGCGTGTCGGATGAGAGGAGGCTCAGGCTGCCACTGCAGCCCACGCCCAGCACTGGTCCCAGGTAGAAGAGGCAGCCTCCTGTCATCTGGGGTACAGATTTGGGGGCTCCCACCCCCAGGAGGGCTGGTGGGCTGTGCTGGACTCCTCCCGGGGTGCAAGCCCTCAGATCTGTGAGCTGGATGAGAGGAGTCCCAGACAGCAGCAGCAATCTTCTCCAGTGCTAGGCATGGGCTGCACCCAGAGCAGGTCCGAGGCAGCAGCGGCAGCCTCCTCTCATCCGGCACACAGATCCAGGGGACCCACACACCTGGGGGTGTCTGGCACAGCCCAGCAGCCCTCCCAGGGGTGCAGGTCCCCAGATCTACATGCTGGTTGAAAGGAAGCTGGTGCTGCTGGCAAGTGTCAGGAATTGTGCCTTGAGGAGTTTGAGGTGCATTCCCAGAAACCCCTTGAAACTTGGCAGGCTTCATGCACTCAGAATGGGCTACCGTCCCTGCAGTTTTCATCCAAATCGGCACGAAATGACAAAGTTTTAGGCATTTTCATGATTCCCCACTATAGCCTATGAGCGAAACGTCAAAACAGCAAAACAGTTTTGACGAAACGAAACGGGACAGTGGTTTGAAATGAAACAAAATGAAACACTGTCCCTTCAGAACAGCAAAACAGATGTTGAAACAAAACAATGGTGTTTCGCACAGCCCTATTAAAAAAGGGTCTTAGCTCTGTTCTGAGTGTGTGAGACCTGGGTGTGAGGAACGGCATGTGTGTGAGTTTGGTGTGTCTTTGAGGAGAGAGACTTGGGATCATGAGGCCTTGCATCTGAAGAGAGATGGGTTAGGGCTGGTGAGTCTGATCCTGGATGAGATGAAGGGTGTTTGGTGAGTGTCTAGTGTCTGTGGAGCAATTGGAGGTGAGTGTGTATCCCAGATGGAGCAAGACTCCCTGGTGATCCCTCTGGGAGCACAACCATAGACCAGGGCTGGGGCTGGTGCACCAACACTCTTGTGATAATGTATCGCCCATTCCCTGGATTGAAGGAGATCGAGTACCCTAGAGAGGGGGAAATCTCCTGGGAAGGTGGGAAATCGGTACAGTTTGCATTGCAAGCAACCACCTTAACAATTCTTTCCCTGGGCTGGGTCCTGAGAGGAGTAACACCCTCATTTGCTTAATTAAGAGTCCAGCACTTAACAACAAGCAGCAGAGAGCTGTGAAAAGCCCATACATAGGAAGGAAACTCCTCGTTTTATTTCATGCATTACTACCTTTCATCTCCTCCTCCTCCCCTCTCCCCCCTGTTAAGCAGCATAAAACTGGAATAAGTGTCCTAAATCTCCACCCCTCGGTGACATGAGCCTATTCAGAATGACCTCATCCTTTCATATACATGGGAATTGTAAGCAGGCCGGAGACACCACAACGTCGCTAAACAGGAGGTCCATTTTCATAGTAGCCCAGTATCAGATTCATGTGCAGAAAACCACTATTGTATCTAGAATAAGTTTCTTGCTACAGATTTAATGTCTCATCCTGAAATAGGGAGCCAGAGGGCTAAGCCAAGCCCTGAGAGGGAAAACAGGCTGGTCATCAGGTGCAGAAGGGGAACACCTATGAGTGTCTGTAGAGGCACACGATGAGATGGGGCCGGACTTAAGAGGCACTTAAAGACAGTGTCTGAGCCCAGTTTGTTACTTCGGCCTGTTGACCTGCAGGAGAAAGATTTCTGCATCAAGAAGGATGTGGAAGAGCTAATGCTGAAGACCCTACCACCCCTGGGAGCTGTAAGCAAGGTGCTGAGGACTTGCAGGGAGCTGGGACCCAGGATGAGAACTTTGTTAGGGAGCCAGTCGGCTAAGAGTTGTGTTATAGCCTGGGGGGTTGTCTTTTGGTTTGCAGTTTGTACCAGTAATTTGGGTTGGGAACTATCAGGTGGGGTTGGAGGTCCCAGCAGTGCCCAAAGGGCATGCGAGTGCCTTGAGCCCTGCCAGGGGCTGGGTTGAAGGTGTGGACAGGTGGTGAGCAGGGAAGAGGTCACAGCCTAGAGGGAGAGAGGCTGAAACAGTGCCCAGGCAGGGTGGAAACAGGGCCAGGGACCTAGTGCCCTTGAGGGGCAAAAGCAGAGCCCGAGAGAGGTGAGAAGCCCCAGGGCAAATGCAGGAAGGTACCCAGAGCCAGAGCTGTACAGCAGCTGAATAGGCAGCAGGGGATGTCACGGCTGCCACTGAGGCTTGGTCCTATTACAGATCCCCTTTCTGTAAGAATTAGATAGAGGTTCTTACAAATGGCAATTTCCCAGGTACTTCCTTCAAAATTTTGTACTCTCTTTCCACCCTTTTGCACCTAAACCTACTGCAGACCTTTCAATAGGAAGTATCTCCTTCCCTCAGTCTTCATCCCCACAAATCCTTCAGTTCCACTGTTTTAGGCAATATTTCCTCCAACCCCCCCCCCCCCCCAACGGCCTTTATATTCTAAAATTGACAACCCATTCTCCACCCAAACCCCACTCTCATTCTCTCACTTCTTTCCCTCCATACTTGAGTTAAAGGCATACCTTTGCCTGCAGCTACTAATAATGCACAGCTTGCTTGTTGCACACATTTCTTTAACCTCTGGGTTATCACTCTTATGACACATCCTCTCAAAACTCTCTCCCATCATGGACTATTACTTTATAAAATTCCCCAGGAGAGAATCAGCCTGTTCATTACCCACTAAGATCTTCAAATTGATTAGGCTGATGAGCAAGTACGTGAATGTGATCTAAACTCTCTGATCATACAAACAGGGCCTAAATGGTAAGAATGAATGCTTCCTGCATGAGATCAGCTCATCAATCCCATTTCAAGGTTGCTCAGGCATTTGGCAAGGAAGCCCAGACCTCTAGAACTTGAACCTAGGGTATAGTGGACAGCTTTTAAAAATTATATAATAGGGCTGGCTGACAAAGATGAATTCTGTTTTGGGGAAAAAAAAAGGTTATGAAATGTGATTTCTTTTGCATTAGGAGGACATGAAGACATCTTGGACACTTCTCTCACTTATGCTAAAAAAAAACACCACCATCCTCAAGAGAAAACGTTATTTCAGGATATCATGGGTTAGCAGGTACTCATCTGAGACAAGGAAACACAGGACTAAGCTTCTGCCTAGAATTAAACAAAACAGGGAATTGAACTCGAATCCCCCACTTCCAACAGTAGGGTATGAGCTACCAGACCATAGAGTCAGCTTTTAGCTGTCCCGTCTTTACATTAGGTAGAAGAACTCTACAAGGAGAGGTGGAAAATAGACCAGCAGCTGCGGCATTCACATGCAATATGAGAAATATCAAATCATGCACAGCAAACGTTTACATCTGGGTTTCCCCAAGTGCAGACTGGCATCCTAGCCACAGGGCTATGAGACTGGTGAAGATCCCTCTCCTTGACCAGAAACTCCATCCTGAGGAAAACTGCTCCAAGACCAACACATTCCTGCAAAAAAAAAAGTTTTGGTGTCAATATATTGATGTTTTCCAATGCAATGTAATAGCCCCAAAGTAGATATAGATATCTCACTGGACTTTCAAAAGATCCCAGGCAGTTAATTTTCAATGAAATATGGGCATAATAGGAATTTTTGATGATTCATTCTAGGTGCCTCTCTGTACATTTTGACATCTGAACACTTTTGAAAATCCATCCATAAGCCCATGGGCAAGGAGCAATAGCCTGCAGCTCCCTCCCTTTCTGGATTCATAGAGATGGGCATAAGCAAGACACAACTGAGCAGCAAGCTACAATGGATTTAAGTTACAGTTTAAAAAAAAAAACGAGGGGGGTGAATTTGGAGTAGCGGTGAGCCTAAGAAATAGTTCACAGAACTGTTGCACCCTCGGAAGTTTATCTTTCTGAATGAAGCACTAAAACTTGTGGCCAACGTATTAAAATAAAAGAGAAATACAATTCAGGTCCTCTTTCCTTCTCCTTTTTTTTTTAAAACAGAATGAAATGGATTGAAAATAACGAGTCACATTCTTGACATTTACCAAGATGGAACAAAACCAACCAACAATCAAAAAACAAATAATGGTGAGAACAAAATATAGACCTCAACGTGAAATTGAAAGAATAAAAGAGCATTTCCCAAAGAGCGATAAACATAAAAGATAAGTCATCCGGATGAGCACTCAAGTAAAGAGGAGCAGCGGATTTAAGAAACAGATGGATTTTGAAGATAAAGTACAGAGCACCCTGGATGATTCAGAAGACAGGGAAAGGCAAAGCAGAAACAGATACAAGATGAACAATGTTCCCTATGATTTCTTATGTTTTCAGCATGCTCAAGATGCTTTCTGTCTGCTGCCTATTATGAAAAGTTCAGGGGAAGTATTAGCGATACTGCTTTTTAATGCCTGGCTTGTGCTTAAATTACATTAGCTCATTTACTATGTTGCCATCTAAGCTATCTACCAGAAACCTCTGCCGCATATCCATACCGTCCAGGACTGAGTGGATGGGCTGACTGGTAGACAGAGGAAACAGGTTTTGCTGTCAAGCAGCAGAATGACATGGACTCAGACTTTATGTGCTAGTGTGCAACAGATGCAACATGCATCTTACAGCCTATCCCCAGATATGCAAAGGGCACGTCTACATGGTTATTAATGCACTTTAGGTAATGCGCATTAAATCTAAGTACCTCCATTGTGAGGTGCTAGAAAAAGGCACATTAGCCCATTTTAATGCACGTTAACTAAAGAGCATTTTTTTGTGATGCTTTAATGTGCATTAAAGTAGGCTAATGCACATTAAAGTTCACATGTAGACACACCCAGGGTCATAGAAAACAGGGCTCAAGAACTACCAAGAAGTTATCTCACCTGTCCCTCCACTGCAAGGCTTAAGCAACCAAACCTCAACCCTTCCTGACTGATGTTTGTCTAATCTGTTTTTAAAAGTGTCCCATGATGGCAATTCCCTAGGACATTCATTGCAGTGCTTAATTACTCTGAGAATTAAAACATTTTTCTTAATCACAATCTCCCTTGCTGGATATCTAACCTGCTACTTGTTGTCCTAGTCTGAGTGGAAATGGGGAACAATTTATTACCTTCCTCTTTCCAGCAATTTTCCCCATATTTGAAGATTTACCAGGTCTCCCCTCTATCATCTTTTCTTTAAAGTAATGAGCCCATTCTTCAAGTGCGCTCCCACAGGCATGCTAAAACCTGTATCCCTTCCCAAAGGCACTCTCTCTCAACATTTTGTCATTATTTTCTGCCATATTTTTGTCCACAGCTTTCTTAAAACGTGCATCCAACACTGGACACAGTATTCCAGTTTAAGCTTCAACAGTGCACCTATTACTTTTTAAATTGGTATAGTAATGCATGGACATACACAGATAAGACACTCAAACAGCCTTAAGTCTGCCCAGTGCATTTTAGTGTCTGTGAACCCAGATTAGATTACACCGGTTTTAAAAATATTGGGTATTTTCATATATTTCTCCTTGACGTTGCAGTTACAGTGCAGCGCTCCACTAAGCAGTGGAACAAAACTCTTGCAGCTTTCAAAATGCCATCATCCCGGTCTCTCTGAATCCTCTTCTTCGAAGAGTTATCCTTAATCTGCAGAAAGCATTTCAGATTATGTTGCTTCTCTGCTGAGGGTGGGAGCTGCAATGGTTTTGTCAAGTGGATGCTTCTTCACTAAGAATTGGACCAAAGATGTCCCAGGCATCTCACAGAATTACTGAATAGAGTCACAACTTTCCATCTTCCACATGATGTTTTTGCACCAAAGTTATATTAAGGCAGAGTCTACTGCTGATCTTCTAAGCCATCTCGTCCAACTCATTGATTTATTCTCTCAGGTTGGTCAGATCATTTCTGTCATCCTCATGGGTCCAGTAGACTAGACATTTAAGATCAGAGCGCTTGGAAAACAGTCTTGAAATAAAATTGCCGATTGATAAAGAAATATCACGTTCTGGAGGATGAAAAGCCAGCACCTTTCTGAGTCACCCTTTCCCCCAAACTACTTTTATTTCTTGCAGTTGGTGAAATACAGTCCAGCTTCCCTCCCCTTCAGTTCTCCTCCTCCGATAGCTTCATGCGGTATCGTTATGTCACCGAGGAACCTCATTAATCATGCCTGCCTGTCGCTCACTTTCATGAGCACTGAAATCCGACCATGACTGACTTTTTGCCCATTTCCCAGAACGTCCAGGTTCAGTGATTTAGTGCTCAGAAACAACTCCAAGAGCCTCAGCTCACTTTCTTAGTCAGTTGAAAAAATATCTGAGAGAAGAGACTTACAAGGATAAATCAAAGCATGAGACTTGCTAAACTAGAGCAATTTTTATGGCGCTTAGATGATACTGCAGCACTGTTAACCAGAGTGTAAATGATTGAACAGGTGATGAATTCCTTAGAGGAAAAAAGACATTAGGTGGTTTTAAATCCATAAAAAATAGTATTATGAGCTATAAAGAGGAACTGGATGTCCCTTTTTTTCCCTTTTTAATAGAATTTTCATCAGATCTCTCCCACTTAGTCTTCCCAAGGCGTTTTTATCAACACACACTAAACAGTTCCTATGTTGAATTTCAATGTGATTTACAAATTAGTGCTCAGAGAGGAATGCTGCTAATATGCTCCAGTTTCATCTGTGTTAGACTTCATCTTAATCTACAAAGAAAAAATAACTTAATTGTTTTCTTTTCAAGATGATTCCCTATAGATGCTGCTGCTTCTGCCAGGGTAGCACTTGCACACAGAGAGATACTTATAACCCCTGAATTTCCAGTAGTCAGGTGCTTGGGACAGTTATGCAAGAATCCCATTCTCAGATCTCTGCTTTGCTTGAACATGCACAAGAAACTCAAACTCACATCTCTTGTGACCCTGGATAGTTCCCAGACCATGAGGCTACTGGGTATTTTTAGGTGATAACCACTCTTTCAAACTCTATCCCGCTTTGCTTAATGATATATATTCAGGGAACCACACCTGGGTTTTCCCCAGGTTATCTGAGTGATCTCACCGTTAGGCTACGGAGGTAACTGGGCTTGTGCCTTCTCTCTCAATATGACCCCATGGGCTTAGGATTTTTTTTGTGCACAAGCAGAAAGATGCCCTGAGTCAGCAGCAATCTTGTGTAGTGCCTGTTTTTAGCTCTGAATTCTCTCCTCCACCTTCCTCGGAGCAACTGGCTCCCCACTTATCAAAGGAAATGACCAGCTGTCTGCCGTTTAATTGGGCACATGCACCCCCTGAGATTGGCTGTGCACCCCCTGGAAGTGCCAGCCACGAAACTGGAAGTGCTGGTGCAAAGTGAAACAGCTTCAACAGGATATGCCATAGGTTGGTGGCTTGGGTGCTCGTTCAAGACATGAGAAACCTGAATCTCCATTTCCAAACCAGGAAGAGGAGGGATTCCAGTAGGGAAAATCCATTTCTTTGGAAACTCCTCAAAGTTGTGAGCTATTGAATATAGTGGGATGCACATGGAGCCTGCAGAATCCGCTCCTTTTCTGTGCTGGTGAAGCTTACATGTGCACCTAACCGATTGGGCTCTGCAGGTCCATTTTGTAGGGGAACTCCTGCCTTGACAATCTCACTGGGCTTAGGATGCTGGTTGCTAGGCCATGTCAGCATTCAGGTGGTTGTGTGCATACCACCTGTGGGTGATTAAGTTAAGCAGGGGGAGGATTATAAATACCAGTTGCATCTACATATTGCAATTATGACCACCCCAAGAGATTTAGGAGCCTAAGTCTCATTTTCTAAAGCAACTTTGAGCCATTTAAAAGTTTGAGTCTTCTAGGGATACCTCTACATGGCACCTCGTGCTACATCATGTATCGGTGCCTTTTACATTTGAATATCCCCTTTGGATATAAGTTATTCAAGGTTTTTTGGGGTCCATTTCTTGGGAGGAACATGCACACCCACACAGATCTAGAAACTCTCTCATCAAAAGGTGTTTTCTAACAGGTTTGCTTCCCATAATGAGTGTATCCCCTCTTGGTTTAAGGATTCATCTCATTATGATTAATTTGTCAGCTAGCTTCCAAATTCTCCACTGGAAACCTTTTGATTTACATCTCTGCCTCCCTTAGGCTCCTTCCAAAACCCCTTGGGAGGCAGAATTTTTCCATACTAAACCTGCTGGCTGCCTCTGCTGATGGCTTATTTATCCAGTTGATGAAAATGCTCAAGGCAGGGGCATCCCTGACTAAACCATCCCAGCCAAGTGTCTGTCTAACCTGCTCTTGAAAATATTTGGAGATACCAGATTCTCTAGGTAGCCTGTTAGGCTTGACCACCCTCATAGTCAGAAATGTCTTCCTAATCTCCAACCTTCCTCTGCTGCCGTTTGAAGACACTGCTGCTAGTCCTGCCCATACAGCTATTAACAAAGTCTGTCTCCATCTTCTTCATAAGTGCCCTACAGATATGTGAACACAGTTATCCAATCCCCCCCGCCCCCCAGTCTTCTCTTCTCCAGGCTAAATAGTAACAGGTGAAATCAAAGCATTCATGCAATCCTTGCACTGGAAGCAGACATCTGCTATTAGTATTTCCCCCGTAATTAATTTGGCCAAAGGTTCAATCCTGAAGCTATTTCAGCACTCTTGCCCCATCCCAGCATAGCAGTACAGCCAACATTTTGCCTGCTGATACCTCCGCTGAGTTCAACGAGGAGGATTCTGCATTGTGAGTGAAGCACGTGCCTTTAGCCTGCATAATTACAAAAACAGTTTCTTCTTATAGAGCAATGAATTCCCTTTAAAAACTCTAGCCAGATTATTTTCTCTCCTAGCTATTCAAATGCCTCCATAGTGGAATTAGAAATCCCTTGCAAAGAAGAATGACTTGCAAGCTGAGATTTTCCAGTGCTTGCTGCCCATCAGAAAGATGCCCTGAGTCAGCAGCAATCTTGTGTAGTGCCTGTTTTTAGCTCTGAGTTCTCTCCTCCACCTTCCTCGGAGCAACTGGCTCCCCACTTATCAAAGGAAATGACCAGCTGTCTGCCGTTTAATTGGGACTTTGAGAACTCCTGAGAGACCTGAATAACTCAGCAAGCAAACCCTGCTGCTTCTGCTGCTTTTCAGGGATATCTGTCCCGCATGCATTTTTTTGTCCTTTATAGCGTGGGGAGGTGAGCCAATTTTTTTTTCCTTGTAAGTCTCCACAAATGCTGTTTAAGATCACCTAAGTCTGGGAAAGGGAAGAGTCCTGTTCTCAAGCACACTCGAGAAGCAGAGCTGCCTTAAATGGACCTCATCATGAATAGCACTTGTCAACAGTCGCTCTAGGAAAAGGCAGAGAGGATCCCTGGAGGACAGCCTCTCTGCATGCTATGTTGGGTGTCAGCCTGAGGGAAAAGGCCCACTAGAGAAATGACAGCAAAATAACATTGTTATTAATGTCTTTCTTCCTCAGCATGTCTGCTATGGAAAGACAAACCTACTATTGATGCCGACTTCTGTTGGTTTTAGCAGAAATTTTACCTTGTAATACAATGCCTCAACATCCCATGCACATAAACAGTGCGTGCGTCTTTGAAGTGGGCACATACCCCCACCTACCCTCAGCACCCCCTTATCCCACGCTAACCTTATCCCTTCATCCTTGCTCCCGTCTTCCCAGCACGGTCCCCACCTGCCACCCTGTAATAACACCGTAGATACACCACCCCATCCTGCCCAGGGATGCCCAAACCTGCTGACCTGTGACTCAGTAGTGTTATGGGCAGGCAATGGGAGTCAGCAGTAGCAGCACATGGCTGTTGGAAGGGGAGTGGGCTACAGAGACTCATGTGATTTTTGCAAAAATATATTTGTATATTTATATATTATATACACACGCTCATATATAAGCTTGAATAAGCTCAAAAGAGTACAGAGGAAGACCACCCGCATGATAAGGGGCCTGGGGGATAGGCCCTATGAGGAGAGACTCCGGGAACCGAGCCTGCTCAGTCTGAGTAAAAGACAACTGAGAGACGACTTGATAGCTGCCTACAAGTACATCAGGGCAAACACCAAGATCTATGGAAGCAACTTGGAGGATGAGGTCTGATAGGCACAAGTTAGCTGAGGAAAAATTGGGCTACACATAAGGAAAAACTTATTTTCCATAAGAGTAACTAGAACCTAAAACACACTCCCAGCAGAGGTGGTGCAGTCACCATCCCTGGAGGTGTTCAAGAGGAGGCTGGACAAGCACCTTGTGGAGTTCATTTGAACCCAATTACCTCCTGCCCATGGCAGGGGACCCGACTTGATGATATTACAGGTCCCGTCCAGTCCTTATATTCTATAATATGTATATATAATGTATGTACACATGTATACATATACTTATACATTCTAATATCATAAAAGCCTTAGCCCTTCCATCTGTCTGTCCATAATGCTCCGGGCCAACTGCGCGTGCACCAGCTACAGGGCGGTTGGTAATTGGTTGGCCCAGTGGATGCAGGCACCTCTCTGTGCCGGGGGTCAGGGGAGGGGGGGAGAGGCAGTCGGGGGCCATGACATCGCCATACTATACTGCACTTCCCTCCAACAACAGCCAGCAGGGAGGGGGAGGTGCCAGCACTGCCGGAGGAAGGGCAGAGGGGGCAGGTAGTGGGGCTGGGGCTATACCAGGCTATTCCCCGTGGGGTGGGGGGTGAGCTGTGCTCAGACTGGCCCAGGCTGTGTGGCCCTGGGAATTCAGCAGCTCCTCCAGGGCTGATTGTGGGTGGCTCCTGCCACTGTGCACACCACGGGGGAGCCGAGGGATGGTGGGACATGCCCCCCACCCTCTGGCTCCCCCGTGCCACGACCCTGCATAAGCCACTGGGCTCTGATTGCCCCATGACCTGGCCAGGCAGGTCACGGTCACAGCGAATGGGCCAGGCTGTGTGATGACCAGAGCCTGGTGGCTCCTGCAGAGGCATGGGTGGCGAGGTCCTACCACTGCATGCACCAGAGGAGGGGAGGGATATTCCCCACCCCCTTGGCTCCCCAACACCATGGCCCTGCATGAGCTGCTGGCCTCTGATTGCCCCACAACTCAGCCCAGCCCAGCTGGGGCCCCATTGATGAGGAATGGGGCTCCGGGCAGGACGTGGGACAGCCACAGCCTGGCAGCTCCTGCAGAGGTGGCACTGGGGAGCCAAGGGGCAGCATGGACCCTGGGCTGTGCATGCGGAAGGGCCGTATCTCTGCTGCCTGCCTCACTGCTGCCTTTGACACAGGTGCAGTGGACCCATAGGAGTCCCACCACTGGGTGGGGCAGGCCATGAGCACGTGTGTGTGGCATGGGACTGGGTGTGTGGTGTGGGGCTGGGTGGGTGGGTTTGGCATTGGGTTGGTGTGGCATGTTGGTGGGTGAGTGTGGTATGTGGCTGGCTGGGTGGGAGTGTGGCATGTGGTTGGTTGGGTGGGTGTGTGGCATGTGGTTTGGTGGGTGTGGCATGTGGGTGGGTGAGTGTGGTGTGTGGCTGGGTGGGTGTGTGGCTGGATATGTGGGTGCAGCTGGGTGGGTGAGTGTGGTGTGTGGCTGGGTGGGTGTACAGCGTGTGGCTGGGTGTGTGTGTGTGGCATCTGGCATGTGGCTGTGTGTAGGTGTGTCTGGTATGTGGCTGGGTGTGGGTGTGTCTGGGTGTGTGTCTGAGGTGCGGGGAGGTGCATGGGGCTGGACACAGAGCAGAGGGGGGAGGCATTGTTGCCCACTCATCATTCATGACAGGCAATTTGCTAGTATACATATATATACATCTATACCTCTACAAATATGTCATGTGACCAGTATGGTACATTCAACAGTCCAAATCACCACCATACTGTTACACTCTTCCCATTCCTGTTACTGTACCAACACAGAGCTACCATCACCTTTACTCATCACAATCATGCAATGGACTGCCTCAGTGCCCCCCTTCCCTCCCCCTACCCTATTCCCCCAGTCCTTTCATTCATCATCATAATTGTCATCATCGTCTCTATCACTGTCATCGTCATCGTTCTCTCCAGTGGGACACCCAGTTGTAGGACTTCTCCAAGTGGAGGTTCAGCAGGATGCCAATCATCCCTCTCATGTTGGTATGGTAGTGCATCTTGCAACTGCAGCAGGGCTCCATGGATCTGCCACCCTGGCACCACACATGACTGGTCCTCAATCAAGACTGGATCACTGCATCCGTGACTGACTTAAAATGCTCAGCCAAGACTTTGGCCATCAGTTTGTAGCCAAAGTTCATGAATATTATGAGTTTTTTAAGTCACAACTCTCTCCCTTCTTGTGACGAAAGATTATGAGGCCCTCCTACATCCTTGCCCCAAGGTGGCCCTGCCACAGCTGAGCTCTACAGACCTCCAACAGGTCTGGGCCATCAGTTTGTAGCCAAAATTCATGAATATTTGAGTTTTTTAAGTCACATCTCTCTCCCTTCTTGTGAAGAAGGATTATGAGTCCCCTCTCCTCCCCCCCACATCTTTGCCCTGACGTAGCCCTCCCCACAGCTGCGCTCTACAGACCTCCAACAGGTCCGGATCCACCTGGCTCCAAAAAGCAAGGTAGCCTGCCCAAAGAGTTCTGTCTGCCCCAGGAGTCTTGCTGTTCTTGAAGATGTGGAGTTTTACTCTCTGTTGCATTCACAGGCCTGCACTAGACTAGCTATGCCTGAAGAGTGTAAAAAGCCCATCCTTCCAATACTTCCATCCCAACAGGATGTAGGAAACAGGAAATTTCATGAGAGAGCCTGTTTTCATGTGAGCCTGTTTGCCTGTAGTTGAATGACTATCCCTGAGATTCAGAAAGTTCTCAAACTTTGGATAAGGAATATGTTATGGTCTCACAAGGACCAATAATGGTTCCCATCATGTCCAGTTATTTTTGTAAAATCCATCCATCCATCCATCCACCCCTCCATCAATGTCCCCTGTTACCATGATCAAGCGACAAGGAACTTGACTGATAATATGATAACGTTATTCTATAATGCAAAAAATAATTCTGTCTACCTCAGAAACCATTGAAATTCTGGTGCAAAACGTCAGACAAGATGACTATAAATGGTTTCCTTCTGGTCTTCAACTCTACTGAGCTTCAATCTTTGTTTCTTAAACTTTTGCAGAATAATATTCATTGAAAGGCCAAAAGGCTAGCTGCTGGGACTATGTATGGGTTTGCAATAAAAAGAACCAATTGCATATTTCCCCTGTTTACCAGCCCATTGTCTCCTAATATAGCACAGTGCATCTTTCACATGTAATCCACCCGGCTCATATACCAATTGATCTTCTTCCACATCCATCACTACAATGGCATTTCCTTTCAAGCTCACCAACTGCAGTCTAAGTGATCAGGCAGCAGAGAATGAGGCAGTATGGACTAGCATTATATTCTTCAAGCATCATGAAATGAAACAGTGTTTCTAGAAAGATGGGATATTATATACTTTTATAAGAGTATATAAGTATATACTTATATACTTTTTGTACACTTTTTAAAAAAAATTGCAAGTCCTGTTTCAGATTATGCCTAGAGCTTCCAAATATAAAAATGTTTCCATTCCAACATATGATAGGGGATTTTAAATTTGCCAATCCTATCATTAATGTATCACTGTTTCGTGTTTTCTTGCCTCTTAAAAGATTAAAATGGTAACTCAAATGAATGTGTTTAATAACACAGCTGCAACCTAATAACCAGTTGGAATGAATCTTCATAATTTTTTATATGTTGAAGCTCCACTGAGAAATAATGTGAAAAAGAAAAAAAAAATTAAACTCAGCAAAGGAGATTAGAACGTTTGGGTTAGTTTTAGGGATTTTTTCCCCTTGATTTTCAGGTTTTTATTTTTGCTTTGAAGGCAAATTGCTTTATGAAAGTATTAGAAGTGGCCTTTTGACAGCAAGATGGGATTGATGCAAAATTTCCATTTTAGTCAAAGCTGCCTTCACAAACCATGCAATTTTCCTTATCCCCCAAGTTTAAATTCAAGGCTCCTCTAGTGATATCACACTCAATCAAATCCGACAGGTTATTTCTATTAAAGTTTGGGGTTGAATGGAGACTAACTAGAATGGCGATTCTATTGCTAATATTTCATTCTAGTGGCAGAATGCAATAGCTTGGATGAATTTAAGATGATAAAATTTATAACGTCGCTGGAACTGAGAAACTGCTTGTTTATATAATTCAATTCATTTAAATAAAATCATATTTTCCTGCTCCCTTTAAGTGATATTTCTTTGTAATTGCCTTTAATTATTTTTGCTGACAGAGGACTTATTTGTTGACACTATAATTATTCCTCCACAAAACTTATATTATCTTTATAACCTTAGCTATATTGCAGCGATCACTGTGGTTGACTTGTTATGTTCCTTTTATCTTACTAAAGGAAAACACATTTTATCATTTAATCTCATGGGAAAATACTGTGTACACAAACCCTTGAGCACCTCCAAGTCTTTTGTTACACTTTGAAACGTGGTTTGTGTAGCCCGGCATAGTGATAGCTAATTCTCTTCCCTTTTATTTTCCTTCTTTTCACTGTGGACCTCCAGCGGGGCCAGCTTCTTACTTAAAGGAAAGAGAAAAATACTAATTATTACAAGTATTTGTCTTCGCTCTGGACCTTTGCATCTATATTTGAAGTAATGTGGTAATATATATAGTGAATTTTTAAGCTAACATTAATGGGGTTGGTTGTGTAAGCAAAAGGGTGTTTTGAATAAAAAGATCGAGAGGCACCCTCCAACAAAATTTTGTAATTCCTGCCTGAATGAAAGCTGAATTATGCATGAGCAACCATGATAAAAAGGAAGGATTAGAGAAAGAGACAGGAATTCGATATTCAGCCGGTTTGCATCCAAGTTGTGTGTTTATGCCCATGTATTTTTAATGTTTGTCGAGCTGGTAGCTAATCTCCTCACAATCAAACACTATTTGGAATATTTTATATATCTTTAAATATACATAAGAACATGTTGGGAGAAATTTGCCAATGTGCCAAGCACCATTTGAAACCCATTTAAATCCTAGTGTGATTCAGTGGTGTATTGGCCTCCTGTTGAATCTTTGCCCAGGAGTGAAGTCCATCTTTTGGCACATCGTGGGATAATGAGCCGGAGGAGCTGAGTTATGCTCTTGACTGCCACTGAATCATTGTGTGGCCATGGGCAAATCACTTCTACTTGCTTGTTTCATGGCTGGAAAATATGTGCCTAATTATATCCCCTGACTCATGTAAAGTGCATTGAAGGGGAGGGTTAAAAGAACGTTATATAAGTGCTAAGTAGCTGGATTACCATTAATACTTGGTTTTGTCTCAGAAAATGTAAAGTTCCTGAAATAAATTAGCAATTACTTGTAGACTTTCAAAGCAGAATACAAAGGACCTATCTGCAAAAACAGATCTGTAAATGCACACATACCTGCACCTGAACAAACAAGTATGTATATAGATTGTCACTTAGAAGGTAAAAGGGTATTTCTAATTTTTGCACACCCCTATGGCCATTTTTGAAGAGCTATGGTACTATATCTTTAATTTTTAAAAATTAAAATATTTAATTTACTCATCTACTCCCTCCCATCCAAAAAGGGAAGCTAATACCTGGATTGCATCTGAGTGAATAATCTGCATCTATTTTTTTTTTTCTGTACATGATTCCTTTTTCCTATTTAAACATGTTCTGTGACTGGACTGCAACATTTTCAAGACACTTCCTTAATTAAGAATTCTTTTAATTCTCAGTGCATAACTCATGCACTGCTGATCATTACCCAATAACTTCTTGCAAACATTTGCAAGGTACCCTGTGTTGATACGTTCATATAACACAGGGTTTGTTTTTATTTTCTGCTCCAGAGTGGTTCACTTCTAAATGAGCCAGGAGGGTGGGGATTGCAAACTGCATGACAAGCTAGAGCATTTGAAATCTGTCTTCACTTACTATTCAAGCACTCAAGCCTAAAATTTGCTTTTTACAAGTATTATCTCTATCACAGGTCTGTTGCTTGAATGTTCACAAAAAAAGAATACAAAAATGTTGTGAATGCTGTCCATTTAAAACATGCCTTCTGTCTGTCTGCCTCTCCCTCATCACCAAGGTATGTGATCAGCATTTAAATTCAAACAAACTATTCATAGATTGCATCTTTCACTATTACTCTGCTCTCATCCTGATTAATTTAAACATAATTTTTCCCTTTCAGAGAACTACTCACTATTCCTATAGTGATTTGATCAGTTCAGTCAATGCTCCCTTATATAATATGGGTAGCATTTACAAAATGTGGCCTATAAAATAATAACAATACAGAAGGAAAGATTAGTTATTCTTTAAACCCAAGCTCAACATAACTGGTTATAACTCTTTCCAAAAAAAAAAAACAGTCTCAGTTACATGTTTGGGGGTGAGTCGACACATTTATTAATGTGCCGCAATTATGGCACATTAAATTAGTACTTGTAATAACAGGTACTAACTTAATGTGCTGTAATCAGTGCAGTAGCACAGACAAATGCTTTTTATGTGCCGCTAATGCGCAGCAGAGTATTTCTACTGCGCATTAGCAGGGTTATTGCCAGCCACACTAATGCGCAGTAGAATTACTGTACTGCAGCATTAGCGCCTTGTGTAGACATGCCCTGGATTACCAGTCCAAGTCTAGATCAAGCTGGTAGTGACCAATAAATATTCCCAGGTGATAGCTGTTGCCTGGCCCGTTGGACATGAACAGAGATCTTCCTTCAGCATTAAATGGCCATACTGTAATTATAACCTTCGTTTTAATGCAGAATTTAGTACTGCATTCGAGACCTGCCTAATGCAAGAAATGACCCCTGAGAGTTTCTCTGGGGTGGCACTGGGAAGTTGAAGCCGTGTAAATGTGAGACTGGAGTCCATTGAGTTCAAGACATTTGCTACTACTGATTTCAGTGGGGAAAAGGAGCAGTTCTTTTCTCAAGGGATTAGGAAGTTATCAAGAAGGAAAAGTTTGCCTGCATCTAGTAACCTTAACAATCACATTTATATGAAAATGCCAGCACTAAATTCTGTCTGTCCTCTGCATGTATGTATGTGCACATGGTGGAAACAGAAGGACAGAAAATGTATTACTTGCAGCTCTCGCTGACCTCTGGCTACTAAAGCCCTGGACACTTAATGAGCATATGCACCCAGGTTTTCTTAATCTCTAACACATTGGCCATTTGCTCATCTATTCACATTTACAGTGTGATGCATCCAGGTATCGCATCTGTGAGTCCCTACAGACAAATTGCAAGAATGGCCTGTTTCAGCCAGACAATCATATCAATTTTCTCTTGCATTGGAATTTGTTCACCTAATTTCATAGTCCTGGGAACACAGTCATCTGTCTCGGTGCACTGACTGGACTGGATTTACTCAGGTTATTTGAAAGATAAAGGTCACATGTACACCAGGCTGAGAGAGCCACATTTATTAAAAGCATCCTCCTGACTTCAACATCATCAGTGTCATCTGGAGCAACACTGGAGTAAATTAAATGTGGCAGCACACAAGAGTAAAGCCAAGAGTGGAGATGTATATTAGCGATACAGGGAGAAGAGTTCAACTTTATTAGCCTTTGAAAAGCCACACTGATCTACAAAGTTAGCAACCAGGGCTTCTTTTGCACAAAGGGGTTCTGTACGCTGCTGGATTTGAAAAGTTTTAATCAAAGGGGGAACAGCAAGGAAATGAACAGTAGAAAGTCTATATAGTGATATTGAGATATAAGGCACCATAGAAGTACTAAGTCTGAGCATGTTTATTCCTGTTCAGCATACATATTACAGCAATGCTCAGAAACCCCCGTATGGAAGAGACTCCTATTGTGATGAACATTGCATGTATGGATATTATTGCAGTTCTTGGGGGATATCATGTGCTGGTAAGGCTTTTCATACATTTGTCTGCTGAATCCTTTTTCAGATACAGAGCTGCTGCTGACAGTGTGCACACAATTCAAATGCAAGCATTTAAGGATGCCAGAGCCCTTACAGTGTTGGTGCAATATGTAGAAATCATCCCTGAGTGATACCGACAGAGTATATTACTACTACAAAGGATCTCTCTTAGCTTATGCAGAAAATTACAGCTTTATTCTTTTCCTTGACTGAAAACACCCAGAAAAATATCCAGGAAAAAATGTGACTTTCTAGCAAGAAAAATCAACAGCTAAAATTATTTGCTTAAAAACTAAACGTCACCCAATTGCTTCTAAAATTAAATGTTTTGTTTAAGAAATTATTGCATCTCAGGAGCAGGAGTTTGGATGCCTCAGGTCCATAATCTCTTATAAGGTCCAGGTTCCCTGGAAGGACTTCATTACCAATAATTGATTATAATCTCCCTTTCTTTCCCAATTATACAATATAGGAGTCCTTTGGCAGGAGAGAAGGCCTAGTGGGAAGCCTATCTTACGGCTTGGCTCCATGGTCATTTTAGGAATGGAATTAACCACAGGAAAGTTAATGGCAGGTCATTCAAGTTCATTGCTACTCATTCCAGGACAAGCCTATCAGGCTGCGTCTTCTCACTTGCCACTTATTGGCAGAGGAACAGCAACACATCTTGGAAGGGCAACCTGGGTAAATGACTGTGCTGATCCTGTTTTGATCCAGGTCAAAACCTGGGACAATCAGGACTGCTTCAAATGAAATGTCTGCGTACTTAGAGTTGTAGCTCTGAGAAGGTAAGGCCCCTCTAGTCCACCCAGTTATGGTTGCATTCACAGTAGCATCCTTGCATTCCCATAATACTCTTCTAGGGTAACCAGAGAGGGACAAGAGGAGAAGTGTTTAGCCTGTTCACCATTCCTTATTCAAAGCTAGCAGAACCACATGTGTTCTGCCTTTTCACAGTGCATCGCCATCAGTACAGAAACCTTGGAATAGGTGCTCTGCAATTATCTGACTATATAACCAAATACAATATCCAGGGCTGTGTATGATCTAAAAATGTGAGAATATCATATTAAATGCAGTCCACAGAGCAGCACCACTCAGTCTAAGTAATTACTTTGTGAAGTGCTTGATTATGATAGGAACAAACTCCTTTTCTACCCACTTTTATCAGTGGCTCTATATTATTCTTCTCAATTGAAATATGGGGGCACCTCAGAGTTCACATGGATGGTACTGGGTACGAAACAATGGACTCCCAATTCCTATATTTTAAGATCCCATTATCTGGGAAGTCAAGGCATGTATATAGGGCAGTCAGTTCAATGTTTTTGTCTCACTCCTAATCCCTAGAAATTAACTGGATTCTTCAGAGGAAAAAAACAAATCCAGCCTTGTGTATTCATTCTTTTCTTGATTTGTCAAATCCTTTTCACTGTTTCTCTTTGAGCCAAGTCCACATAATGCCATGGAAAATGCAGGTTCTTTTCCTTCAAGGACATTTTCTGCATAATTAGCAAACACCATCTTGAAGTACAAAACTATCCTGAGGGACAGGACCATCTGGACAGGAAAGAAACCAGGCAAACAGGTATGATAGGACTTGCCCTTTTATTGGTAGTCGTTGGCTTCTTCATAACCTTCCTCTAAACTGAAATGTGTCATTTTCCTAAACAAAACTCTTTGTACTAATTACTTAATTATGTTAGTCACTGCTAATTAGAGGTTTCTGTTCACTTCTGTTTGTGGTTTCATTGAAAGATATAAATCCTTGGATATGGCTCTGTCTCTGCCAGGTCAGTTCCATCATTCTCTGTTTCCATGTATCAGTTCTGCTTTGGGGTTCTTATTCGTCCATCCATCATGAATGTAGTAGAGAAGTATTCCCTCCAAAGGCAAAGGAATAGAGTGCAATGAAGGAAGGGAAAGTAAAACTTCCCTAGAGCTACAAGATCAGGGGGTGCATCTACACATGAGCATTTGCTGCTCAGTAACCACAATTAGCGTTCAGTATGGGCATGCATCTACACGCACACCTATACTGCATAGTAAATATGGCAATGCATCATGCCAGGATCCAATTTATGCCTGATTAGCAGTAATGCACGTGTCGACACCTTACTGTGCCGTAGCACTGTGTGTGAACTGACTTGGGACTAAATTTAATCCCAAGTCAGTCTACACACAGGGTTAATGCGCTTTAATGCCTGAATGTGTAGACGCCAGCCTATTCCCGCTTATTGTACAGCAACTTACTGCACAGTAAATTTAAGCTAGTGTAAATGCACATGTGGACATGTCCAAGGGGAATCACGGTGTTTACAATTAAGTACATAATTCACATTCTGGTGTGTCAGGTCCCCAGTTCATTTAATTGTGCAGCAACAAACTTCTGTGTGATCTGTATTATAGATCTTTACCAGCAGCAAAATGCATGTTATAGGTATCACTGCAGCTCTGAAGGAAGAATGTTACTCATGCCCTGAGACTGCAAGTCGTCTTGCAGTTCACAGCAGGGAGTGCAGTGCCGACGTGCTTCCGTGCTATGCACAAAGAAGCTGAAGTGCTAGCCATACTGTAGTCCTCTTGAATGCATGCTGGTAGGTGGCTGGTGAAAGCTTCCTAGCTTTCAAGAACCACAGAGATGTGACACTGGCACAGCACTGATTTAGATGCAAAGCATTTCTCATCCTACGCTACATCTGCCAACGTGCCAAGGATCTGGGGGCCCTAGCAGTTGTGCAGTTGAACAACAGCAAATGAAAGAGCAACGCTGTAAGTGAGCAATCAGCAAGTACTGTGCAATGATGAAAGGTCTATGACCACAGATTGTGGCATAGGCTGTGGTAGAGAATATGTGATGGGTGCAACAATTTATAGGGGAGGAAAAATATTTTCCTCTCAAGAATGCTGTTACTTAAGCTAAATCACATACTGAATGCAGAAGGTTTACACTCCAGGCCTGCTTCATGGCATTTTCTAGATAATTTTTACTAGCACCTGTGTTAACAGAGATATATATTTTCTCCCACCAAAGCTTGTAGGAAGGGTTTGCAGGAGGAGAATGCCTAGAGAAACAACAGCATGAGGAATGCACTGTATCAGGGGTCCCATTCGTGAAAATGCAGTACAGCACTCGCACGGGGGACACGAGTCATATTCACCTAGGAATCAGAACATTGAGCCAATATAACAAGCACCCCCAAGAAACAAACCTTTTCTCAATATTTAAACGAATAGAATTGCACAACTTTTCCTAGTTAGTCAAAGCAGGAGCTTGCTGTGCTACACAGTCCATCTCATTTGGACCAACAGCTGGATTTCATAGAGTCACAGATTTCATAGATGTTAGGGCTGGAAGGGACCTCAGAAGATCATCGAGTCCAGCCCCCTGCCCAAGGGGCAGGAAGTCAGCTGGGGTTAAAAGATCCCAGCAAGATAAGCGTCCAAACATTTCTTAAAAGAGTCCAGAGTAGGTGCTTGCATCACCTCTGGGGGGAGTCTATTCCAGGCCTTGGGGGCTCGGACAGTAAAGAAATTTTTGCTTATGTCCAGCCTGAAATGGTTTTGGAGGAGTTTGCGACTGTTGGACCTTGCCATCCCTTGGGGCTCTCCGTTGAACAGGCGTTCCCCAGATCCTGATGCACACCCCTTATGTACTTATAGGCTGCCACCAGGCCACCCCTAAGCCTGCGCTTCTCCACTGATTTGAACACAGCAGCATCTTTCCTCTGAGAAGGCACAAGCTTTTATGAGTTTCAGTCCAGGACGAAACACTTTGTTAAAAGTTGTAAAAAGCCACTGACTTTCTACGTGATGATTTACTATATTGGGATTCACTGGCATGGGTTACTCATGGTGAACCAAAAAAATAAATAAATAAAAGCAAGAATCAGCAGACTTTTTTGTTATTTTTTTCCAGACCCTAGTGAAGGATGAGGTTGAGTGTCAAAGAATAATTAAAGTGCTGCCTTAATTAGATTGATTAATACTGGGATCATTTCTGACATTTGTAATATAAACTGAAGGACAACCCACAATGTGGATACATGCTTTTGTGACATTTCTTAAAGGGTGTTTAGGGACTCAAGGCACTAAATAAAGGTGAGCCATTATACAGTTATTTTAGGGTTATTTTTCCCCTTTTCGGCTCTTTCCCCATGGTGATTAAAATTGTTACGTAAAGAGATGAAACTCAAAAGCCTATGGAGAAAAGTCTTCATTTCTTCTTTTCTTTTAATAACCCATCTAAGAATGTGAACATAAATGATATTTAAGGCTTTATTAACTCCATGGGTAACAGTGCATCAGAACATTTTATAGGTGGTATGTACGGCAAGCTACTGAGGTTGTATAAGGGAGGTGTATCCCAAGTACACTTATACTTATTACTAGTAATATTATGAGGACAGGTGTCACAGGCTGGTGTCAGTGGCTATGATTTGACCACCTCCCACCTGGAGATCATATCAGCCAGACCCAAAGCAATAAAGATGTTACAAAATGGAAGATGTTTGAGCAGTAACATCATCTTTTTGGAGACTCTGGATGCTGATGGAAATGTCCAGGTCCCCAGAGTACCGATCACAATTGGAAGTAGTTTTATTCTTTCTTTCCTATCTTCTTTCTAATTCCAGTCTTACTGGTTAACATTTTTTTCCTTCTTCATCAGAATTTCATCCCATGGGCAAGCAATAGTGAAGGCAAAGATTTATTATAGGTATGAGCCTCAAGGCTTTTGGATCTATAGGATGCATGGTGTCCTGGGGTCCACCAGTCTATACAGTCACAAGATGAAATCCCAAAGGACCTTCACTCTGTCCTTTTCTCATACTCTCCCATGCATTGTTAGCGTTGTTGTTGTTGTTGTGCTCAAGAGCTCTAATCCTGGATCAGGCCTCCTAGAAACTGAGCATAAAAGACCCTCAAAACGTTCAGTGTAAGCAGTGTTCAGTAAGGCATTAATTACCCTTTAACAACATTTGCTGCAGAAGAAAACAGGCTGCTGCTGTCTCTCTGCTTTACTTGTGGCAGGTTATGGGTGTTGTGTCTTGTGGTTGTGTTGAAGTTGACCATGTAGTTTTGCTTGACTTTGACTATCCCTCGATATGAGGATGATATCTGCCGGGGGAGTGGGGAGGGGTTATCAGTGACTTTTAAGATGGCTGAAGAGTCCAATCCACGCTCTGCCAGTTTTTCCATTGGTATGATAGGGATGCCCTGGGGGGTGGGACACAGCTGTTGGACAGTATGTTGTGTTTTCCTTCCTCCTCTGCCGTTTCTTGGCTTCCTGAGCAAGACGGTTCTCTTTAAAGTGGACTGTAGCTCGATGTATGGTGCAGCTCCATTGAGACCTGTTACCAGCCAGTACTTCCCAGTGTCTAAGGTTGATGCCGTCCTTCTTAAGGTATGCTTTCAGGGTGTCCTTGTAGTGCTTTCTCTGTCCTCCGCAGATTGTCTTAACACGACTGAGTTGAGAGAAGACGACTTGCTTTGGGAGATAAGCGTCAGCCATCTGCACACAGCGGCCAGCCCAGCAGAGTTGATGTTTCATGATCTTTGCCTCAATGCTGGTTATGTTAGCTGCAGAGAGGATGCTGGCCTTGGTGCAGTGGTCTTCCCATCTACTGAGAAGGATCTTCCTGAGGCAACACTGATGCAACCACTCCATGCACTTAAGATGGTTTCAATATGTCACCCGCGTCTCACACCCATAGAGGAGCATGAGGATAACCACTGCATTGTAGACCAAGATCTTAGTTTCCATCTGCAAATCTCAGTTGGCAAAGACACAGCAAAGCAGGTTTCCGAAGGATATGCTGGCACAGCGAATCCTATATTCGATTTCTACATCAAGACTGATTGACAGGAAGAGGTGTCTGCCAGGGCATCGGAAATGCTCAGCGTTTTCCAGGGGTTCTCCACCAATGGTAATTTGAGGGGGAAGAGGGATGGCTTGTGCTGGGGTAGGCTGATGGAGCACATTAGTCTTCCCAATATTAAGGGAGATTCCCACTCTATGATAGTAGTTTTGGTAATAGGTTAGACAATGGATTTATACAGGATGATTTGGATGAGGCTGATCCTGCTTCAGGCAGAGGGTTGAACTAGATGGCCCATGGAGGTCCCTTCCAGTCCTTTGTATAATTCTTTGATATCCTATCCTGATTCTATAATGCTTTGGTATCCTAAGTCTTTGCACAGTGAGCAGTTGAGTGCACCAAGAGAACTGATGACACAATTTCAAATGGCTTAAATGAGTGTAGCCCCATTGAATTTGGCAAAGCTATGAAGGCTCACACTTTGGAGCAGACATGGCTACATCAGTGATGCTCAACTAGGGTACTGCAGCACCCAGGGGTGTGCTAAGCTCCTTTCAAAGGTGCTGCAGGGTACAACGCAATGTTAGCACTGTTGGGCATGGAAACATGATTCTCAAGATAAACCTAGAGATTTCAGATAGGAATGAATAGTGACAAAAACATACCAACCTATTGTGTTCTTTCTGGGTCATTTGCAACAGAAGCATTGCTCTATTATTTTTCTGAAATCAAAAAATGAGTGAAAACTAAGACCTGGCATTTTCTTAGCAGTGCTTTGACTCTAACAAGAAGACCTTGGAGTCTAAAAAGGTTGAGAATGACTGGGATACATAATAGATGTAGCCCTCTTCATTGAGCAGGAGGAAATAACGAGTTTCTTGCAAACCCTTAACTAAAGGCCAGGGTGAAGAATGGGCATATCAGAGCAGGCTTGGGCTCACAAGATATCAGGTCATACATATTTGGCATTTAGCTATGCATGTCTATCTCTGCCACCTTAGATAGCAGGTAGCATAACTACCTTGCAGCTTACTAACTCCTGATAGCCTATAATAGTTATTAGATGCCATTTAGGGGGCTGTCATTAAAGGTTGGGAGATGGTGTGAAAGGGCAGAAGACAAAATGAGATGACATAGTTTTTAATCAGTCTGCCTGAGGCAAAGCCCACTGAAGTCAGTGAGAGCCTGTCCACTAGAAGCAATGAATTTGGGGTCATTCTCTGAATAGCAGCTTATACAAACTTCCTTGAGTATTTCACATGGGAAGGCTGCATATTAGTTGCCATTTCTTCTTCCTTTTCATTCTCCTAATACCACATGTGTTCAGGATCTGAATGAATAGGAGGGGCCATGCTGAAGAAGCAACTGATTCCAGCTAGGTCTGGGCAATTTTATTTATAAAAAAAAAAAAAAATGGGGTGCAAAATATAGATTTGGTGGCAGCAAAACATGTCCTGAGTTTGTGTAAATTTTTTTATGAAAAAAACAAGGGAAAGATTCTGTAAAAGTCTAAACATTTCCTTGTAATGTTTTCAGAACAAAACTTTTGGACTTGGCCATTCAAGTTTACTTTTTGTTTCAAAATGTCCTGCAATGTTATGAAAGAGATACTTAAGAGTTTCCAATTACAATTTTTTATTTTTTTTATTTTTTATTTTTTTTTGCTGAAATAATAATAAGGAAACCTCTTTAAAAAATCCAGCATTTTTTAAAATTTGATTTAATTTCTGGGAAATGTCAGTGAACTGAAAATTCAGTCACTTGTATTCATCCTGTAGACGGCTGATATTCATAACCAACAGGTCCCCTCTGTGTATGGACCAATCTGATATGCTTCTAGTTTTAGCCCATACAGTGAAATATGCACCATTTCCTTATGAAAGCACATCATTATTCCCAAGACTGCCAGGCAGCTGGCTTTGTTATTTGATATTTTCTTAAATACTTAATATTTGCACTCTTTAGATCAATGTGCAAATATGCTTGAAGACACAGTAAAACACTGGACCATTTTCAAAGCATGAATCATGCCAATATGATGCTCTACAGGATCCTAGGACCAGTCTCTGAACATTTTGTCTCCTGTTTTCCTGCAGCTTTATGCAGGCTCTGGACATAGACATCGACTCAATATGCAACCACAAAGGAAGCTGTATTTTCCCCTTTGTTTGGGAGGCAAGCAGGGAGCTGATGCACCTAACAATAAATATTACATTCGGTAATTAAATTTTCAGATTTACAAGGTCCATGTCGTAAAGGTTCTAAATTAAATAATCCTCATTTACATGCATTTCAATCCAGAGGGCATCATTAGAGGACAGTGTCTCCAAGTCAATAACGAGCTGCTTTCATTAACAGTGCTCCGCTGATTGCAGCATGCTTGTACTTCAAGAGTCATGAGAAAGTTAGCCAGGCAAGACCAAAAAAATAATTGTACTCCTTATCCAGTGCACCTTCGGTATAAATCATTCAATCATAAGGCCTATTCCCAGCTCTCAAACTAATATACTCTGCAAGCCAAGAGAACACATCCAAAGGAAACCTGGAATTTAACTTACTGACAATTTGGGATGAAGAACGATGGGATCACAGTTGGGATCACAATGGGATCACAGTGACACCTTTTTACATCGGGGTAATGGAACAAAATTGCTCTTCTCTTGGGAATGAAACTGTCTTTTCCCATGTGTTAGTACAGCATCCTGAGCCAATAGTTCTCAATCTTGTTAGGTCCAAAGCATCTCTTGCTAGACTCCAGGCATCCCACAGAAAATGCCGAGTCTTAGCTTTCACTGTTTTTATGACTATGAAAAAAGAATAGAGTATTTTTTCTGTCATAAAGAATTGCAGAAAGACCAGAACAAATCTTCTGACACTGTGGACTCCTATTTGAAACCTCTGGCTGCGTGCAGATGAGGGCGGCCGTGTGCTATGTGGTACCACAGACAGATCTGCAAAAAAACCCCAAAACCGCAGAGTGCAGCATGTGCCACCCAAACCGGAGCCTGGCTGGCCGGAGCCACACTCCAGCTGCTGGCCAGACTTTGCACGGGAAAATCGCCACTGCTGCAGCCCCAGGAGGACCCCAGGACCCCAGGCAAGGTGGCTGGGGCCAGCCCTATCCTACCTGGGGTAACTTGCCATGTGCCATGTTACAGGCACTCCCCGGGAACAAGTACCAATGGCACGAGGTGTGCTGCTGCTTCTTGGTGTAAGTGTTTGCACACATGACAGCACCAATATTGTGAAGCACCTTTGAAAGCATCTCAGAGCATCCAGGGTGCCCCAGCACCCTTGTTGAGAAGACTGGCCGAGCGCACAGGACTTTAGCCTAGTTGGCCCCACTGCTACCGTGACTTCAAATAATAACTGTGCACATTATATATGTGTAGATGGGATTTCCAAAGTGACCCGAGGAACTTAGGTGCTGACCTGCAATTAGTTTTCTGAGGGCACAGGAAAGTTATATATTGTTACGTTGTGAGTAATATTGACTTTTTATTAACATTTTATGCTTCAAAGCTATTTGTGCGACACATTCTTTGATTGATTTTACCATTTTTTCAGCAGTATAATATATGTGCTAGACAAGCTTCTGCATGACTACCAGCTCTCTAGCCGCCTGAATGTGATTTGTTAAATATGTTTTGCTATTAAAGTTGAATAATTTATTCTACAAATACTACTAGTATTTAAGCAGCTCTGCAGATGAACGTGCTGAATCTCCATGTGTCTTTCTGCATCTAGAATTTATCCGTTGCTTTAGTGGACTTGTATCATGTGGAAGCTCTACAGCTTGTAAAAATTAGGATAGTGCTATGTGCAAATTTATACCAGCTCAGGATCTTAATCTCATCCATCAACTTTAATGAAGCTGTTTGGTTATGCACCAATTAAGCATTGTCCCTATTAGACTTGCATGGAACTATGTTGATTTACACCTGGTGAAGATCTGGATGGACCCACAGACAGGTCAACAGATGCTGTTGCTGTCCCTTTGACCCTTTCTAAACTGTGGTTCATATTGGTAGCTGCAGTGTCACCATAAAGTGCCATAATATGAGAAAAGGTAGTTCCTAAAAGTCAACCTTGTTGGAAATCAGATTAATTATCTGCTCAGCCAGAGCTATTGCATGGATAGTCACACCAAGCCTGTGCTCAGATAATTGGTGTCACAAACAAATTAAGGACCCTGATTCAATAAGGTATTTAAGTACATGCTTACCACTAAGCATGTGAGTACTTCCATTCACTTCACTGTGGCTATTTCTGGTCTGAAAAATCAGGCATGTATTTAAATGCATCACTGAATTGGTATCTAGGAAGCACTAATAAGGAGAAGGACATTGTACCTGGGGAATTGTTTAAATTTTGAAAATGAATTGTGCTTCTGAAAACTCTAGAAAAATAAACTAAACCCTCTGGATTACTCTGCGACATGCTACAGCCTGGAGTCTTTGCCGAATTATTAATGGCTAACAATGGCTCGTTAAAATGCTTTGTGCTCAGAGAAACCCAATCCTACAGGTCCTCAGAGAATCAGGTCACACATAGGAAGGATCCGTTCCAAGTACGAGCTATTTGTTCTGCTCTGAATATCACAGTTATTAACTGGAGCATTTGAGTCAAATCTCTAACCTGCCAGAACCTCAATCCTCATCAACTGCCAGGAAAAACTACAGTGACAAGTGTTAATTGGTTATTATAGAAAAGACTAACTGAGGACTGCAAGAATCACCCTCTGGGCTCAATGTGAGTTATGGCTGTTCCCAATGGAGAATGAGGCTTCAGCAGACTTGTCTTTGATCAACCAAGTTTGCCCATCTCCTGCTCACCTAGTCAAGGTGTCAGTAGGAGAGATGTGCTAATTTAGTATAGGTGAAATTCATGGTTTTGGGCTCTGTTTTCAACTCTGAATTCTTCTATTCTACTTACAGCCTTGTCACACTGTTGTCCCCTTGGTGTCCAAATGCCTAATCAGGACTCTCATCTCAGCCTTTAGTTACTGGTTGGTTCCCTAGGGTTTCAGATATATTTGGTGGATGCAGGTCATTTTTTAACAGGTTATGGACACCAAGGAGGAATTTATATATTGGATTGGAAAACATGGAGGAGTCTCCTAGACTGGGCCCGATGAGCTCACAAGGTCCCTGGCAGCCCTAAACTTCTGTGTGAATCTGTGAATGACAGCCAGGTAAAAATTAGACAGGTATGGTCATCTTTTTTGCATGAAGCCTTTCCAAGTGAAATGATTGAAAATGATAAAGGATAGTGGTGTAGATGCCTCTAAGTAACTAAGAGCTCATTGCAGCTATGGAAGACCTGGGTCTTCATCCAGATAGCCTAGAGATGTTGAAACCAATGCAATATCACACATGCAGAAAAGGCAGCACATATGTGGAGACGATGCTAGTAGTGTTAAAGTGATGGGGCAGTCATGATGGCCCAGGACTTGTGCTAGAGGTGAGGTGTTCTCAGGATGATATATTTTATTGGACTACCTGTATAGCTTCTTCATCATGTCTTGCATCCAAAAGCTTGTCTAATTCTATCCCAACTATGGAGTTGGTCCCATAAAATATATCACCCTAAGAAATCCTTGCCTCACAAGATTATAATAAACATTTGTCATTGGTTGTTTAATGATGGTACAAGGTGTATACCAGAGAAGACGTAACCAAGTAACCAGTGACTTTCAATAGGACATGTGTGGAAAATAACCTTATGGATCAAAGTGATGGGCACACACACCTGGCCCAGTAATGGAAAATATTAATATTCAGCTCCTTTGGGACTTCACCTTGTGTGCAGATAGATTGGTAGAAGCTAGAAAACCAAGTAGCATATGATTCAAAAGGTTCACACCCAAAACAAATTCCTATCTCAGTCATTGCTTGACCATGGAGTGAACACCCAGAAGAGAAGGAAGAAGGAACCGTCTCCAAATATCAACCCTTAAGACTGGAATTAGGAAGAATATTGGAAAAAAAGATTAAAAGTAGTCCCAGTTGTCACAGAATCCCAGAGGACTCTGACTAAGAGAAGGGCTACCTTAATGATTTAGATGGCTCCAAGAGCACCCAGAGACTGCAAAAAACAAGAGCTGTAATTTTCATACATTTCATAGACATTAGGGCTGGAAGGGACCTCAGAAGATCATCGAATCCACCCCCCCAACCCAGGGGCAGGAAGTCAGCAGGGGTCATAGGATCCCAGCAAGATAAACATCCAAATCCCTCTTGAAGGCGTTGAAAGTATGTGCTTGAACCACCTCCGATGGCAGGCTGTTCCAGACCTTGGGGGCTCTGACAGTAAAGAAATTCTTCCTTATGTCCATCCTGAAATGGTCATGGAGGAGTTTATAACCGTTCGACCTTGTCATCCCTTGGGGCACTCTGGTAAACATATGGTATTGTACATTTAGGACTCCAGCTAGGGATTTTCAACCTTATTAGGACTCAAGGCACCCCTCATTAGACTCAAGGAAGCCTTTGGATAAGGCTAGCTCTTATTTTTCACTCATTTTTGGACTACTAAAAATACTAGAGCAATGGTTACATTGCAAAGAACTCAGAAAGACAGCAACAGGTCAGGATATTTTTGACACTCACACTCTGGAGCCATATTTGAGTGTACCTTGTGAATCATGTTTGCACACCTAACAGTGTTAACATTGAGCGGCACCCTTGAAAGGCAGCACCCTTGAAAGGATCTCCAGGATCTCATGGTACCCTGTTTGAGAATCACTGATTTAAGGTAAGCATCCACTATATCCTTAGTAGCTAAACTATTGTAACTGTAGGGAAGATGTTTTCAAATTGAGTCTTAATAAGGTTGAAAATCCCTAGTTGGAGTCCTAAATGTACAATGCCATGACATATGCTTGAGGCAATATGAAGATACTCATTTCATAGAATCATATTGGACACAACATTGAATAACTTTATACTTGAAAATCCATCTCAACAGCAGGAAGGTACTGCTTTTCTTTCCATACCCCAGCCCACACTTCCTGAATATTAGTCAGATTGGCCAAGGCAGAGTTGTATCACATCATTGAACACGGTAACTTTTAATTACACGAGTCTGATGTCATGTTTGGAAATACGACCTTCCAAACTTTTGCTGCCAAACCAGTGAATCAGTGTTCCTCCTGAGAGCTCAGGGGTCAAAAGATGGACCTCCATCCTCCAACATGTACACAAGTGATAGTTATTGTCATGATGCTCTTAGATTCATTGAGACTATTCAAAGGAACAAGATCTTCCATGTGAGTAGCAACATAAGGCCTGGGCTATTTAGGGCAATAGGCATGGACTATGTGATGTATTAATTTGCAATTTTTTTGTACCATTGTTCTGCTAGAATAGACCATGCTGTGTATGTAACATTTTCTCTGACAACTTAAGATATTTGGCATGCTCCTTTTGCCCCTTGCAAGCCTGCATGAAATAGAAGACCTGCTGTTATAGGCCCAGGTCCTCTTGCTTTGTGAATTTCTATTTCTATTGAAAGCCTGAGATATTTATGAGCAGTGAGCACTATCTGCCCTTCCATAACCTGCTGTACTAAGTGTACCAGGCTGGATTTACTGGGTATTGTTTAGAATGAATGATAGACAGAATGTATATCTGCAAGGGGAAACAGGTGAGGAACACTCTTCTTTATAACCCAGAGTTTAGCTGTGGTATCTTTCAAGTCAAGGCCAAATGCATTTTCGATTTTCCTTTAGTTACTAAAACTATTTATAACCAGAACTATTCAGAACATAGTCAATGAAATATGCCTTCCTCGAAATGTTTCAAAGCAGTAACATTTCACAGAGACATATCAATTATAACCAAGTTTTCCATAGAAAGTGCGCAAGATCAGGCGTGAATGCTCTGGGTGTCTCTGGGTATGTCTATACATTCATTCATATGCCATAGTTACTGTGCAGTAAGTTTAGTATTTGGATAACCGAGTATAAATCGATGTGTAGTAACTGGCATTGCTGCACCATTGCATGGGTTTTTACAGATGTTAACTGCACAGTAGTCTAATACTGTGGTGCAGTAGTGTTTTAGCATGGGTTTTGCCCAGCACGCTACTGCACAGTGTTATTAGGCTAATGTGCAGTTAGCATCTCATGTAGATGCACCCTCTGAGACAAAAGGAAAGACCCAAATAAAAACATGGATCTTTTTGATCCCAGAGTATCTGTTTCGACATAATTCAAGAGCCATGAAAGCCGTCGTGGAACAGAATTGTCATTTTCTGGCCAGCTCTCTTCATGGCAACCTCCTCCTCCTCTTTAAGTTAAAGGGCTCTTCAATGCAAAAAGGCCTCTTGCTGTTTCTGTCAAAGTTAATATGGATTATATCCCTGCTACCGCACAAGGTAAGATACAAAGAAACTGCCACATTTTGTTTTCCACCTCACTTTATCTTTTGACAGTGGTTATTTTGCTGGTCTTCCATCACTGCTAAGAAACGGCAGCCTACTCTCAGAAAATGACTGCTTAAGTTGATTCTTGTAAACCAGGAAGTGCGTCTTCCAAGATCTTTTTTTTCCCAAGAGAAAAATCTTTGGAGAGGATGTCAGAGGTCAAGAGAGACTTGGAGGCAAGTAGATGAAAGAAGCATTTAATTGTCCGTGAAACAAAAACAGGGCTCCCAGGTGCTCTTTAAAACTATGAGTAGTGGAGATCTTTTGAAAGACAGCTAGATCATAAATGGCTTTTACATCACCTCCTGCACAACTTACACTGCATAAATTGCAGCTTTTCCTTACTCCCCTATAAAGTCCTACTCATCGGCTATAAAGTTGTCTTCTACTATGGGAAAGAAAACCTGAATGAGACAAAAAACAAAAAAAACATTATTTTTGTTCTGAGATTATTTTTAAAGTGTTTTATTTGAAGGAATGCATTGACTAATGGATACCAAAAGTGTGAGCTATGTTCAACTCTTTTCCTTGCATCAAATGTGTATATTTTTAAACTAACTTTTGAATCCCAAAGTGAATCCCATGGTGGGATGTCCAGTGGGCACTAGGCCACTTTCCAAAAATGAGCCCATATGAACAAATGATACAAGAAAAAATGCAGAGCTGGAGAAACTCTCCCTAGTCAACATTTCTCACTATTCAGGTTATAGTAGGTAGGTAGTCACTGCCCTGCTCTTGTTATGTTATTAGACTGTAGAGGCAATTTGCTTAGATCACGGCCAGGCAGGAAGGAGGTCATCGGCAGCAGAAGGTAGTGAATGGGGAAGAGAGATTCCCATTATCAAGTTTTCCCAATTTTTGCTTTGTCCAAAAGCTGACAATGGCATTTCTTCTGCATTATCTTTTACAAGTGTGTGGCACATGCCAGCCACCAGAACTAATATTACATATTTATTGATGAGCTTTGCAAGCCAGGCAACCCACGTGACTGCAGATGCCCCCCCAGGACCCGCTGTGCAAGCAACTGTTTTTAAATCTCTTTTCTCAAGCCTCTTATTTACTGCCTAATAAATGAACTCTGCATCAGTGTGGCATGTAGACAGCTTGTGGGCTGTTCAGTTAATGAATAGGGCAGCATAAAAACTGTTTATGTCAAAAGATACGGTGCACCTTGAGACATCTGGCGAACCAGATTGGCGGAAAGTTCCACGTAACCTCATAGCACTGAGAATAGGGACGGTTTTATGCTGTTGTTGCCAAGTTTGAAGGAAGTCACTCACTACCAGAAGCTGCTGCAGGATTTAGTCCCTCAAATACATGGCAGAAGTGAGGGCCAGACCTCCCAATTATTTGTCTGTTTTAGCAATGAGCTTACAAACGGCCAGGTGAATATCTCCCATTCAATTCTTTCCAGAAAGTTAAATGTGTGTACCATGGCCAGCATTGCTGAGTGTGAGTCTATCCTCATCCTAAATTAAAGGGATTGATGTATTCACACCATTAGGGCTACACATTGCAGCAGCCTTTGCGGTCCAATGGCTAAGGCATTCTTTAGGATACCGAAGACTGGTTCTAGTCTGATCGGTGCCATTTGCCCATTGTGTGGCCAGGAAAAGTCTCAACCTTCAATTCTTTCCATTTTTTGTAAGGTCTTTCAGTTCAGGGAGTTCTCTGAGTTCAGGGCATGACCTTTGAGATCTTTCCTAGCCCTATGATTCTGTGTTTTCGGACTGCCTAGAGCACAGACTAACTGCAGATACTTCCTCAGCCTGACGAAGGGTGTTTGTTCCCAAAAACTTGCAAAGAAGAATTTTTCCAAGTATTTGAGTTGGTCTAATAAAAGAGATCAGATTTACCCAAAGAAGTTTGTCTGCCTGTGTCCTTAGACCAACGTAGCTACAACCTATACCTCTGTAGCACAATAAATTACACTGATGTCATCTGGTTTCTCTATTTTTATCCTACAAGATGAATAATTAATACTGATAATAAATTTGATGCGAGTGATCAAAGATGCAGCACCTATGTGCTTGAGGAAGCTGGAGCTGGAACAGAGTCTGTTATTAGGTGCCAATTTAGTCCATGTCTCACTGTTTCTGAATTGCATGGACATTTCAGCACATGATCAGAGAAGTAAAATGTGACCCTGGATCTCTAGTACTGCCTCTTAATGCCATAAGAATGTCAAAAAATGCCTTTATAGACCCATTTCATCAATGCTGCCCTCAGATTTTGTGAGATAACCTTGGAAGATTGAATAACCAGAATTAATTGAAGCAAAAAAAACCCTGTTCTCCAGTGTACCCTTGCCTACACGCATAGGCTCAGGGGCTGACCCTCTGGGCCCTTCTACACCAGTTTCTTCATGCCAACCAAGGACTTGTTGCTGTCAGAGGTCTCACCCATCATGTCTTGCTGGAACATGCTAACAGCAGCAGTCTTTCTGGTGGAACAGGCTCCAGGGTATTTGGCCCCTGTCTGGGCAGGGGTCTGCACTGGCTGCCCCCATCCACTGTTACTGTAGCTGTGCCTCGTTGCTCCAGGACCACTGTTCAGAGCCACAGGCTTTAGGTGCAATGTAATCTGTCCCAGGCATGTGGCCTTTAGCCAGGCAAGGTTATTCTTTATCCAGCTGAGCAGGAGCTTCCCCACTGGACTCAGAGCCAGTCCTTGGTCCCACTGCCCCGATCTATGCCGGTGTCTCTTGGTGGCTCTCCAGGCCTCTCTCAGTCTGATTCAGGGTGCACGTGCTCTGCTAGGGTCCACTCCACCCAATGCAGTTGCACCAAAGACTCCTCAAAAGTAAAGGAAGCAAACATAAGTCTGGGAACTTAGGTGATTCTTCTACACAATGTCTCCCATTGCCCTTAGGCAGCTGCCACTTCTACTCTGCGCTGAGGGGCAAACGCCGACCACCTGCTGCAGCTCCTGGGAGCTTCTTCCCCTCTGGCCCCAGCTGCTGCTGCTTTCCCCTGCCACAATCTGTGCTTCTGCCCTTGGCATTTCCCCCAGGCAGACTGCCTCAGCCTGTGCACAAACTCTGGCAGCACCCAGAGACCCACCAACTCAGACCATGTGGTAGGGGAAAGGGAAAGAGTGTGTGCATGCAGATAGAGAGAGAGATGGAGGTGAAAAGAAGGATAAAAGGGAGCAGAGGGCAGGGAAAGGTAGCAATGAGAGCAAACTTTAAACCACTCAGTCTTCCTAGTAATGGGGTAGAGGCCTGTTACAACCAGCCTTGATGATTAGCTTCTTACAAAGGCAGACACCTTCAAGCTAGAAGCAGATATCAGAGCTTAGGCAAGGCAGCTAAAGATTTCCACCTTTGCTATCTCCGGTAGCATCCAGGCCCAAGAAGATTTTAATTTAACTCTATTTATCTTCCAGTGGACACATCTATATGTTCATTAATGCACCATAATTATGACACATTCAATTTAGTACCTGTAATGACAGGTATTAACTTAATGCACCATAGTTGGTGCTACTGCACAATAGTACAAACAAATGGTCTTTTTGTGACATTAATGAGCAGTACGCTAAATCTACTGCGCATTAGTGCGTTAGCACGGGTTTTGCCCGCCATGCTAATGCACAGTAGAATTAGTTTACTGCACTTGCAGCATCTTGTATAGACGTGCCAAATATGTCTTTTCCCTTCTCCTATATAACTAATACAATTAACAATGTTCATACGGTACAGAGCAGACTGAAAAAGAAAAAAATCAAAATGTTAAGAATAAGCTACAAGACTGATTAATAATTCTAAAAAGAAAAAAATATATACATAGGAAAGAGTAAGAAGCTCCCTGCCGATTTTAGTTCCCATAGCATTACAAGAGGAACAGATGGTTTCTATAAATTTTGCTTGAACTGTACATAGAAAAGTTAAATCTCTTTGAAACTAGCTTGTGTATCAATATAGAAGTGATGAGGGATAGCTAATTTGCGAGGCAGTAGATATTTATTAAAGATACAGAACTTGCCAGTAACTCACTTGCAAAACTGCCATAGGGACCAAAAGCTTACTGCTTACATCATTTTTTCCATAAACTATTTCTTTTTTTTTTTTTTTTAATTTGTGATTACTCACAGACATGACTAGCTTTCCACGCATGAGCAACCCATTGGCTCTATATATAACACACACACACATACACACACACATTGTCATGAATTTATGCCTGTGAGTAATCCCTTTGATTTCAGTGAGAATAGGCATGTGAATACCAACAAACTGTGACAGAGAAATGGAAGCCTCTTTCTCAATTCTGTTGGCATAAGTTTGAGCCCCAGACTCTTCCTGAAGGTTGCCCTCAGTCAACCCAGCTGTAAATTGGGACCTATTTGTTTCAGGGGTGTCAAATGGGCCAGATGTACTGGCATGTTTGCACTGGTGATAAAAGTGGCATACTTTTGACATGCTTGGTTGCAGACCTCTTACACTTGGGCAGATCTTTAAGGTTTGACTTGGAAGCATAAAGTTAGACACATGCATATGTGTTTGAAGTGTCTGAGCAATTGGGAATTGTGTCCGAGTAACTGAGTATCACAGAATCTCAAAGGAAGAACTACAGCAGGAATGGGAGAACAATTATAAAAAAACCACAGCAGCCAAAGCATTGCTGTAACACATGTGGGAGTGCTCTTTACTCATTACTGGTTTTGTATACAGAGCTGCGTGGGTTATTAAGAGATATTAGACAAATAGAGAAATGGCTTTAGCCCACTCTCCTAGCTAGCATTCAAAAACCAGATTGAAAAGTGTGGGTGAAATACCAGGAAAACTATATCAGTATAATTATACCACTAAAGTTATGGTTAGGAAGAGGAACATCCATACAGGGGCATTATGCTGGTAAAACTACAAGTAAACTGGTGTAACTATATAATATATAGTATTTTACAATACTATAAAATAATAATAGCTATCCCCGTATATTTTATTATTCCCCCATGTTCATAGTCTGACAAAACTAGACTAAAATATCCACAGACAGAGAATATATTAGGCTTTGCTAAAAAGTAATTCAGACTCTCTCTTACTTCTTTAGCTTAAGAGGAAAGAGTGTTTAACAGAGCTGATACTGAAATCCAATATACTGTATTTTCTCACACATAATACACCCTGGGATATAATAGGCACGTTGTTTTTGAAAGGCAGGATGAAGACAAAAAGATCTTTTCCAGAGTCATGGCTGCATAGAGCTGGAATACAGCCTAAACTTCAGGTGACTTACTGTCCCTACCTTGCTCAACTAAACCTGAAATCCTAGCTGTTCTGGGAGACTAGTTTCCATGGGTTTTGAAAAGAGATAAATAGTCTCCAAGGCTGTGAAAAAAAAGGAGAAAGACCAGGAGAAGCTAGCAGACAGCACAATTACCCTAAGAAGTGTTTGCTTGATTTGTGGAATATCCAAAACATTAGGAAGGGGAGACAATTATGAAAAGCTTTGAAGTGAAGAACAATGAGCCGTTAAGTCAACTGACTTCCTCAGCTGCCTGCCTAGTAATACAACCGCTGCTACACTGTGGAGCAGGATTCAAGCAGGATTTACACCTCTATCTTGAGCAGAAAATCAGCTCCCCCACTTAATATATGCGCCCCAATTTTGGGGGGAAAGGTGCATGTTGTATGTGAGAACATATGGCAGCTTATGGTGAAGAAAAGACTAAATATCTTGTATACCACACCACCCCCAAGACTGACATGTGCCTTGTATTTGTAGAGAGAGAAGATTTTTTTTAGACTCATAGCCAACTGCATGCAGCAGCTCACTCACCCTCAGCCAAATCAATGGCTCGTTGGGGCCAAACTCCTGTGTTGACCTTTTCACCACCACCAAGGAACAGGCAGCAGCTTTGGGATGCTTAACTAAAAGCTACTGCCAATTCCTTAGCAACTATAAGCAGGTTAATCCTGGACTCTGCCTCTGCTGTATGTTGGGCCAGATAAAATTAGCAGAGACTTTGACAGTCATTCGAACACAGAGTTTACATGCTTCTATTCCTCCATGCTTCTATTCCGGTGTAGAAAAATCACCTTCCCCACTTAAGACATGTACCCCAATTTTAGAGGGCTGATTTTTGGGAAAAGGGAATACATGAGGATATGTGAGGAAATAAAATATAGATGTTGGCTTCATGTTCTTCTAAAACTCCTTCCCTTCTTTATTCCACCTGTTAACTAAAATACTTGATTTTAAGAAATCTGTGGATTCTGTCACAATAGTGGATGGGATTTTTTTTTAATGACTTATTTCTGCATCAAGCTATCTTGTTCTATTGAAGCTAAACATTTTGTGCAGATGCAGCAGTGTGAATGGCGTTATCAATGGGAAGTCTTCAGAAGTTCAGGATGGGTTAGCCAGTCACTGATAGATATCAGCATTACAAACTTGGTCTTTCAGATTTAAAAAAAAAACAAACTTTTTGACACAATTCCATTTTCTCAAAACATTCAAAAGGTTTTGTCTTTGATCTGATACAGAACAAAAAAGCAAATTTCAAAACCTGGAAAGCTGTGGAAGAATAGAATTATTGCCTGTCATTCAGGTCTATGGGCTATAGATTACCAAAGGAAGGAAACACAGATGTTCAAAACATAATTGGTTCATCAGGTTGCAAGTTGTTGCCATCCAGGATAGTGTGCTCAGACTCAAGTATGAAGGAACCATGAGAGCCCACCATGAGAAAAGTACCTTGATTCATAGATTCATAGATGTTAGGGTCAGAAGGGACCTCAATAGATTATCCAGTCCGACCCCCTGCATAGGCAGGAAAGAGTGCTGGGTCTAGATGACCCCAGCTAGATGCTCATCTAACCTCCTCTTGAAGACCCCCAGGGTAGGGGAGAGCACCACCTCCCTTGGGAGCCCATTCCAGACCTTGGCCACTCAAACTGTGAAGAAGTTCCTCCTAATGTCCAATCTAAATCTGCTCTCTGCTAGCTTGTGGCCATTATTTCTTGCAACCCCCGGGGGTGCCTTGGTGAATAAATCCTCACCAATTCCCTTCTGTGCCCCCGTGATGAACTTATAGGCAACCACAAGGTCGCCTCTCAACCTTCTCTTGCGGATTTGTCACTTGTGGGGGTGCATGATAAAGACTAGAAAGGGGACAAAGATGCTGCTTGCCACAAAACCATGACAGCCATCCCCATTCTTATTACTACTAGCCAAAAACGAGAAGGAATATTTAAGTACAACAAGAATAAACTGGAGTCTAGACATTCACCAGGAGGGAGAAATCACCATAAGTGCTGCGAAGCTCCACTATGCAACCATGGTCTCATCCTTCAATGTTTCACTTCCGTTTCATATAGCGGGTGCCTGAATGAAATTATGTGAAGCTAGCAGAGGGTCATAAAAGGACCCGGACATACTGTTTATATTATTATACCACCTAAAATCCATATTGTCCTGACCACAAAATCCTTTTACTCAAAGGAAATCTATGAAATGCCTTCAAAAGACAGGCCCGGGAACAAAAATGCATAACCTTAGTGGGCACTAAAAACAATGGACTAAACCTGGACACTGGCTTCATGACTCATTAAGCAATTTGCTATCTCTGCCAACTCCTCTGCATTCCCCAAGTAATAATGAGTCTTTTCCCTTCTGAAAAGTCAGATTCCTCCACATAGTTATGTTTCCCTTGTTTTGAAGCTACTTCTCTCCACTTTTTTTGCCTACCCCACAGCCATAAGTGGTGGCTTTCATTTACGTGTAGTTACACAAACCCTTTAGGGTCCTCTCCCAGTTGAGTTCATCTCTCTTGAACAGGGGGCCAAGACAGGCTCAGACCTCACCAGTGCTTCATACAGTGACATTCAGGCTGCCTTATCTCAGCTGAGTGCACCATGTCTGATGCATCTGAACAACGGGTTTGCTTTTTTCACCGGTTACTTCACATGAGTGCCAAGAAACATCCTATAATCAATTGTTCCCAGCCCCAGGATCATGTTCCCAGACACTGGCTCTGCAATCAAGGAGTGGGGGCTGAGAGATGATTGTTCCTAGCCCCTGCTCTGCAATCACAGGGGCTTTGATTTGATCACTGTCCCTGACTCGATTTGGCCAAATCCAAATCTGAAGATTCAACACTGATAAAGAGAATCAGCGATTTCGACATAGACACAGCTTTAAAAGTTTTTTCTAGGAATACTTATCTCCCAGCCCCCACTCCTCAGTTGCAGAGCAGGGGCTGCTACCAAGGCAGGGGGACATTATCTCAACCCAGGCTCCAGTAATGAAGCCAGCCCTGGCAGCAAGTAGCTTCCGGGGGAAGAAAGCTATTTCCCACCCAGTACTGCCCAGCTGACCCGGAGCTAATTTATTCCGGGTCAGCCATCTACACGTGCCATACTGCACAGTAATTATTTGAGGGTAAATTTGCTACTTGTATTCACAGGTAGCAAATTTACTTATGATTAGAGCCAATTACTATGCAGAGGGGTCTGCACGTGTAGATGGTGATGCTTGCTGTGCAGAAATTGGCTCTAATCTTGAATAAAGCATCTTGTGTAGCTGCGTCTCCAGTGTCATAGAAGAGATCCATTACAGAGTTGGAAATTGCCTGTTAGGGGTGTGCAAAGCGGGCCCTATGCAATTTGGATTCAGATTCAGGTCAAATCAGGGATTTGTTGATTTGATCACTGTCCCTGATTCAATTCGGCCAAATACAAATCTGAAGATTCGATGCTGATTCAGAGAATCAGTGATTCACACACAGACACAGCTTTAAAAGTTTTTTCTACATACCTTGAGGTAGCAGGCATGGCTTGTGATCACTGCAATGCTGGGGCGCATGGAGCATCCCACAGGAATGCAGAGGTGTTGAACTTGGAAGTGGACCAGAAGTACTTCCGGTCCACTTCCATGTCTTCCAGAGAGCATGTGGGGGGGCCCTATGCCCCACTCCGGCTCAGTGATTGGCCACAGGGTGACCCCGGGTGCCTCCCCCAGACCCAGGAGGCACCAGTCACTGAGCTGGGGGCATGCAGGGAGGCCCCCCAGAGCACTCCCTGGTGGACCCAGAATTGGACCGGAAGTGCTTCTGGTCCACTTCTGGGTCTGCTGCCGAGCATGCTGGGGAGCCCCCCATGCTTCTGTGGGATGCTCCATGCGCCCCAGCATCACAGCATTCATGAGCCCCTGCTACCTAGAGGCATATAGAAAAAAAACATTTAAAGATGTCTCTATGTCTGAATCTCCCAAAATTGATAAGGAGGGTTCTGATTCGATTTGGGGAGATTAAAGGGTCCTCTGATTCAATTTGGATTTGGAGATTCAGCCACCGAATTGGGCCGAATCTCTGCCGAATCAAATCAGGGACCAAAGTTTTGCGCAGCCCTATTGATTATGCAGTTCCCGTGTTTAATGTGCCGCAGCCATTATACAACATTGCCCCTCGATAACTGACACGCATGCTTTGAGTCCAGCCTATCCAAATTGCCCAAACCAGGAAGTTTTCACTCCTGTTATAGTGCAGAGACTTGTGTGTTATGAAAGAGCCATCTCTTTAGATAGATTTTAAGACTGGCGTCACTGACTTGTGCTCTCACTTTTGTGAGCATAAACTTTTCTCATATAAACAAAGCCTATTCTAGGGAAAAAAAGACATCAATTTATTTATTTCCCACTAGCCTGCTCTTGTCAAAGGAAATAACACTTGTCTTTAACTGGAGATGAAATATGCCTAGCAGGATGTAGGTTATTGGATTGTCCTCTGATTTTCAAGGATATATCAGGAAACTTCACTCCTTAAATGGGATTTCTGCTTAAAGATATAAGATTCCCCTCCAAGCATATTTACGGTGACTGGTTATCTCATATTGACATTAATTGTACGGGTGTATTTTTGCAAAAATGCCTCAAGTGTAACATTAGCTGAACTGCACAGCCCTTCCATATAGATCAGTCTAGCCAAATATACTTCATAGCTACATGCCCTGCTTCGTACAATAGCATGTACCTCCCCAGCTGCAAGAGTCCAGGCAATGTTATCTGCATGCCTCATAGGCTGAGTTCTGTAGATGTTTTTGTAAAGATTAAGGATTGAATTTTATTTTTTGCATTTCTATATACCATAGCATTTCTTTTTCATGAACCTGGCCTCCTTTCTAAAACTGGCAAAGAGCCTGTGAGTGAGTAAATCCTAATACAGAGTGCTCTGGTATGCCAGAGGAGTACTCAATTTTTTTTTTTTTTCATTTTACACAGTCTTCTTAAAAGCACATCCTTTTGTAAACTTTCCAGACTCAAACCCATCCCTTCTTGGTGTCTGCCATGAGTGTCCGTGAAATAATCTCACAAGGCTGATATGAACATGAACCATTGGTGCTGCAGTTTGATTAAATCAGTGCAAAAGTTTGTTTCCATTCTTCCATTCTGTATAGGCACAAATTACTCATTTTCCTTTTATGCAGCACGGACTTTTCCCTTTGGGAAGGCTCAGAACAGCAGTTGTTACTTACTTGGTTGTAGACCACGTATAAATCCCTGGAGTAAATAGAAACCCTGAGAGTCTTGATCTGCGGTAAGTAGGAAAGATCATTGCTGGAGGACTAAATAATATTTATGGTCTGTAAAGAAGCCATTTCATGGCCTATCTAGAAGGTCCCATTCATGAACTCCTAGTATAGTATGGCTACATAAGTCTTCTCTTTTCTCTTTGCTAATTGGAGTTACCAGAATCCACACTCCATCCCACATCCCAAATAGACAATGCAATGAATAGTGAGTGAATACAGAGCGCATGAAATGATGTGTTATAGGCACAGCTCATAGAAGTACCGATAGTTAAGAATGACCCTGTGACAGGCTTAGGCCTTGTTATGCCTTATGGACAATAATCATGGCCTGCAGTTGGCCCCGTATTCATGCCATGCCTCTCAAATGTTAGTGAGTGTTTGGGGGAGGCAGGGGGCAGGGTTGTCCCCGATTCTTCACTCAGTCCCTCATGCCTCAAACCTTTGTTGGGGTTTCCTCCTCCCTGGATTCAGCCCCTTTTCTGTAGCTGGGCCCCCTAGCCCAAGGTCCACTATTCCAGACCTCAGCACCTGGGCCTCACCCCCTGTCTCTTGCTCCGGACCCCTGGGCCCTGTCTCTGAAACTTTGCTAGGGAACTCTCTACTGAGTGTCTCAATCACCTCTGTGGCCTCCAAACTATGCCTGTAGCCTAGGGTGGCCATCCACCCCCAATTGGGCAGGACAGTCCCAAAATGTAAACATCAAGTCCTGGTTCCATGCTGAATAACTCTGGGACAGCATTTGTCCCCACTTCCCACCAACAGTTCCTATGTGTCACCCCCCACTCCAGCCTCTGGGTCTCTGTTCACCAGAGATGTCACAAGGTCTGTGGTCCAGCCCTCCAGCAACTTCAGAAGGCCAAATGCACCCCATAATCTGCCCCCCTCCAGTGAAAAGCAGCACTCACTCCCCTTCTACTGTGTGTGCATGCACAGGGCTGGCAGGGGGGATGGCTGGCTCCTTCCTCACCCCTCCTCCAGCCACGCCCCCCCAACCGGTGCCCTATGTCACTGCCCCCCCCCCCCACACACACACACACTCAATTTTTGTTGTAGAGCTCCTCCAGATGGTGCCAGTGGTACAATACCCCCCCCACCCCTCCTTTTTTTTTAAAGGCATGTGTCCCACTTTTGAATTTCAAAAAGGTGGTTACCCTACCAGAGCTAAAACTCAGTCCTCGGATCCTAAAGAAACATTAGCACCAGAGTAACATAAATAGAAGCAAACTGCTTCCACCAAGTTCTTCCCTCACTCTGGGTCAAAACCAGGGATCCTGGTTTTCTCTAATAAATATATATATATAATAAGAAATCCCCAATTTTCAATTTTAAAAAAGTAACCTAAAATCCACATTTTTTCATGATCAAAATGAAACAGCTCTAATATATAGAAACATATAAAATGGTGTGTCATTTTAATCATGAAAAAATGGATTTGGGGTTATTTTTTTAAACCGAAAATTGGGGATTTTTTTTTTTTTAATCAGAGAAAACCAGGATCCCTGGTCAATACCCAGCCACAGGCTATACTATCCAGTGCAAGACTCAGTCTCACTCTTGTGGGTAGCTTGGGTATTCATGGGCCTGCTTCCTGCAATCAGCGTCCCTGGGGATCTCTCTCCCCGCAGCATGCAGAGTCTGACTGCCCACCCTGACTCAGATTCTGGGTTTATATGCCTCAAAGCTCCACCCCCTTTCTGTCATGTGGCTCCACAGCCACATGCAGGAGTTTTCTGGTTTAATTAAGGGTCAGCCTGTGTTCCTCCTGCTGCAGCCCTACACCTCCAGGTTAGCCTGCTGCTTCTCTTAAAGTAGAAGGAGAACCTGTTGCAGACCCACATTTCCAATGATAAGACCTTGCTAGATGCTTCATGCCTTATTTACCCAAAAACCTTGCAAGGAAGTGTGGTAAGGTGAAGTAAGAGATAACTGTAAACTGTAGGACTAAAGTCAAGGCAGCTTGTGTCACCATGCCATCCAAGGAAGGAACAAATGCTTGACACCAAAGGCCTGACATCTTAAGAGAAAACAAAGACAACAGCAAAAGAGCTATGCCAGCCAAAAACCAGTCCCCAGGAACCTGAAGAACCCACTGGTATGAAGAGCTCTGCCAGCAATACTATCACTTTGCTTCTTGAATGCAGTGCCAGCTCCTATTCCACGAATGCTCAGGAGACTGTGAGAGCAGAAAAGTTTGCAACCCATCTGCTTTCTGTAGTGTTCAAACTAATTAAATTTCCTAAGAACTACTAAATTTTTTGGCTAGCTTTGATCTCCGGTACCTCTTTCTCCATTTTCTAATGTTTTGCTTTTGCTTTTATTGGCTGGATGACATCCCAGCCTCTTTCTTTATTAATTTTAGGATGTCAGAGAAAGCTTGTACATACCAGTAAAAATCCAAAGAGGAAAAGCACCAGAAATAAATCTCCCCAGATTTTTGCAACTTTAAAGTTGAGCTCAGCAACACTAAAGGATGTGGAGAATGTTTTCTATTTCTTTGTGCAAATGATCCCAAGAAACTTGCAGTTACCAGCAGCTAACTGCTAAACAAGTGTTGTCAAATTTCTGCTTTATCATAGCATTCTGTTAACATCTATATTGGTGTGGTTTCTTGGTGGGAGAAGAAAAAGGATTAGGCATAAACACGGAAATCCAAGGAGTAATTTTGCATTGTCACTGAGGTTGGAGTATGAAGAAACATTTGGTATTCAAACATTCAGTCAGCTCTAGAATATCATTTCACTCTAACTGGAAACTTCTTCAGTTCAAAACTTATAACCAAAAGGAGAGGTGGCTTCTTGTATTCCTTTTTTAGGTTAGTTTGATGGGGAAAAACTGCACTTCAATGCAAGCTAGATAAAAATCATATCCCTTGCTGTCTGCAGAGCATATTTTTTGCAAAGCTCCTGCTTTATTGGTTCACCAAAAAGTCTTTTTGCTTCGACATTATTGTAATAATTATTCTTCACTATCACAACCCCTGATTTGGAGTGTTTTTAAGGGCTCTTGAGTTTATTCCCTCTTTGAAGCTGAGTAATGAAAAGAGTTAAAATTATGGAACAAATCCACATACTCCCACAAGGTCTGGAATTGTCACTGCTTTCATGAATACACTGAACACAATAGCAACATTAAATACAGGGATATAGGCTCATCGAATCATAGAAAAGTTGGGTTGGAAGTGAGCTCATAGGGTCATTTAGTCCAGCCCTCTGCTCAAGGCAGGAGCATCCCTGATTAACCATCCCAGTTAAGTGTCTGTCTAACCCACTTTTGAAAACTTCCAAGGATGGAGAGTCCATAATTTCTCTAGCAAGCCTGTTCCAATGATTTCCACCCTCATAGTCACAAAGTCTCATCTCCAACCTAAATTTCTTTTGCTGAAGCTTGAGGCCATTATTCCTAATCCTATCCCTTATGGTCACAGAGAAAACCCATCTCCATGTACTCTGTAATTACCCTTTGAAAATCAGGTGCTAGGAGTCTGAAGTTAGACACACAAAAATTGGAGCATCTGCAGTAATTTACTCTATTGACTTGAATACCTGGTCTGGCTCCAACTCATAGAGGGCAGGGCCACACTAATCATATATGACAGGCTGAGAGAGGGGGTGACTGAAGGCTTCCTCATGAACATTTTGAGGCCCTGTTTGGTGATCTTTGCCGGATATTTAAGGCTGATGAAGAAACAGGAATAATTGGAAATGGGAAAGAAAGGTGTAGGTCAGCTGTGGGAATAAAGAGGAAGTCAAACTGTACTCTTTGTAGTGGCTTCCCGTGACTTGAAAAAGAGTCAGTGTTTAAGGGAACTGAGTGTAGTGGGCACTACTATATAACTTATTCAGATAGGCTGCACTTCCCAAATCTTTTGGTAGGTTGTTCAGCATGGGCCATGTGTTTTATAGTCATGTTTCATGTTGACTGAGAGGGTCCAGAGGAGGGCCACCTGCATGGTCAGGGGACAGCAGGCCAGGCCCTACAAAGATAGACTAAAGGGCCTGAATATATTCAGCCTCCACAAGAGAAGATTGAGAGGATCTGGTGGCAGTCTATAAACTCATCAGGGGGGACCAGCAGAAAATAGGTCAGGCTCTGTTCCCCTGGGCACCACCTGGGATAACAAGGAATAACAGCCACAAATTGATTGAGAGCAGGTTCAGGCTTGATATCAGGAGGCATTACTTTACAGTTAGGGCTGCCAGGCTCTGGAATGGGCTCCCGAGTGAGGTGGTGCTCTCCCTTGCCTCGGGGGTCTTCAAGAGGAGGTTGGATAGATATCTGGCTGGGGTATTATGATCCCAGCACTCATTCCTGCCCAGGTCAGGGGGTCAGACTTGATGATCTGCTCAGGTCCCTTCCAACCCAAGAAACTATGAAACTACGAAACTATGAAACACTAATATAGAGGTACTTGCCAAAGCTAAATCTACTAATAATTGAGGACTCAGGTACGAACATTGCAATCTTCAGGTTTTCAAAATCTACCCTGATGAACAAGAGAGGTATCTGCTTTGATAAAGGAATTAAATACAAGCAGTCCTTACAACATTTTAGGTCACAATGTTTTGCACTTACAACGTTTATAAATTGACACCCTGTTTCAACTTTATGACATCAGTTTTGACTCTACAACGCTTGATCCGATGCAATGCCATGCCAGTGAACAAGTTCTCTGTGTCACTCATCTCCCTGGAAAACGTATGTCCAATCTTCCTTGGACACTTTCCTTAAGAAAATAGACGAGACTCCAGAAAAACCTGCAGCCAAGATTCCTGAGAAGACTCCAGCCAAGAACCCTTCAAAAAGTCTAACCAAGAGCCTTTCAAAAAGTCCAGCAAAATCACCTCAAAGAAGTCTTTCCAAATCAATATGATTGCTATTTACAATATAAATACATTAATGTAGCTATATTACTCATCTATAATTGACAGAGTACAAAATTTGGAGGTATTTTTAGTGAAAGTAGGTTCAGGAACCAATCCCCCATTTATAACATTGTTTCTTATGAGAAAATTGGTGCTGAGTTACAACATTTTGACTTAAGATGCAGTTTTCAGGAACCAATTGTGTCGTAAGTCTGAGGACTGCCTGTATTACTCAATGACATGTAGGACAGAAACCCCCCTAGGGAGCCCCTAGGCTCCTTTTTCATGTCAAGGACTATATCCTGCTTGCTATTGCACCACCAATTTATTATTTTAATATTGTATCTTCTGTGTAATTGAAAGCAGAAGTTTGCCCTTTAATACCGAAAGTGCCCCAAAATTTCACAGTGCAATTCCAGTGATTGCATTTACTATCTTGCAGGCCAAAGTTGCATGAAGCAATAAACCTTCTTGAACCTGATTAATTCCCTTGAATTTAATAAGAAATGGTATTTGAAGCCTACTAAAGTGCCTGCCCCTGTAGGAAGTGAGCACCTTCCTAGAAGAAATACAATATTTTTTGCAAAAGGAATTAATTCTGAAAGTTTGAAAATGAGTTTGATCCCAGTCTCCCGGAAGTACACTGGAGGAGCAACTTCAATGAATTAGGATCCATCCTGATGAAGAAAACCTAAAGCCTTTTAGTTGAGAATGATTTGTTAAGCAATTATGAGAGAAGATTAATGAAAATCAGGATTGTTTCACAAGCAATTCCTGAACTGATAAAAGTTGAAAAAAGTATTTTCTATCAATCAACTGACCGACTACACCTATAGGGACAAAAATGGATAGCTCAACGTAACAGGGAGTACAGAATAGGGCTCTATTGACACAAGCCACTATCTACTGTAATTTGTCACCCAAAAAAATCAGATTGCATGAGTAGGTATAAATGTGTCAGGTCATTAATATCATCTACCATGCAGCAAATTGCTTGTCATGCTTCATTTATACTCATTTATGACTAAACAGGAGTATTTGGAAAGAGATGCCATAAATATTTTATCCAGGGTTGTATAACCACATTTTTTTTTAACTCCTAGAGACTCTTGAAGTCTCTTACAACTGAGAGGAGCTGAACCAGAAAGAAATTAAGGAAGAAGTATCTGCCAACAAAGACATTTGCACATTTATGAACTACAAAGCAACACTAGCTTCAAAATGTAGATAGGCTATTTACATTAAATGCAAGTTAATCTGTCAAAAACCTTTCCTTTTATTTCATTTGAGAGCCAAGTGACTTGTTAGTGTATGAATAAGTGAAAACAGATCATATTATTTTATCTATGGGCAAGAAAGAAATTGACTTGTAATGGAAGCTAGTTGGGACGCAAGAGTTAATACTCTTACAATTACCAGCTGTTCAGTGCCAATTAGATTTATATCTCATCCAAAAATAGTGGGAAAGATCCTTTATATGGATTGGAATTACACTACTTTACACTAGCCGATGCATCATCCTGAGTAGACTCCATATGCCAGGGGTGGGATAAACATTTGACAGATGACAGCCAAGGACTTGGATTCCCCAAACCATCTATTTTTTTTTTTTTTAAATCTCATATGGGAGATAGATGTAACTCAAATCATCCCCTGCTGAGTTGGACACAGCTACACATACAGAAGCAGACAAGTAAACCAAGTATGGTAATGGTGAATGGCAATCCAAGCTGACTACGGGACTGGTGAAGTCAAGTGAATGTCTCCCTTTAGTATTTTTGAATTGCAGAAAGATGCTGTTTTCATTCTGAAGCTCACGTTGGTAGAAGTAATCTGAGCTTGACAAGTTTTACCACTGTAAGTCAAATCGTTTCAAATAGCGTTTTCTGCTTCTGAGCTGAACATTGTAGGAATGTCACTGGAACAAGTTACACTTTTCTTTCATCTGTTTCTTTCTTTTTTCCTTGCTGTGCATCTCTCCTTGCATAGCACGCATGGATCCTGAGAAATTTTGTGCATAGGGAATTTAAGCTAAAGTAAAGCTCAGCTGTTCTCCCACTGAAAAGACAGAATAACAACAAGAAGATATCATGAAATCCTAATGTCTGTGTGTCAGAGTACCTTTGGGGTGCTCGCCACGGGACAGGGGCTGCAGTAGACTGGGGCAGAGCCCAGCAGGGAAGACAGCCAAGTCAAGCCCCCCTGATCTCATTTTAAGATGGGAGGTATGTGGCAGAGCACCTTTGGGGTGCTCGCCATTTGAGGGCTCTTGCAGGCTCTGAGGGGAACCTGCTTTGGAGGAGCAGCTGGGGAAACCTCCCCTGGTTACCATTGAAAGGGGGAAGGTGTATGGTAGGGCACTGTTGGTGCCTGCTGCTTTAAGACCAGAGCCAAGCGGCCAGCAGGTGCTTGATTAGGGCAGCCATTTTAGATCCCTGGCTGCCCATATGAACAGCTCAGTTCCCTGCTGGCTGGCAAAGCAGCAACATTGCTTGGCTGTGAGGTTCTATAACAGCCTGGTGGTAAGGGAGGAGCTATAGGAGGTAGAGAGGAGGCTCCTGGTCCTGGGCATGACCTAAAACTGCACCCTGCTGGGAGTGGGTGGCCTGGTGGGGCTCAGTGGTGCGGGAGCCCCCAGGAAATGCCAGGCCACTTACCATCCTGGTAAAAGGTAGGTAGGGGTGTGTAACAGGGAGCCTGCTTGGGGCTGACTTCCCAGTGGTCCTCCCACCTGTTTCTGGGCTAACCGCCTGCCTTCTCACCCATCACACCTTGTTGGTAGTTGATTAATTGTTAATATAGCGGGAGGCTGCCCATTTCTTGCCCCGATGCTAGGGAATGCTATCTGTGGCTCCATTCCTCCCCTACCCTGCAGCCCAAGTGTCACAGATGGCATCCAGAGGTTATCAATATCATAATCACCAGCTCCTCCCTGGGCCCCAGAATCCTACTGTTGAACCCCTTTATGATCCCTCCATGAAGGCAAATTAGACCGCCAGAATTCTCAGCAATATGGCTCCCTGAGCTGCTTCCCCCTCATGGATGTGGTCCCCCCCGGGATCTTGGGCTACTAGCCCTGGCCCACCCCCAGGGCAGTCAGAACCCTAGGCCCTCAGCTCTTGAGTGTTCCTCGTGGTGGGCCCCTGGCCCTTTGACCCTTCCGGTCCTGGCCCCAGCATTGACCAGCATTGATCAGATCAGGGGAATGTTCAGGGGAATGTTCAGACAGGTTCCTGAGTCCATGGCCTCACACTCTTCCTCTGGGGTCCACCTTCCAGACCCTACAAAAAGGGCTAACCTACCTGGTTGTGGGGACTAGGGGTTAAGGCACCCTGACCCACCTTTCACCGGGGTGGTAACTGACCTGGCATTTCCTGGGGACTCCTGCACAACTGGGAGCCCCACCAGGCCACCCTGCCAGGGCAGGGTGCAATTTTAGGTCATACCCAAGACCAAGAGCTTCCTGACCATCCCCTACAGGTCCTCTCTTACCTCCAGATGATACCTGCAGCTAGACAATGTTTTTGCCTGGCCTACCAGCAGCAAAATGCCCTGCTTATATGGGTAGCCCTGAATCTAAAATGGCTGCCCTAATCAGGCACCTGCTAGCTGCTGCCTCAGGCCTTTAAAGTGGCAGGCACAAAGAGTGCCCTGCCACAGGGTGCCTTAACCCTAGCCCTCACCTTCAGGTGGGTTTGTGTATCATCAGAGGCAGCTGGGGCCAGGCATAGCTGTGGCCACCTGAGCCCACTGGGGAGTGAAGCTCCATGTCCCTGAGTGAAGGGGGTGGTATGGATCCCCGAGTGAAGGGCGTGGAGATGGAGAACCCCAGTGAAGGGGAGAAGGAAAACCTAAGTCCTGATTAACTGCTATGTTTTATATATAGGGTTTCTTTGCCTATACTTTCTTGAACAGGGACCGGGATATCCCACCTACCAGAGGTAGGGGCAATTTTTGGTGGGATAGCTCTGTCAGGCCTTCAGTCAGTGCAGATGTAGTTGGGGATCTTCTGGAAGGGCTGGACATTTTTAAATCTGCAGGTCCAGATGCCCTCCATGCAAGGGTGCTGAGGGAGCTGGCAGGGGTCATCACGGAGCCCTTGCCCCGGCTATATGAGCATTCGTGGTCATCTGGCCAGGTACTGGGGGATTGGAGACTGGTTAATGTGGTCCCAATTTTCAAGAAGGGGAGGAAGGAGGACCCAAGTAATTATAGGCCCGTAAGCCTCACCTCGGTGCTGAGGCAAGAATCTTGGAGAGAATCATCAAGGAGCACATCTGTGGTGGGCCTGCAGGGGGGATCATGCTCAGGGGCAATCAGCATGGGTTCATCAAAGGCAGGTCCTGCCTGACCAACCTGATTGCCTTTTATGACCAAGTAACTAAATCCTTGGATGGTGGTATTGCTGTGGACATAGTCTTTCTAGACTTTAAGAAGGCCTTTGACACTGTCTCTCACCCCATCCTCATCAATAAATTAAGCGACTGTGGCACTCATGCCTGCACAGTTGGATGGGTGAAAAACTGACTGAAGGGGCACACCCAGAGAGTAGTGATGGATGGGTCGTACTCAACCTGGCGAGATGTGAGCAGTGGGGTCCCCCAGGGCTCAGTCCTTGGGCCCGCACTGTTTAACATCTTCATCAGTGACTTGGATGAGGGGGTGGAAAGCACGCTATCCAAGTTTTCTGATGACATTAAGATGTGGGGCAAGGTGGACACACTTGAAGGGAGAGAGAGGCTGCAACTAGATTTAGACAGACTACAAAAGTGGGCAGATGAGAATAGGATGGAGTTCAACGTAGACAAATGCAGGGTGCTGCACCTTGGGAGAAGGAATCCACAGCACACATACAGGCTGGGGAGTTCCCCTCTTGAAAGCACAGACGTGGAAAGGGATCTCGGAGTCATTATCAACTCCAAGGTGAACATGAGCCGCCAATGCCAGACCACAGCCAGCAAGGCCAGCCATACCTTGTTATGCATCCAAAGGTGCATCTCAAGCTGGTCCAGAGAAGTGATACTTCCCCTCTATGTGACTTTGGTCAGGCCACAGTTCGAGTACTGTGTCCAGTACTGGGCGCTGCACTTCAAAAGATATGTGACCAGCAGGGAGAGGGGTCAGAGGAGGGCCACCCACTTGGTGAGAGGGCAGCATGACAGACTCTACGAGGAGAGACTGAAGGATCTGAACCTGTTCAGCCTCGGCAAGAGGAGGCTGAGGGGGACCTGGTGCCTGCCTACAAGCTCATCAGGGGAAATCAACATCAAATAGGCAGAGCCCTTTTCTCCCCAGCACCACCTGGGGTGACGAGGAACAATGGTCATAAGCTGATGGAGAATAGGTTTAGGTTGGAGATCAGAAGGCAAAACTTTACAGTTAGGGTGGCCAAAATCTGGAACCAACTTCCCAGGGAAGTGGTCCTGGCCCCTACCTTAGGCAAATTCAAGAGGAGGTTGGATAATCACCTGTCTGGGGTCTTGTGAACCCAGCATTCATTCCAGCCTGTGGTAGGGGGTCAGGCTAGATGATCTGGTCAGGTCCCTCCTGATCCTAGCTACTATGATACTACAGTTGCCCTTGGAAGGGGCCAGAGTAAGCTTAGGCCCGGTCAGGGAATTGGCTGGCCACTACCCAGGTGAGGGTCATGGGAGAGGCCCAAAAGATGGTACATCTGCCACCCAAGGGATGCGTTATCTAAGCCTATTGCCTACGGGAGCTGCTTCATGAGAAAGCAGGGCAGAATAAGTTGTTGATGGATGAAAGAGACTCTGCGTGAGAGAGGGTGGAGTGAGTGAGGCCCAAGTGAGAGGCAGGCAGTATGAATGAGTGTATTACAGAGGCCTGATGGCATGGCCTAAGCTTGCTCTGGCTGTGAGCTGGGAGCATATTGTCATCTGGATGCCATCTATGAGGCATGGGTTGAGGTGTAGGGAAGGTTCGGAGCCACAGATAGCACCTCCTGGCATCGGGGCATAACATGGACAGCCTCCTGCCCTAATTAACATTGATCAATTAACTAATTAATATCAAGGCATGGCAGACGAGTCAGGTGAGGGGGCGTGCCCATAGACAAGTGGGACAACTAGCACTGTGGCTAGGTGGGGAGGCCCACTTTGCCACAGTCTGAAATAAAGGGACTTTAATGTCTGAATAAGGGACTTCAGAAGACACTGAAGTATTGTAATGATCACTATACGCTGAGAAATGGCAGACTAAAGCAAAACAAAGCATGGACAATAGTAATCAATTAAAATATTAATGTTATTTTCATTAGTTGTCCAGAGATGCTCAAATTCAGTGCATAACATTTCTTTGAACACCAGCAAAGTCTCAGGGTCTCTTAGGAGGTAATGTGAACTGGAATTGGGGGCTGCCATTGGAAAACTGTGATCTACTGCTTTATAAATGCTGAGATGAAACTGGGAAGCTAACTTTCAAGACAGCGAAGACTTCAGAAATGAAGCTGGTGATAACAGCCTATTGATAGACTGCTTGCCAGCTCTTTGCCAAGAGCTTCGCAGGTGCCCTGGGGGCAGCCTGGCACTGGCGTGGTAACCACACAGGGGGTGGCAGGTCCAAAGGCATGCCCGTGTGGATCCCTGCTCTGCAGGAGGCCCAGAGCCAGGCAAGACTAGTGCCAGGCTGGGCTGGGCTCTGTTGTTATACTAGGTAGAAGGGGTAGGTAGGGGGTTGCAGGGGAACAGGGGCTCAGACAGCCTAGCCAGGGATGGGATCAGCACTGGCCACAGCTGTCCCCAGAGCCAGGGACCCCCTGGAGTTTGGGGCTTAGCCAGGCAGCAGTTGTGGCCCCCTGCATCCTGGGCTGACCAGGAGCAATTTGCTCCTGGTTAGCCTCTGCATGTGCAATACAGTGCATTAGTTCAATGTATTGTTTTCTAGTACCTATACTATTGGTACTAGCAAATGGTGCATTAGACTAATCTATTGCACAGTAACTGCCATGCAAGTGTAGACAGTCATACTTTACTGCTCTTTCGATTAGTCTAATGTGCAATGTCGTGTCTCTTGTAGATGTGCCCAGCATGAACCAGAAAAGGCCAAAGCCCATACAAAACTGGGCATACCATATATGGTTGCACGGAAGCGATGGAGAAGTAGCTCATTCATTTTAGAGGTGCTTGCAATGCCAACAAGTCAAATTAATTGATGAGACCGGTACAGGACACCAAGAGAAGGATCAGAGTGACCCAGCCTGAGGTGTTCACATCTGGTGGGAAGGATACACTAATTGACAAGAAGTAGGACGTTTCTGCTGTAAACATGAGGTTGTTCTGATCAGTGTATAAAAAGGGGCCTGGGAACTTTTAATACATTGTGCTGGGCTTCAGTTTTATGTTCAAGCCTACAAATGACCCAGATAGTACCATGGACTGGCTGCTCATGGGTGCCAGTGTTTGGCTTGCTTGTAGACAGTAAATCTGGCCAAGTTCCCTGTCATTAAAAACTGAAGCTTGTAGTCTCTTGTAACCATGAGGTTGTGAGGGGACAGCATCACTGATGGTATCCTGACAATGTGGGCACAGAGCATCCAAACTGAGGAGCCCTGATGTGACTGGCAACACCTAACCCCAGACAACACTTATGAATTCAGATAATAGCATGACAGAGTCTGCCCTGACAATACTGGTGATCCCCTGGAGACTGGAGATCCCCTGGTGATCCCCTGGAGACCAACACTGATGATCCCCTGGAGACCTACATATACCTTTGTCCATGCTCAGGCACTTTTCTGAATCAGGGCCAGAGTGAATTCAATTCTTGAATGGGTTGCCTTCCTAAACCAGCTGCTCTTTAAGCAGTGAGATGCTCATAACTTTACTCGGCTGAATGCCTGGCAGTAATTTCATCAACAGGTTTTGCCGACATCCTAAATTACATTGTACAAATCTCAGTAGCTTTAAGGATGGGAGTTCTGCAACAAGATGGCTACTAAACTGCACCTCGGACACCGGCAAGCCCTCTGCTGTCCTTGGGGATCTCCATTTATGGAAATTAAAGTCAGTTTAAAGTGAAGTCTTTTTATCTGGCAGGTGCTGATTTGGAATCAGAGTTGCTGCACAGCAGGATAATAGGTTTTCTGCATGTTTGACTCCACGAAGAGGATAATTATTGAATGGGAGGAAACCGATTAACAACAGCATTAAGTAGAGGCTTTTCTAGGAAAGAAAAACCTTATCTTGTCTTTCGTAATTGTATTTTTGCCACTCACTAGCCTGGTACTTCAGCTATCCCCAAAGCAAATCCTAAATTCCTTTAGCTTTTTATTCTGTCCCACTTGATCGGCAACCCTATGACTTTCTGTAAGTCTTCCCACGTACGCTACTCAACATGAGGGTACAAAAACCTATTCCCTGGGCAAGCCTTCCGGTATTTCAGAGTGCTGTCATCCATGGGATGTGGATATCTCTAGTGTTGATGGTCCCATATGAGGTTTATTTCTGTTTGAAAACTTGCCCAAACAACAGTGTTGCTTTTTCAGGAGAACCTCCTGGAATATGAAGAGGGCTCAGTAAATCATTTTGCCTTCACTGAGGCTTGAATGTTCATGAAACCAGTTAACTGAATATCCAAAGCAAGCAAATGTCCTATTTTCCACTCACACTGGAAAACCGAGTTGCAGACTTTTTTCCCCTTATGTGAAGGAAAAGGAATAATTCCATCTGACTAATGTATCCAAGGTCAGATCAATTTAATTTGTATGTTTCTTACTCATTATAGCCAAGACTCCCAAATTAAAGAGAAGCTGGAAATCACTTAGAGAAACAAGTGTCTAATAAAAATGAGAAAACAAGATGATTTATGAAACAGAAACAGTTGAGAAATTAGTCAAATAAATAACGTCTCAGGCTCTGTAAGCTCCAATTTAGAATTGTCCAAATTTTGGCTCTCCTATATCATGATGTGTGTGTGTGTGTGTGTGTGTGTACATATAAATCATTTTTCCAGGAGATCTTGAATTCAAGTGAACCTCAAAGCTTCAGGATCTATATCCCTGGCCAAGGTGTGTGTGTAACCCAAGCTCATGGTTGGACCACACAGAGAGGTCAATGAGTCCAGTAGCCAATAACCTAAGGTGTTTAACACAAGGAATAAAGGCTCGTGTTCTTCCACTCACAGGTTATAGGTTCAATTTGCACAGGTGGCTTATCCCAGGATGAGGCCATGTAGAAACTGCCTTGACTTCTTGAGTGCGTAGTTTTGGTGGTGCATGCAAAACTTTGCATCTGGTTTTCGAAAGAAGCCCTAATGCTTTAAGCACAGACATCCAGAGTTCCCATGATCTAGGTGTCAGTATTCATAGCAAAAGGAGGAAAGACCTATGCAGTCTATGGATATGTATGATTTTTCTTTTTTTTTCTTTTGCTCTCTCTGATGATAATCACAGTGTCACCCCAGCAGATTTCAGCTACTAAATCCTCAAGTGCTACAATGACCAATGTCAGCTGATAAGATACTGAAGAAATAAGAGAGAAACATAAAATGAAGCTCAGATCCCTTCTAAAATTAAGCCTGTCATGGAGCTTAGCATTTTCACTGAAAGTGAACTTTAACCAGATAAAAGGCACTAGATTGATAACCTCAGAAGCTGTCTACACACAAAACACCTAAGGTATGAAGAGTGGCAGTGCAAACTGCTCCATGTTGCCAAGTCAGTGGGCCTTAAACTTGATGAGTGACCATCTTTCGGGGGCGAAGTAATAATTCAATCTTTGCAGCTAGTTCAGGCCTTAAATTCTCTGTTTAGACAGCCAACAAAGGGGTCAATAGTAAAGCTCTGATGGTATAGCTTAGTGACAGAGTTAAGAAGCAATGGTCTCAAGTTATAGCAAGAGAAATTTAGCTTAGATATTAGGAAGAATTTTCTCACTAGGAGGGTAGTAAAACACTGGAACAGGTTACCCAGAGAGGTGGTGGAGTCTCCATCCTTGGGGTTTTCAAACCCAACTAGACGAAGCTTTGGCTGGGGTGATGCAGTTGGGGCTGGTCCTGCTTGGAGCAGGGGGTTGGATTAGATGTGACCTCCTGAGGTCCCTTCAACCCTCACTTTCTATGACTATGAGTGGTCTCAATTCCCAATGAAGTCAATATAGATTATGGATTCAGCTCCTCTCTGCATGGAGTTGGACTGAGATTTCCTCTCCACTGAGGACCTCTCAGTGAGCAGGAACTTTTCATTACTGCTGCTGTTGGGGTAGAAGCCCATTAAATTAGCAATTTGCAAAAAGCAGATACAACCCCTACCACCCTTTGCAAAAGGGCTACTACAAAATCGATCCCTGACAAGAAATGTAATGACATGACGTAAAAAATTATGCATTTATGGATTAAGTCCAAGCGTCATAAAGCCTGTTATGTTTTGGGGTTCATGTCAGGTGGTGAATGCTTTCTTGTGTTTTGCTGTACTCATACAGCATACGTGCTCTCATTAGAAAGTTGATGTTATCCTGTATCCCTCTATATAGCTGCACTATCTGTATAGATTATGTTGTGCTGTTTGCATATATCTTGATGGGCTCGGATATGGTTAGGAATGGTCCATCCAGCCAAAGCAAAGCCAGGTACCTCCAGTGGGCCAAAACTTTTTGGTGACTGCCGAGAACGCTGATTTCTAGCAAGACTCTCAGGAAGGCATAGATGGTGGGGAATGAACTTTTCTTGTTTTGTTTTCTTGTCTCCAGTTTTTTGGTTCCTTACTGATTTCTACATGAGTGATATTCTAGGCAAGCCCTCTTCATGGAAAAGGGGACCTAAAATAGTCTTCTATAACCGAATGGGATGACCATCTGGGACTGGAAGAAATTCCTTCACTGTTGGTTCTGGTATAAGGGCAATTCAGTTGAGTCTTGCTGGAGCAGGGAGCTATCCCAGACAACCTTGGTCTGGTCCTTGGTGCAAGTAGCAGCACAGTAGAGAGAAAAGTGGGGCTCAGGTTTGACCCGCCCATACTCAGGTTTGTGACACCAAATACTTCTACTAGAAGATGAGCACACTTAAACTGGTGGCAATTGAAGAAGGACAGGACCTTGGTGTATTGCTTCATGATAGTAAAGTCACAGCCGTAAGTGTGATGCAGCCCTAAAAAGGCTACCGTATATCTAGGATGTATTTGGGGGGAGAGGGGGTAATTTTAATAGAGACCAGGAAGTAATAGCCGCACTGGATAGGACAGCGATAAAACCTCATGTAGAATATTCTGCAGTTATGGTCACCCATGTTTAAAGAGGATTGATTAAAACTGGAACAGGCACAAAAAGAGGTGATTATGATGATTAGGGGAATGGAAACCTAGTTCATGAGAGGATATTAAAGAATTTGGACTGTTTAGATTAACAAAATGACACTTGAAAGGATATTCTTACTGTTAATCAGTACATTTACATGGTGAATATCTGGGAGGAGGAAGAGCTACTTAAATTAAAGGACAAGCTTGGGCACAAAATCAAATGAATGCAAACTAGTGATGATCAAATGCAGACTGGCAATTAGAAGAAAGTTTCTAGCATCAAGTGAAGGTTGGGATGGGCTCTCCTACTGAATGGCTTCAAGCTGGAGTGCTACAGTATTATGAAAGTATAGAGAGGTAGTTAGCCATATTGATCTGAAGTCAGGGTAGACGTGCATGTGATAGATGCTTAAGCTTGATGAATCAGAGATGCTTAAGCTTTAGTGAGGAACAGTTCATGTCATCAGGTGCTGTGAAAGGACATCTAGAGAGCCGGCTACTGAAGAGAAGAAGTGATTTCAATGCAAAAGACAGATAAAGGGCTAAGGGCGGGGAGGGCAGAAGGGAGAGGGGACAATGCAGAGGAAATTGGAGAGAACAACAAAGCAATAAACCCACAGGGATATAAAAGCTAATATAGGTAATGGGATAAGAATCCATAGTCCCTGTTTAGACCATACTTGACACAGTCCAGCCCATTGATGATTTCTTGTTCTGCAATTTTGAATTCAAATTCATTTTTTTAAATCCAGTTGTCTAAGAATGGATACTCTGAGGTCAGCAGTGGAAGCTCCAGGGAGGTTGAAGTGTTTTGCTGCCATTTTGTTGTGTTTCTGAACTTGATAAAAGATCTTGCCCATTCATTCAGTCACATAGGGATCGCCCTGTCTGTCCAAAGTAGACAGCAGAAGGGGACTATGAGCAGGTGATAGTGTATATCATATTGGTAGAAAAGCAGGTAAATGAACCTTATCTGTTATAATCTGTGTTATTTGTCCCAGTGATGATGTGGTCTGTGTTGATGAGGAGGCAGAGCTGGCATTTGGGTTTGCTGCAATACCTGTTGTCTCAGTGAGAACAGGAGTTACATAGCCTGTTGCTGGAGAGTCTCTGATTGAGGGTTGCTTGTAAACTAGTGTTGTGCAAAGTGGGTCATATTCAATTTGAATTTGGATTCAGCCCGAATCAGGGACAGTGATTTGATTCATTGATTTAGATCACTGTCCCTGATTTGATTTGGCCGAAACCGAATCTGAAGATTCGATGGTGATTCAGAGAAACAGTGATTCGGACATAGACACAACTCTAATAGTTTTTTCTTCATACCTCGAGGTGCCAGGCATGGCTTGTGAATGCTGTGATGGTGGGGTGGATGGAGCATCCCACGGGAGCATGTGTGGGGGTGCCCCACATGCTTGGCGGTAAACCCGGAAGTGGACCAGAAGTACTTCCGGTCCACTTCTGGGTCCACTGGGGAGTGCACTGGGGGGCCCTATGCCTCCCCAGCTCAGTTATTGGCCATGGAGGGACCCTTTGTGCCCCTCCAGACTCAGGAGGCACCAATCGCTGAGCCAGGGGGCACACTCCCCAGAGGACCTGGAAGCGGACTGGAAGTGCTTCTGGTCCATTTCTGGGTCTGCTGCTGAGCGTATTGGGGAGCCCCCCATGCTCCTGTGGGACGCTCCATCGCCCCAGCACCTCAGCATTCACGAGCCACCTGGTACCTTGAGGTATGTAGAAAAAACCTTTAAATATGTTTCTATGTCCAAATCTCCAAATCTTTCTGAATCTCTCTGAATAGATTCAGAGAGAATAAAGGGTCTCCTGATTTGATTTGGATGCAGAGATTCGGCCACCAAATCAAGCCAAATCTCAATCGAATTGAATCAAGGGCTGAAGTTTCGCACAGCCCGATTGTAAACCAGAAGAGGTTTTTCCCCACATGGCTACCTTGAAGTGGTTAGCATTTTGCAGGAGGGGTTGGAGGTCATTAATGATGTGTCCTGGGGTGAATCCAGGGGGAATGCACGGATGCACTTGCAGCCCTCTTTGATTCCTGCTCCACACTAAGTTTAAAACCATCTGCCTGGTAGTGGCAGCAGCATTTCTAGCCAGGAAGGGCTGAGGGAGTCAGTTGATTTCATGTCTCATAATCTACCTGATTCCTTCTAAACTCTTCATTCCACAGGTGTTAATGACCTGCTCTCTTTTTTATGGTCTTCATGTTCCACCAATCAAGCTACCCTTTGTTCTGCAATTTTGTTGTCCGTTAGCTGCTTCTGGTAGTGATGCTCCTATTTCACAGCCTTGCAGACTGTTTTTAACTCATTCTAATGAAGTTATATTTGTTTGTGCTTCACATTTAAACTGAATAATATAGCTCTTGGTCCATAAGACATTCATAAAGCTTCTAGGTCAGCGGTTCCCAAACTCTGACACATTGCGCACCACCAATTTAAAACAATACAACCTTAAGTACCACCAGCAAGTTTTTCAATTCAACCTTAAGTGCCACCAGCAAGTTTTTCAATTCAACCTTAAGTGCCACCAGCAAATTTTTGTCATATAAATTAATTATAATACATCTGTTAACATGTACCACTGACAGGCTGCCTAAATACCAGTGGTGGTACCCATACCACAGATTGGGAACCGCTGTTTATTTGTCTAGTTTATTTTTAACTGAAGAAAAATGTGTATTTCATATATGATGATGCACCTGACCATCGGTACCTCCATTTTCAAAATTCTAGATCCACCCATGTTGAGGCCAAGGTGTTCAAACTGGAAGCTATATGGGACATCCAGAGGGACTCTGTTGTTCTTGTCCTGAGGCTGGTATTGTAGCATGTCAGAGCTACGTCTAGCCTGGCTTGGTGGATTTAAAAGGCTACAGTTTTAGGATTGTATTATAAGCACAGAAATCTCTGCTTCAAATCCTGAAGGTGTATATCCTGATCAGTGGGATCAAGGCAAACATAGTTGTAACATAGAGCTTGGCTGTAGGTGATAGGTCCAATCATGTGGAAATAGGAAGCCGGTGATTTGAAGGTAGATGTGGTGGTTGGTGGGTTTCCAATACAATGTGGTGATGTAGACATTACAAACATTCATTGATGAAAAGATGACAAAATAGTATGAGAAGATAGGGCCAGTCTTGAAGTAGTAATCAGAGTATGCAGTGTGTGGATCTGAGTATCTGGTATCCCTATGAAGGGCTGAAAGGAAATTCTGCTGCTGTGTTATGGGGTGTGGAGTGATCCTTTATGCTGGTCCCTTGAAGAGGAAAAGAAGAACATTTTTCCACCTTGAACACTTTCTTTGGCTCATGAACTTGTTTTTCTGCCTGCTTTTGAAGCACTGGATTCTGGTTACAGTAAGGGTGGGAGTTTGGAGACTGGTGTTCCCAGTGATGCAGATAAACCACCTCACAGGTTTGGCTGGAGGGTCATGAGCTCAAGGTCTAACCCACATTAGGGGGTAGGAAGGATTTTCCCCTCCCCCAGTCAAATTGGCAAGGACCATGTGGTATGTTTTTTGCCTTCCTCTATAGAACGAGGTGTAATTTTCATCCTCAGGTTATCTGAGTTTATTTTAACCTTAGACATTTCCTCTCACTGAAGTAGCAAGGCATCGATGGCCTCTCTGTAACCTCTCCTCTTAATTGTTTATGTATTTTAGGGGGGCAGGGGTTTGTTCTGCTTCATGGCAGTCGTGAATGAGAGGGGTTAGAGTCAACCATGACTGGTCTAGCAACCAGAATATGTGCCTCGGGCCCCTGAAGAGTTTGCGCTCTGGCAACTAGCCCGTGATAAAGCCAAAGCCCTTGCAGCTTCAGTGCTATTGTCCCCTGGGCTAGCTAGGTAAGGTGAGCACAGATAAGCTGACATATCGATACAGCATTTTGCTGTGTAGACACACTCATAGACTGACTTACTGCAGCAGACCTACATGTAGAGTAAGATAATATTCATAGATTCATAAATGCTAGAGTCGGAAGGGACCTCAACAGATCATCGAGTCCGACTCCCTGCCTAGGCAGGAAAGGGTGCTGGGGTTAGATGACCCCAGCCAGGTGCATGTTCAGCCTTCTCTTAAAGACCCCCAAGGTAGGGGAGAGCACCACTTCCCTTGGAAGCCCAATCCAAATTTTGGCCACCTTTACCGTGAAGAAGTGATGTAAATATGTAAATAAGGGTTTAGTAATCTGAGCCTCGTTTGGGGTTGACATGATACTTCGTTTGAGCGGGGATTTCAGCATTCGGGATACAGCGATCTAGGCCATTCACCATCTAAGACCCTCTGCTATATCCAGGAGCCATAGCTCCACTAATACCCCGGCACAGCATGTGAGGATCTGGCTCAAAGCTTTTAGCAGGCCCAGCAATATCATTTCTAGCTTCCACGTGGTGCAAAATACTAAGACTTTCCTCATCCTTTTCAATATATTTGCATTTCAGATTCCAGATGATAGATTGGACTTCTGTAAAAACCTGAGCTTTTTTGTTTAAGTGCTGGTGTGGCTCGCTGCAAAGTTCACGGCATTAAAAATATCTGCCGGCATCGATCTCCCAGACAATATCCTTTCAATACAAAAATGAGCGAACGGTTATCTTGGCGTCAAAATAAGTATTTTCATCATTCGCCTTCAGAAACGTGCTAGGCTTTGTGAAGGGAGCTGTCAAAAGGCGAGGGCCACATGATGCAATTTGTAAATAAGGTTGTCAGTCATTCAGTGTGATCACACCGGGATTACTGGAAACAACTGCATGTTTTCTTTCTGCTGGGTTGTGGTAGTAGTTGAATAGACAGCTAATAACACTTGTTCTCATAGCAAGTATGGGAGTCTTCTGAGCCAGGGGCTATTTTATTCAAGGATCAAGAAGTTTTCACCTCTCACTTTTTCCACCCCTTCCCCCTTTCTCTCCCTTATTTTAAATTGGTAAAGCAAGTGAAAGTACTAGACAGAAGTTCCCAGCCCCAGGGTTTTGGCCAGCAATAGGCACTGCATGGATCATTGCTGTTCATACATTCCCAGGATCATCCTTACTCTCAGATGTTGACCAGCCATTTAAAGGGTTCCTAATACCCCCAGACCCCTTGTGAAAATAATTCCCTTGAGTCTGGAAAACCAAGATAAAGTAGGGCATGTTTTAGTTCATTTATTTAGTGCATAGTTTTTAAAAGTAGCTTGTTATCCCTTACAAAATTATTCCTTAATTGAAGATAATTCAGTTCCCTAAGAATACTATATAAGTCCTGTTTTTATTTCCTTGTCCTGTTCTTTAGTAAGGAGACACTCATGAAGTAGAGCTATGTATAAGTCATCTGCTTCTGCTGAATATGATCTCACAGCAAGAAGCCATGTTATTATCTTCCAACAATAATCATGTCACAGGCAGGCTGTATAGTGTACTGAGTTGTGCTTAGTGCAGATATGGAGGGTGGGCAAAGGTTAAAGGTAAAAGTCCACTTCAAAAGGCCTGCCAGCCAGGATCTGGGATGTGATATCCTGATCCTGAAACAATGCATGGAACTAAGTACCCTGAGGGAGTCTTTACTCCTAGCATACCTACTAGAGCAAGGTCAATCTTCATTCCTATTCATACAATCACAGACAACGAGGGCTGGAAGGGACCTCAGGAGGTCACATCCAGTCCAACCCCCTGCTCAAGGCAGGACCAGCCCCAACTACATCATCCCAGACAAGGCTTTGTCTACCTGGGTCTTAAATACCTCCAAGGATGGAGAGTCCACCACCTCTCTGGGTATCCTGTTCCCGTGCTTCACCACCCTCCTAGTGAAAATATTTTTTCCTAATATCCAACCTAAACCTTCCTTGCTGCAGCTTGAGCCCATTGCTCCTTGTCTTGTCATCTACCCCCACTGAGAACAGCCCAGCTCCATCCTCTTTGCAGCCCCCCTGCAGGGAGGTGAAGGCTGCTATTCAATCCGCCTCAGTCTTCCCTTCTGCAAACTCAATCAGCCCAGGTCCCTTAGCCTCTCCTCATCAATTCTGTCCCCCAGTCCCCAAACCATTTTTGTTGCCCTCCGCTGGACTCTCTCCAATGTGTCCACATCCTTTCTGTCGTGGGGGCCCACAACTGGACACAGGACTCCAGGTGTGGCCTCCCCAGTGCTGAATAGAGGGGAAGAATCAGTGCCCTCAATCGGCTGCAAACGCTCCTACCAATGCAGCCCAGGATGCCGTTAGCCTTCTTGGCAACAAGGACACACTGCTGGATCCTATCCAGCTTATTGTCCGCTGTCACCCCAGGTCCTTTTCTGCAGAGCTGCTGCTTATCCCGTCGGTCCCTAGCCTGCACTGGTGCATGGGCTTCTTCTGTCCTAAGCACAGGACTTTGCACTTGTCCTTGTGGAATCTCATGAGATTAAAATATTGCCTTTAAATAGACCCAGGAAACAACATTTTCTTGATATTTCCTTGGGCTTTTTTTATTTTCGGGTCAGCACAACTTGAAATGGGTAAGGTGAACTGAAAATCATGAAGAAGGTGTGAAATGTGTGATCAATGAGGCCCTGATAAAAGTTGTAGCAACAATGGACTTCATCCATTACCAATCTGTTCTATCTTGCCTTCACTTGATGCCACACTTCCCATTCACTATCCATGCTCTGTGGATCTAGGTCAAAATACTCTTCCCCAGTCTACTCAGAGGGTAGTATCCTTGATACAAATCTTTGTTTAGTACTCAGGATGCACACTGATTTGTGTAATGGAAGCAGGATATACAGTAACATCAAACAGAAGATGAATTTCATGACCTGGTCAGGGTGAATTATGTAAGAAGGATGTTTGTGCCCAAAAGCTTGCAAAGAACAATTTTTCCAACTATTTAGTTGGTCTAATAAAAGAAGTCACGTGTACCCAAAAAGCCTCGTCTGCCTATGAGCTGGTCAGGACTTTTTACTCTCCATCAGGAAATGCCAGCCAGCTGAAACTGAAACTTTTGGTGGAAACTTTCTGATTTCTCAAAAAGGGGATTTCTAATCAGAATCAGAGCGATCATGTTTGCATCCAGAGTAGCCCATGCTCAGTAGATAGGCCACTGACTTGGTTATTGTAAACTTAGCTTTAAATCTCTACCCTGCCTGATGAGAAAAAAAAATTATTATGTACATCGCTATATAGCCCGAGGGAATTTCCTACCCAGTGGGTCTTTATCCAGTATGGGTCTTTGGTTTTTTTTTTATCCACAAACATTTGTGAAAGCTCATTTCAATGCATAGTGAAAAAACATTCTAAACTCCAGAAATACTTTACAAACTGCCATTCTTGTTTTCTAGCCCCCTGTATTTCAGCAACGAAGAACCAGCCTCTCAATTGGTGTAAATCCATGTAGCTTTAGTAAAAATCAGTGGAGCTGCTCCCATTGACACCCAGCTGTGGGTCTGCATACAGTTCAGAGTGCAGAAAGTCTTCGTAGGACTGATGCCTTACAAAGTTTATGGTAGTTTGTTGTACAACCCTGCGAAGTTCACTCTGTTACCTAAGAGAGAGGTGAACAACCCATTAGAAATGCCATTTGGGGTGCGTGTGTGTGTACAAATTGGGAATTATCAAGAGTCACTAAATATAATAAATGGAAATTACAGCTACAGGCAAATCCATACGCATCTAAGAGCATGATGTACAGAGTCCAGCTATAAATATATATGAGGCTCTCAGCTTCATGGTCAAAAAGAGGTGATGCTGGTATCATTTCTGAAGCAGCTTTTATGCTCATAAAAAACATAGTCTGGGGTAGGATTTAATAAATAATAAATAGGCAGCATGCTAGTGGGTGGAAGTGATAAATAACTGAAATGAAGAGACTAAACACAATATTTGTGTATAATTAAAACACTGAGCTACTGCTGCTAGATTTGATTAATTGCACCTTCTTAATTATAAAGTGTCTTTAATTATAATTTAAGACCACAGCAGAGTGCCTTTTGCTCTCACAGAAGCATCAGGCAATGGATAGATGATGTATCGCAGTCTCGTTCTTGAATAACGAGGTGCGTTAGTACGAGGCAAACACGGCGGAGGTAAAGTGCATAGGAGGTTAAGGGAACTTCACATTAAGAGTCATGTCCAGCAGATGGCACTCATTTTACTTCCTTCTGTTATGCCAAGCTAGACCTGGGCAACTTTTTTTTGAACAATTATAAATTTCCCCCAAAAGTAGAATTTAGGAACGGCAAAGTTATCTGTGAATTCAGTGAATAGTTTTAGCTACATGGCAGGTGCATTTAAAAATGTTTCCATATTTTTAATGAAATGTTTTATTTTGGAAATGCTGAAATGTTTTGTTTTACATTTTCTACATTAAACTTTAAGCTTCCCATTTGGAAAGAGCATTAAAAAAAAAGCATCTCGATTTATAAAAAAAAAAAACAATGGAAATGAATACAACACCTATCCCTCTCCAAACCACTTCATTTGGAGGATGAGCAACATCTCTCTTGTTGAACCAAAATTAAATATTTCTCTCCTTTTTTGGCCGAAATCTCATTAAATTAATTGTTTTCCCCCACATTTTATTGGCTCAGCCAACTAAAAAAATCTGCTCCTAAGCTCTGCATGAAATGCATTCTGTATTTGACTAGCGTTCTGCTCCTCATTGGTTTATATTTAAAACGTGAATGGAAAACACTCTTTGTATTAGGAATTCAATTGCTTACAAATAATTCAGTTAAATGCTCTTACTTCATTGACTTCACAATGTTAACTACTTAGATTGCAAGCTGTTTCAGTAGGAATCGTATTCAGAGAGCTCCCATCACAATGGGGACACGATCCTTACCTGAAGGTAAAAATTCAGTGATGTTCTGCTTCCCGTGGAGACTGAATTACCACGGGAACAGCCTCTCTCACTGCGACATGGCAGAGCTGCTTCTAGTCCTGAGCACAGGATATCAGTGGGAATCCAATGCACAGGTTAGGCTGGTCTACAATGGCAACTTCACGTCTGTCCAGAATATCCAAGTCATCTCCTCCCAACCAGGAACCAGATAGACAATCCCACATTTACCCTTGTGAACCATTAATTGCACGTCTCATCCCACTGACTTACATAGGATCGATCATCTCAGTAATTTTTGCATCAGTCTTCACTGGATTCAGAAGATGTTTGACACTGCCATTTTAACCCATGCTGCCTGAATGGGAGCACTAGAATCAGTGAGACTATTTGCAAAGCACATCACTGATATACCCAAAGTGAGTAAAGAAGGAAAAGGATCCAGTTCTATATTTCACAATAATGGTTTTGTGTTTCATTGGAAACAATGCATGATTGCCAACCTGACAATTGTAGATACCGCGCTGCAGAACAGACTCAGAGGGCATGTCTACACGAGACACGTTAATGAGCATTAGCCTAATTTAATGTGCATTACGGGCATGCATCTACACGTATGCACCCTTAATGTGCATTTAAAAAGGTGAAATTGGGCTAATCATGCCTAAATTTGATACCTGCACAGCCCTGGCTCTGCTCACTTCCCACCACCAGGCTGAGATCCATGGGGCTGTGGAGCCGGTCGGTGTACAGCCCAGGGGCGGGAGGTGGGGAGAGCCAGGGCTGCGCATCAACCAGCTCCGCCAACCCCACACAGCTCAACCTGCCCTCCCAGCACTGCCAGACTCCTCCTGGGGGTGCGGGCCCCTGGATCTGCATGCTGGATGAGAGGAGGCTGCTGCTGCCAGCAAGTGTCATGAGTTTTGCTTTCAAGAGTTTGCGGTACAGTTTCCCAGAAATCTCTGCACCTATCTCCTTGAAACTTGGCAAGATGCATTCCCTCAAAGGGGGGCTACCACTCCTGCAGTTTGCATCTGAATCAGGCAGGAAATGACAAAGTTTTAGGCATTTTCATGATTCCTCATTAGAGTCTATTGGCGAAACGTGGAAACGCGTCGAAACGGCGAAACAGTTTCACCAAAACAAAATGGGACAGTGCTTCGAAACCACAAAACAAAACAGTGTCCCTTCGAAATGGTGAAACGGACATCAAAATGAAACAATGGGGTTTCACACAGCCCTACTTTTCATAGCACGCTGGGTTTTCCATCCACATATCAACTGGATCTAAATGTAAACCAATAGGAAAAAATAGAAAGGTTTTAGGAACCTTATGAAAATCCCCTTTTATTTCCCATAGTGTGAATACTCTGCTTTCATTTCACAGACATGCTAAAGAGAATTCTCTCGTAAGTTGTTCTCTTGCAAAAATAGACATTTTTGCCAGCAAATAAACTGGGTAAAAATACCGAGTATTGCAGATAAGATACTAGGTGGCCCTCAACTGGAACAAATTGATTATGGCTGGTTGATGTTGTTGTAATGGCTATTCATTTCATATAAGGAACTGCCACTCGCAACCTAGATTTTTCCTGAAATGCAGCCAAGAAGTTTGGATTTTTATGGAGTGATCAGTTTTATTCTGGCCATCTCTCACTGAAAAGTGACCTCTAATAAAACGGAGTTTATGTCCCTGTACGTGTCGTTATTTAGGAGGATGCTTTCATGTTATTTTCCCATACATATGGTGTCTATTGGATTAAGATTTTGGGACATCCCAAACATATGATCTTGCTGGATTCATGAACATTTCTCATCATCTTTGTAGCAGGCCATTATCTCTTTTCTGGGTTAAACTGGCTCCAACATTGTGTATAGTTTAGAATCACGCCCAGATCTCGAGTTGAACTTCATGGCTCAAAAGAGACTGCAGATTTTGTTTTGCAATGCTTTCCTACAAGAGTGAACACTCTACCATCACTAAAAACTACAGCCAGTAATAACTACCCCATTCTTTTACTGGGATTGTGGCTGGAAGACTTTTATCTTTCTTACAGACTTGGGTAAAATAAGCATTCACAAATTATTCCTGTGTCTCCAGTTACTCTGTCTAGTTGAACAGCTTTTTGTGAGGCTTTTTTGAACTTTTTATGAGGACCTGGTAGCACTAATACGGCTATGCTCTCCCTGTCTACCCATTAGTCCTCTAAAAGCCATGATCAACAGAATACAGATTCCAACTAACAACCACCCCAAGTTTGTGGAGAGTGCCCAAGGAGCATAAAAACAAACTATAGCAGCCATTCAGGATACTGTTGGCACATTCAGAGAGCAAATGTCTATAATGGTGACTGTCAACCAGGGTGCTGGGGTGCCCTGGGGTACAGTGAAATCCTTTGAAAGGTGCTGCAGGAAGTGTGAGGAGATAAATGAGGTGCCTCGCTGCTCTCCCATGCCCACTGCCTACCCCCTCTGCAAGGAGGTAAGCCCTGTAATAAATAAATTAGTTTTTGAAATGGGGTGCCATTAAGTTCCCCAAAATTATACGGTGGGGCCTCAAGTCTGACAAGCGGTGCCTTGAATCTAGAACGGTTGAGAACCACTGGTCTGGAAGAACAAGCAAATGCAGGCATGCTGGCTCCAATTCTTATTTTTACTCTGGTTGGGCATAGCATTTTTCTCTTTAGGGCTGTTTCAGTATAGCTCAAACTCATTAGAGATTGTCCTGCTCATTAGCAGGAGTCAGAATCATGCCTCTGCCTCTCTGGAAATGAGCACTTTTGTTTATTTTAAATAAAAATGAGACAATGGAGCTCAAACGGGCTTGACGTGAGTGCAGGGCCAATTGGAAATGAGTGAGCCTTAACTAACGTCTTGGAAATCAGTAGAAAAGGGCTGACCTTTCATTTGGCCTCATTAAAGGAATCTAGCATCCTCAGTGGTGCCATATGCTTGTCAGATATTATCTAGCTACAAGGGTACGTGACCAGCAATTAGAAAAGGACATAGTCATTCAATATGCAAATCCCTCTTCTATTTTATGCTGGCCATTTGTACATGTGTGATATGTAAGTAAAATGGTGATCCCTTATGAAAAATGCATGCTAACAGCAATTGTTAGTCCCAGTGACATAGGCAAGGGCATAAATTGTTAGCTACATCTTTAAAAAAAACTAAACCGGCAGCATAATAAACTGGATAAATGTGATTCCAAATGTGTATATATATTAACTCTTTCCTTAATTTACTGTTCTGTTTTTTGGTGCCTTGGGCAATTACAGCAGCAAAATAAAAGATGGGATGGGTCGCTGGAGACTGAGCTATGTTCGATCCTGTAGGTCGTTCTCGTGTTTTAGAGAAAGGACTTCTGCTCTGCATATTCAAAAGTTCCAGTGGTTTTACTTGCATACCTTCTAAGTGAAATGCCCTGAGTTAGGGAAGTGCTTTAATTTTGATAGTATGGCATCTTCTGATCCAGTACTATTCAGTTTTCTCCAACTTGCTCTTGTAAGACATTTTTTTGCAATCGTTACAGCAGTATGTCAGAGACATTGGTCCCCAGGCTTCTTATCATTGACATTGAGGTGTGGGTTCACGAGTAAAAGGACTTAAGGCTCTTTAGACAATGAGAAGTCATAAGGAAAATCATATTTAATGGGAGTTTTGCTTCCTCTCTTTTCTGAGGTCCCATGCCTTGCAGGGGCAATGGTGATTGCTACCTTTACTTTTATCACTTCTGAAGGACAAAACCTTCCCCACTTAAGCTATACACCTGAAGGAGTGACTCCTGAGTAGCTATCCGGTGCATTTTGTGATGCCAGTACACACCCACAGTTTCTTGATAGCAAGTACGTGTCTTGTAGGCACCAAAGTCACCAAATGTGATCCTATTCCACTCCATGAAAAAGCCAAAATTCTGCTAAGATGTCTACATGTCTGTCTTACATGTTTACACGTCCATCTTCAATGCCTACATGTCCATCTTGGATGTCTAGATGTCCATCTTAGTCTAAAAAGACCCTTAGCTGGCTAGACATGGCCTGCTATATATGCTAGGCAGAGATCCAAGACAGTCATCAAGGCATCCAGCTCTACTTACAATCTGTTGCAATTCAGTTCTGTTTGGGAGAGCACCTCAGCTCTACATAAGCCCTGCAATGTTGAGTCAGAGACACACCACAAGTAGCAAATGTTTTCTGAGTCCGGTGGAGGCAGTATAACCTCATGTTTTTTGGCAACTTTACCATTAATATTAAAATCAAATCAAAACCCTGCCCCCAGCCCTTGTCCCAAAGGACAGGAGCCCATTGATCAAAGAAGCTGCCTCTTCCTCTAATGCAGTTACAATTGCGGGATAGTGTTCCAGTGAAATCAATGGAAAAAAGATACTGAAAGAGCTGACACTCACCTCTGGGAACAGCTGTATTGATTGTAATTGATGTCCATTCGCTTCCACTCCAGCACCATGCCTGCCTTTGCTGTCTTCTGATGGGTTTGTGACAATAGGTGGGTGGATGGCTTTTGTCAGCAAGTGGAGACTAAGTGGCAGTGTCCAAGCATGGTTTGCATCAGGCGATGCCTCTGACAATAGCTATTGATTGTCCTAGCTTCTGTAAACCTGCCCAGATGTTGGCACAACGAGCGGAACATTAATTATTAAATGAATATGTGAAAATGAATAGGTGCAAAGTGTCATTATTACAAACTGTAAGAGCCATTTGTCACAGGGATATAAATTCAAACTGAACAGTAGCGATAATTGAATCCCTCAGTTAATATAATTCCGGTGAGGCATGATTGTTAATTGATTGCTCACACTTCCTTGATTGAAAATACAGACATAAATGCCCGTAGCAGTATCTTAACCAATTGCAATTCACGTGGCAAAGCGGTTACACCAGGGATAAATTTGGCCCAGCTAAATAATATGAACCATAAGGATTATAGATTGTCCCTATTATTACATGAGCTCCAAGATACCTCAGTAGAGGCAGTGCCCCCATTGCGGTAGGTCTTGTATAGACACACAACTAGAGATGGCCCCAGGGCTGCCAGCTCTCTTGATTTTATTGCAAATGTCATCATCTGTAGTGGTTTTATTAGAGTCCTTTTCTGACATCATCTTGTTACCTGAGAATCTTAGCTCCTCTTTACAAAAGTAAGTTCCTAAACTTCACACCTGCTGAGTAAAGCTTGAAACTCTGAGCCCTAACCAGTGCAATATCAGAGGGCAAATTTAAAAACAAGAAGCCTATTTTTTTGGTATTTTATTGGGAGTATGACTTATGGGGGGGAGGGGGTTATATGGGCAATGCTTTGGTTCTAGTTTCCAATGGATTATCAGCTAAACAGAACATGTCGACAGTAGCCGAGAGAAAGTAGCACTGTCCCTATTTTGAAGAGTGGGAACTACCGAGAAATCATGGGACCTTGAGCAAGAGCCCACACGGGAAGTTTCTGCCAGAGCCAAGAACTAATTCCAGCTCTTGTACCAGCAGCTTATCCTCATGTTCGCTTCAACTGTGACCCGACCCCGTGTAATGTAAGGAAACGCATCAAACAATGGATTAGGAAATAAAAGTGCAAAGCAAGGCATAGATCAAAGGTAGCCAGTGCACATGAAGGCTTTCAAATACAATTGCTGAAAGCTTGAAGACAAATACTGAATGGAAATAGTGGCTGTTCAATGATTTATTCCAACACCGTTTCACTGATGGATTGATTGATCGATGTAGGAGTATATTGGAATTACTGGTGTTATTTAATGGAAGACTGGGACCAGCCAGTTTTATGAAGACTTCATTCAAGAGCAACCAGGCATGTGAAAGCTTTAGCTCATTTAAATGGGAGCTCGAACTGGTGAACGAATGTTGGAATCTCACAATGATCATAATGTCACTGTTGCTTTCCATTTACCTAGCAAGTCATTAATTCAAAATTCTTAATAATTCACCTAATGCGGGGTAACAATATGCCTGACACTGTCTGAAAAGGGTCAATACACTCTGTAGACTCAGCGGAAGAAGAGTATGTGGTCTACCGGGTGGCAGCTGGCAGTAGCACCATGGTGTTTCATCTTGGCTCTGCCAATGTGTCTGAGTGGCAAATTGTCAGTGCATATAACCATGTCAACCATGAAAAGGAAATTCATTTTAAAACTCCATGGGTAAATATTTGTGAAAACTGAATGTTAAAGTCACAGGGGTGGTGATGTGTACCAGAAGTGCATGCATGCTCATCCAGTCTGGAAAGAGAAACATGATCTTGGGACTTTCAAACCAGCCTCTTCCAGGATCATAAGAAGTCCCATAGCAGGTTTTCAGGCCCAAGCCTGGACTCAGCAGTCTCTGAACCCTTATTCTCAGAGCTATATACAGTGCTTTTGTGAGAACAACTCACACAGACACTCACATGGACTCTACGGGACAGATTTCCATCTCCAGCTTCCTCTGTGCAAAAATGAAATGTATTTCCTACCTATGGGGACTTTTTACCATCTTTAATTTTCCCTCAGCATGATGAAGGGCCTTTGAGCCTGAAAGCTTGCAGAAAAAAGATTATTTTTTTTTTGCAATTCCTAATTGGTCTATTAAAAGGTATCATTTCTGAACCAAGAGTTCCAGATATTTACATTTCTACATTCCTTAACATTTGAATTAAGGTCTCCATGCTGTTTTTGTCAGTGCAGTGGCTACGCATAGAGGGTGCACAGGGGTGCACATGCACCCCCTGACAGGCCGAGCTCACCGCTTAGGCAACAGGCAGTGGGGGCAGGTGGGAGCACAGGGCTCCCCCCTCCCCCCCCCCCCACGAGCACCAGCTGGGGAGCAGGAGTACCACAGGTGCTTCGTGATCAGCCACGGGGGACAGCCCCCCATTAATGTGATTGGCTGCAGAGGACCCACTCCCCCCCCAGTCAGCAAGATTGGCCAAGGGGGGACTCCCCCCATCAGTCACTGACTGGTCACTGGGGGGGCATGTGCCCCACCAACTAAGGTGGCACCAGTTGCCCATGTGTCAGTGGTTAGTAGGGGAAAATGGCCCCCCTTTTCCTCTGGCGTCCAGCCTAGGGATCCTGTCACCAGTAGCACCTAGGGACCCTATCACTAGACCTTTTCCTAAGATACTGGGCTACCTGCAACTCACCTTTATCCTCTCCATAACTTACCCAAAATTCTGCTCCATGAGATGACTGGACAGGGCCCTTCTCCATTTTCTGGATCCTCCACTGAATAACTCCCCTCTTCAGCCTTGCCTAGCACTCTCCCATGGAATCTCCATGCCCTTCTGAGCCCCCTTCTTGAAAGATGAACCCAAGACCTCACTTGACCTCTCCTCCTCACCTTCCCTTACTCATTTCCCATCTCCCAGAAGTTGTCTTCAAATGGGCCTGGACCAGCCTCCAAGTGCAACTTACTTGCCCTGTACTTACTTGCCTTCTGGCTCTGGTTAACTCTTTCACCACCACTCCCTCCCAAATCCCTACATGTAAAAAGAACATCAAATAATTTTCCTGTTGAATAAAATGGAAGAAATTGCAAAAATTCCACAAGCAGAAAAAGAAGAGGATGAAGCAGCAAAGTACTTAAAAACACCCTTAAAAAAGAATGCCTGGGAGCAATCCCACTGGAGTGGCTTGAATAGAGCTATTTACATGCTTAAGTGCTTAAGTGCTTTCATGGACTTGGGGCATAATGCGGCAGATACATTATCTGTGGTGAATTACCCACTTTACTCTACTTTTCACATTAATAATAGCCAACATCCATGGTTTAAACAAAGTTTCACTTTGAGTTTTCAGGCCAAACTCAAACTTTTCAGGCTTCAGTGAAGTTGGAAAATTGGCAAGGTACATGGATCCAGCTTCAGGCATTTGAGAACAATTTTGGTGGATGAAAACCTTAACACCTGCATGTATTTTTAAACTCTAGTCAAGTTAGTTTCAGTCTTCATCATGGAGTTTGACTCTGAAGTTTGAGAAGCTGGAACTCAAATTTCACAGAGGAGGGTGAGAGCCCATATAAAACTCAATGGAAGGAAAGACTGGCACAGGCCGTGGTGCTACTCAATCTGTAGCTCTGGAGAGGACTGTTGGGGGAACGTAGGCCAGGTGAGCAAGGTTCATCAATCCACTGGAAGGCAAAATAAATCTGAAGGGGACCAGCAGCGGTCATCATTAAATTAATTGCAAAAGGTCAGCCTGATTTTATGAACTCTTTCATCTAATATTCACTGTAGCAAAGAGAGCATCTTTCCTGCTGCTGATTCAAAGAAAAGGAATTGTTCAGCCAGTTACCAAAAAAAGTGAGAACTGTTCACTTCCTCCATCATTTAAATACTTGTAGTTTATTGCTAGTGTAAATAGGTTTATAACCTTCCGATATGAAGCACAGACATCTGCTCAGCTCAGCACTAAACATCTGGTTATTCCAACAAAGCATATAATTATATTTAATGGATGAGAAGTGTTTGATGGATTACAGCCAAGTATCTGAATAAGACAGTTACACATAAAAACTATTTGCGGGGATTAGCTTGACAGGATAACAAGACACAGTAGAGCATTCTTTTGTCTCATAGTTATATTGATGCCGGCTGATGTTTTGCATTACAGACACTGCAGTCATTTATTTTTGTTGCAGTCTCCAGCATATACTTTCTATTTGCCCCTATGTAACTATAAAATGTGAGGATTTGGATTCGTTGGGTCAGCAATTCACTGCCTGGTAAGAGTCTTCCTTATTGTTCATCAGCTACTAGTTCTCCCCACCCCAGCTTACTTTTAAATATGCAACATGATAACACCTCCAGTCATAAGCCAAAATCATGTTGTATCAGCAAGCTCTCTTTATGCTAAAAATTAGGTCTCCTTTGCAGTTAATTAATTTGGATAAGAAACTGGTGGAAAGATACACAAAGGAAGATTGTGTTGAAAGGGGTGTTATGGGGCTGGAGGAAGGATAGTAATAGATTTCTTCAAGGGCTGGTGTAGAGACTGATCTTATTTATTATTTTTATTAAGGACCTTGGCACAAAATGCCGTCTTGCGGTAATTAAATTTACTGCCAAGGCTAAACTGGAATGATTATCAATGGAAGATAATCAGAATATCAGGCAAGAACTGAGTAGCCTTGAGGATTGGAGTACCAGAAATGGAAACGTATAAAAGGGAAGAAGCTGCACTTGGGGACCTAGAGATGAGAGGAGAAAGATTTGGATGTATTAACTAGGAGTATGTGAAACAGTCCATATTCAATTTGGATTCAGCCTGAATCAGGGACAGTGATTCAGTTTGTTGATTCAGATCACTGTCCCCGATTTGATTTGGCTGAATCTGAAGATTCGATGCTGATTCAGAGAATCAGCGATTTAGCCATAGACACAGCTTTAAATGTTTTTTCTAAATACCTCAGATACCAGCATGGCTTGTGAACGCTGCAATGCTGGGGCAGATGGAGCGTCCCACAGGAGCACGGGGGTGGGGGGCAGGGGCATGTGCTCAGCAGCAAACCTGGAAGTCAACTGGAAGTACTTCCAGTACTGCCACTGGGGAGCATGCTGGTGGGGCCCCATCATGCCCTCCTGGCTTGGCAATGAGCCATGGGTGGATCCCGGGTGCCCCCCCAAACCCAGGAGGCACCAGTCACCAAACCAGGTAGGGTGGGGGGGGGTGCTTGTGTTCCCTGGCAGACCCAGAAATAGACTGGAAGTGCTTCTAGTCCTCTTCTGGGTCTGCTGCCAAGCACGCTGGGACTGCCGCCTCCCTCCCCGCCCTCACTTCGGTGGGATGCTCCATGTGCCCCAGCATCACAGTGTTGACAAGCCGCCTGGTACATTGAGGTACGTAGAAAAAATATTTAAAGCTGTGCCTATGTCCGAATCTCCAAATCTTTCCGAATCTCTCCGAATCAATTTGGAGGATTCTTATTTGATTCAGAGAGATTAAAGGGTCTCCTGATTCAATTCATATTCAGAGATTCGGCCACTGAATCAGGCCAAATCTCTGTCAAATCAAATCAGGGACCGAAGCTTTGCACAGCCCTAGTATTAACCAAGCCTAAAAGCCTACATCTGGAAAAAAAGTGCTTCTGGCAGAGATTAGGGATGGATTCGTGCCACTGTTCAAGGCACTGGTAAAAATTCACCTGGAACGTTGTGTGCAGTTCTAGTCACCTGTGTTCAAGAGTGGTGAACCCAATCTGAACCAAATGGAGAGAGGATGATCTACTCGGATGTTCAGGGAAATGGAGACTTGATCTTATAAGAGAAGAATAAAAGAATTAGGCTTGTTTAACAGCAAGAACAAAAACAGAGAGGGAAGATGATTGCATTTTATAATTACATCAAGAGAAAACCCCCAGAGAGGGAAGAGCTATTTAAGGATAATGATGGCACCAGGCCAAATAAGTATAACTAGCCAGGAACAAATTGAAGTTGAAAATTAGAAGGAGGATGCTCAGGATCAGAACAGTGAGGTTCTGGAACAACACCAAATTGTTATAGCGGGGGAAAACACACTAACCAGTTGTAGGATGGAGCTTGGATACATTTAGGAGTGAGATGAGTCTCATGACCCTCAAGGTCTTTTTCCATTTGGTCCAGTGTTCATATGGAATTGGTGCGTATTTCATACCAGCTTGGTCATCTAATGCTACAAATAGCTGATTATCAAGGAATCAAATAGTTTTCCGTTTGTTTAGCTAGTTGACACACAGACACTCTTGTCAAACAATGGATCTTTTTTGGGGTTATGTGGGAGTCCAGAGTCCAGTTCTTCAGATCTATGATACAGATGACTCCCACTGATGTCCACAGAGGGGTTCTCAGAGTAGAGGCAAGGTTGATTTCTGGAAGGTACATAGGCCTGATAAGGGCTCCACGTACTCTGTGGGCTTGTCTACATTACAGAGCCTCTGTTGCCACAGTTGTGCCAACATCACCATGTTGACAGAGTGCTCTAGAGTAGACACAGCATTGCAACGCTACTTCCCTGTGAAATGTAAAGTCAGCTGGTATAAGTGCTTTCCATTGACACAGCTGTGCCTGCATAAAGCATTTCACTGTCACGCACTTGTGTGCTCACACTCCCTCACAGTATCATCCTGCCATGCCCACAGACAATTGCAGAATCATAGAAACTGAGGATGGGAAGAGACCTCAGGAGGTCACATCTAGTCCAACCCCCTGCTCAAAGCAGGACCAGCCCCAACTACATCATCCCAGCCAAGGCTTTGTCTACCTGGGTTTTGAAAACCTCCAAGGATAGAGCTTCTGCCACCTTTCTGGGTACCCTGTTCTGGTGCTTTACTACCTTCCTTGTGAGAAAATTCTTCTTAATATCTAAACTAAATCTCCCTTGCTGCAACTTGAGCCCATTGCTCCTTGTTGTATCATCTGACACCACTGAGAACAGCCCAGCTCCATCCTGTTTCGTACCTCCCTTCAAGTAGTTAAACACTGCTATTTAGTCCCCTCTCGGTCTCCGCTTCTCTAGACTAAATAAGCCCAGTTCCCTCAGTGTTTCCTCGTAAGTCATATGCCCCAGCCCCTTCACCATTTTAACTGCCCTACACTGGACTCTCTCCAATTTGTCCACATCCTTTCTGTAGTGGGAAGCCCAAACCTGGACACAGGACTCCAGATGTGGCCTCAGCAGTGCAGAATAGAGGGGAACAATCACTTCCTTTGACCTGGTTGCAATGCTCCTAATGATGCAGCCCAAGATGCCATTAGCCTTCTTGGCAACAAGGGCACACTGCTGGCTCATATCCAGCTTCTTGTCCATATTTTTATAGTTTCTAGGGTTTGAAGGGACCTCGTGAGATCATCAAGTCTGACCCTCTGCCCTGGGCAGGAATGAGTGCTGGGATCATAATACCCCAACCAGATATCTATCCAACCTCCTCTTGAAGACCCCCAAGGTAGGGGAGAGTCCACTGTCACCCCCCAGGTCCTTTTCTGCAGAGCTGCTGCCCAGCCAATCAGCCCCCAGCCTGTGCCAGTGCATGGGGTTGTACTGTCTTAAGTGCAGGACTTCGCACTTATCCTTGATGAACTTCAAGAGATTTCTTTTGGCCCAGTCCTCCAATTTGCTGAGGTCACTCTGAATCCTAGCCCTGCCTCCGGCATATCTACTACACCCCCCAGCTTGATGCCATCTGGAAACTTGCTGAGGGTGCACTCTATGCCATTTTCCAGGTCACTGATGAAGACATTGATCAAATCTGGCACAACTTGGTAGGGTAGGCCAACTACACCTAAATTTGGCAGCAATGCCCTTACATTTTGTAGGTCTTCAGTGAGGCAGACTTGGAATGCAATAAATTACATCATGATAGATTTAATTAATATTGAAAATGATGAATGCAATCAAACAGTCCCTTTTCTCTGTAGCTGGGGCTTTTTTCCTTGGAGACAAGACTGAAATCTCTGCTTCAGTGTCAAGGGGCCCTCTAAGACATGTCATCTTCTGGATCACCACACCTGTATGCTGCTCCTTTCTCTTGGCACATTATTTCATAGATTTCATAGACATTAGGGCTGGAAGGGACCTCGGAAGATCATCGAGTCCAGCCCCCCGCCCAAAGGGCAGGAAGTCAGCTGGGTTCATAGGATCCCAGCAAGATAAGCATCCAGTTTGCTCTTGAAGGTGTTCAATGTAGGCGCTTGAACCACCTCCAGTGGCAGGCTGTTCCAGACCTTGGGGGCTCGGACAGTGAAGAAATTCTTCCTTATGTCCAGCCTGAAATGGTCTTGTCATAGTTTATAACTGTTCAACCTCGTCATCCCTTGGGGCGCTCTGGTGAACAGACGTTCCCCCAGATACTGGTGATCACCCCTGATAAACTTATAGGTGGCCAACAGATCACCCTTGAGCCTGCGCTTTTCCAGGCTGAAGAGTCCCATAGCTCTCAGCCTGCCGTTGTAAGGTCTGTTTTCCTGACCTCTGATCATGCGTGTGGCTCTTCTCTGGACTCTCTCAAGCTTCTCCACATCCTTTTTGAATTGTGGAGCCCAAAACTGGACACAGTACTCCAGCTGCGGCCTCACCATTATATATATTATATATTATTATTTTATTATTATATTATTTATTATATTATTATTATATATAATACTACTATATCATGTATTATTTTATTAATATTATTATTTTATTTTATTATTAATATACCATTATATATATTATATATTATTATATTACATTATATAGTATATATTATACAAGGCTATAATCTAGTCTAGTAGAGAGAACAGAAGAAATAGAAAAGGACTTCCAAAATAACATTTTCCATCATAGAGAATTTCAATTAAAATGCTAATTAAAAGATAGATTTGGGGAAACATTTTGCTTGGAAAGAAAAAAAAAACCAAAACAAAACCCAAAATGAAGCAATTCTGATAAGATCACAAAATGATTCAGGTTGGTAAGGCAATTGACCCAAAATTATCTTTTTCCTCCCAAAAAAAATTGTTTCATGGGAACTTTAGACATTTGCAATTTCACACTTGCTGGATGAAAGGAGGAAATTTGCTAATGAAAATTGGAAATGACAGAATTTCCTATGAAAGAAATTCCAGTCTCCTTCCAGCTCTGCTTAAACCAAAGTGAATATAAGGATCCAGCTGTTGATGACTGTGGCACGCTCATTTAGCTCCACTTGGAGGTAATAATTTTCTCCTTGAGGACTGACTGCGTGTGATAAATGGACAAGTGAATGAGTCATCCTGTCACTTCGGGAAGTTAACAAATGTGGATCCTCGCACAAATTAGGAGATGCACACAGTGCTGATTAAGTAGAGTTTGTAGAAGACCCACTGAATTCAAAGCATGCTTGAGTATTTCTATCTGGAACTCAAGCCAGGAAACGGGAGGAGGAAGAGGATGAGGAAGTCACAGGCAAAGTATAGACAGAATTATTGGAAACACTGGGGAAGGTCGATCTTTTTTGGTAGCAGTATCAAGGAAGGTTTTTCACCTCTCTGTGGGACAGACACTACAAATTATTTTATTTGTACACTTATTTTTTCAAACACTTACATTTCTTATCCATTCAAAACTCAGGGAACTGATGGACAAGATCCCCTAGGAGGCAAGTCTGAGAGGGAAAAGGAGTCCAGGAAAGCTGGTCCTACATTAAGAAGACCTATTCGGGATGTAAGAGCAAGCCATCCTGATGCAAGGAAAGAATGGGAAATGCAGCAGAAGGCTGGTTCGGCTAAACAGCAATCTCCGTCAAATAGATGAAAGTCCAAAAGAAAGCCTATGAAAGGTAGAAATGTGGTCATATTACTAGGAAAGCATACAAGAGCATTGCACAGGCATGCAAGGAGAAAATCAGGCAGCCCAAGACATGATTTGACAAAGGATATAAAAGGCTATGAAATGGGATTCTGCAATATGTCAGGAATAAGAGGAAGATTAAGGAAAGCTTATGTCTCTTATGGAATGCAGAAGGCAATCTATTAATGTTTAATGAGGAAATGGCTGAAATATTTCATGTCTTTTTTACTCCAGTCTTCACAGAGTCAGCTACCAGCTGATGAGTGCAAGTAGGCAACAGAGAGAGGAAAGGAGATAAACAGTCTAGATTAGTGGAAGATTAGGTATTAGTTTGGCAAGCTCAATGTTTTCTAGTTGACAGGGCCAGACAGGAAGCATCCTAGAGTAGTTAAGGAACTGGCCAAGGTAATTTCAGGGCTGCTCACTATCATCTTTAAAGGGAGGGTAGATTTGCACCTTATAGACTAACTAAATCAGAGGTACATAAGCTTTTGTAAGCATCAGCTTACTTCATTACATGCTGAGAAGGGACTGCCTTTGAGAAATTGTGGAGGTCCGGTAAGTCCCAAATGACTGCAAAAGAGTCTATATTTAAGAAAGGAAGAAGAATCCAGGGAATTCTGTCTGACCTCAATACCACGAAAGATCATGGAGCTATTATGTCATAAAGAAACCTATTTCTAAGCACCTGGAGGAGAACAAGGGGATCGGGAATAGCCAGCATGGATTCATCAAGAGCAAGTCATGCTTGAGCACCTTGATTTCCTTCTATGACAAGGTGACAGGCTGTGTGGATTGAGGGAAAGAAGTAGATGAGATATACCTTGAATTTAGCAAGATTTTTACACTATCTCCCATGACATTCCCATTATCAAACGAAGAAAATAAAGACTAGATGAAAGTCCTGTAAGGTGGATACACAACTGCTTGGATCATTGCGCTTAATGAACAGTCACCAATGGCTCAGTGTCTAGTTGGGAGCAGGTACCAGGTGGAGTTTGCCAAAGGTGTCTTGGGTCCAGTATTGCTTAACATAGTGATTCTCAATCATGATGCCATGCTGCCTTGAGATCCTTTCGAGGCTGCCGTGGTTTGCCATGCAAGGTTAGCCCAGTTGGGTGCGCAAACAGGATTCCCAAGATAAGACCAGAGATTTCAAATAGAAATCCAGTGATAAAAACATTCAGACCTGTTGTGGTCTTCCTTAGTTCTGCTGGACAGAATTGCTCTAATATTTGTCTGCAGCCAAAAAACAAGTGAACACAAGGGGTGCCACAAGTGTAAAAAGCCTGGGAACCACTGGTTTAACATTTTCATTGATGATTTGCATATGGAGGAAGTCTGCAGATGACACCAAATTAGGTGGAACCGTAGATACTCTAGAGGCTAGGGCTAGAATCCAGAATGCCATTGTTAAGACTTAAGAAATGGTCCAAAATCAATCAAAATAAATTCTGTAAGGGCAAGGTCAACGTCCTGCACTTGGGACAGAACAAACGCATGCACAAATATAGACGGGGGGATGACTGGCTAGGCTGCGGTGAAGGACCTGGAGTTACAACGGACCATAAATTGTATGAGCCAACAGCATGTGCCTGTTACAAAATGCCAATGGCATGCTGGGTTATATTAACAGGAGCGTTGCTTTCAAATCAATGGAAATAATTCTTCTGCAATATTCAGCGTTGCTGGGGCCTCACCTGGAGTACCGTGTCCCGTTTGGGACCCAGCACTTCAAGAAGGATGTGGACGCATGGAGACGAGTCCAACAGAGAGTGACAACAATAATTAGACACCTGGGAAATGTGACTGATGAGGAAAGGCTGAAAGGACTGGAATTATTTAGCCTGGAGAAAAAATGACTAAGGGAGACTTGATAAATGTTCAAATACCTGAAGGGCAGTTATACAGAGGATGATGGCAGACTGTTAAGTCAGGGCTGGTTCTGCCTTGAGCAGGGTGTTGAATTAAAAGACCTCCTGAGGTCCCTTCTAGCCTTACTTTTGTATGATTCCTAGAGCTTTATGAGATGATCCTGTGTGGATTAAATACCCCACACCCACATTTGTGTCTGGGATGTAGTCGCTTTCTCCCTGCTCTGGCATTGTGTGTGCAGGTTCATTTGGGATGAGAGCGTACCTTCTCATTTTAAAAACTGTTAGCAACTGATTTCCTTCTGCTAGGAATGCATGCAGCTGCCATGGATTTAGTTGTTTCATTTTGGCAAATACAGGGTAGGGGACGGTGCCATAGTCATGCAGCTTTCAAAGATCCCCTTCAACTGAAAAATGATGATGTGGAAATGGCTCCCCTCCTTTTGGAGACTCATTGTTACTCCTGTTTAGGATTAAGGTTGGAAAAAAAACCCTACATCAGCACCATGAAACAGAAGCTCCCTTTTAAGAGCTTTTGCAAGTGATTAGCAAGCTCAGTAAGTCCTCTAAGTTGATTATTCTGAAAGTAGCTGGTTTCCATTGCTGATTAAAGCTCACTGGCACACAAGTCCAGCTGCCTCTCCTGTAAAAGGCTCAGCCACAAGCCAATATTACCAGTCAAAAGGATCATTTCCAAGTGTATTAGCAAAATATGACTTTAAAGGATGACGACGAGGAAGGAAAGCACAACTTTAGAAGCCATCTTGATCCTCTATCCAGGCAGACCCTATGTCACCTTCTGTTGGGGGTAGGGTGCTGGGCTGTTTTAGTGGAGAGCAGTCATCATAGCAAAGCTCGTTGCAGTGGTCCAATCAAAAATATGAAAATTAAACTCTGAAAATATGACTTCTCATCTGGGAGGACTCGTGAAGCCAACAGGATGGGAGGTGATGAGGTCTCAGCAGATGGGATGCAGTTCCTGGCTCTTACACAGATGTCCTGTGTGACCTTGGGCGAGTCATCTAGTTTCCTGGTGCTTCGACTCTTAGAAAGGAGCTGATAACACTTCTTATTTTTCATATTTGTGTAATGTGCATGTTTTTTGGAGGGCAAGGGTTATATCTCACTGTGTGTTTGTCCAGCCTTATTCACAACTGGGCCACAGTCTTGGTTTGAATATGATACTGATAATGAGTAGGTTCCAGATTGGCAGTTTTCTGTTGAAGTTGTATTTTTTTCTGTGATTTTTTTTTTTCCCTCCTGTTTGGAAAAAAAAAAAATAATGTTTTGAAATATTCATAATTAGTCATGTACCACTTAAATCAGTTGCAAAAGGCTGTCACTGCCAATCCAGTCCTCTTCACAACAGAATAGGAGTAAATAACTATTTATGTGCTTTTGTCTTTTGATCTGAGTGTGTTGAGAAAGATGTCTGTATCCCACGCCACTTAATCTTTTTCTTTTTTTCCTTTTTTTCCTTTTTTTTTTTTAATTATTGAGTGTGTTTATCAAAAAACTCAGGCTGAGCTTCCAAACACCACTGTAAACTCATAATGCTGTGTACTGGGATTTGGCTGCGTCTCACAGGAATGACAGTACTGGCAGCGCTCGCTGTTTTCTCAGCTAACAGTCAGGCTTTTCATTTCCAAGGGACATCAGCTTCACACAACCAGTTATCAGCAGGTTTTCTTTGTTTGGCCCTTGGTCACCACAAAGAGGAAGTCATCATGGAAGGCTATGAAACAATGGATTCAGATACTTCAATGTGTTTTTAAAAACACTGTAGATCCCACAGCGAGATATCCATTCATCCCATCTGTTTATTTCTCTAGACATCGTTATCTAGTATGCCTCTATTTGTGTCTACATAGCAGCGGTGCATCTAGCTATTCACCATCAATCTAAATACTCTTCTTTCTATGCATTGTCTGTCTATGCACCGGTTGGTTGCATCATTATCTAGCTGTCTTCTTACTCAACCCAAAAACTGAACCATTTATGGCAAAATAGCACCAAAGGGCTTTTTTTTAAAGACAATAGACCAGGGGTCAGCAACCCCCAGCATATGGACCAAGCATGGCATGTGAGGCCAATTTGCTCGGCACGCCACCACTAGCCTGGGCTCCAGGCAGCTGCTGCTGCCCATGAAGCCCAGGTTGCTCCCAGCAGGTGGCTGGGCGGCTGCAAGCCCTGCAGCAAGCAGACCAGGCTCCATGACTGGCAGCAGCTACCCGGTTCTGGTTCTGTGTGTGCGCGTGCCTGGGTGTCTCTCTGCTCTCCTTTTTCTTTCTCCTCTTTCTCTTATTTGTCTCTTTTTCTCTCTCTCATTGCAACATATTCAACAAAAAAAAAGAATACACAACAACAAAGGCAACATTTATGATGATTAAATACACTAATATGCAGTGTGCCCTGCTGTGTACCCCCCGACCCATTTTGTTTTTCTGGCATGCCGGCACTCTGGTACCTTCCAAGGTAGACGTTGTAGTTTTTTCGGCACTCCAGCCAAAAATCGTTGCCTACCCCTGTAATAGACCTTTCAACAGGCCACTTAGCCCACTTCCAAGGGATCAAAATAGTGATTGAAGGACTGGAGTCTTGTGTTCAAATTTCCCTCCTCCTTACTACAGAAAGGATGTGGACAAATTAGAGACAGGCCAGAGAAGGACAACCAAAATGGTTAGTGGGCTGACTTTTGAGGAGAGGCTGAGGGAAATGGGCTGATTTATTCTGCGGAAGAGAAGACCAAGGTGGGATTGAACAGCAGCCTTCGACTTGCTGCAGGGGGTTGCAAAGAGGATGGAGCTGGACTGTTCTCAGTAGGGGCAGATGAGCAATGGGCTCAAGTTGCAGCAAGGGAAGTTGAGGTTGGATTTGAGGAAAAACTCTCTCATTAAGAGGGTAAGAAAGCACTGGAACAGGGTACCCACAGAGCTGGTGCACTCTCCATCCTTGGAGTTTTTTAAGACCCAGCTTGGCTGGGATGCTGTAGTTGGGGCTGGTCCTGCTTGGAGCAGGGGTTGGAGTAGAGGTGACCTCCCGAGGTCCCTTCAACTCTCATTTTCTGTGATTATGTGACTGACACTCCAGAGGTCTGGATTCAATTTCTGTGACGTGGTGCTAAATACACAGAGGCCTAAATTCTCTTTAAGTGCCTAGGTCCCATTTATTACAGCTGCAAAAAACAAAACAGGGTATTCATTCAAATAAGCTCAGACACCATGTCTCGATAACTGAAAACATCAGAGAGAAATGAAGAGGATACAGCACATATGCTGAGTCTGTAATGAATATTGCAAGCGGTTGTTTAGTAGTGGCATGAGGTATGTACTGGGAAAATCACAGAGCCTTTCATTGGGATCTGTATAGTCATCTCCCTAGCAGTCAGACTGAGTAGAATAAAAACATAATGCAGAAACAATAAAAAAAGTAAGGATTAGTCTTCTTCTTGTGACTACATCAACTGACGAAGCCTGAACACCAAACATCCTACTGATTCAGAAGTCCCAGGATCAGACCCGCAACAAACCGCTGCCATAGATATTTTTTGTCCATGGGATAGTTTGAACACCTGGCAGGGAAGGAAAAAGGAAATATATCCAAATATCGACCACTAAGGCTGGAATTAGAAAGAACATGGGGAAGAAAGGGAAAGGTTGTACCGATTGTCACCATGAAATCGTGATATGAATTGCCACCGCTACTTGTAAAGCAAACCTGCATACTGTGTGAGTTCAGAGATATTGCCATTACTAAGCTCAATGTGTTTGTGAGATTCATTAATGCCTGAAACAAATCTAACCAAGTCATGGACAAATCTCAAATCACATGCAATATTAAAATCCACACTGGATGTTTCTCTAAAAGGTCTTTTCTAGTTTTAATTCAGGAACTAGTAGAGATCAATCCTAGAACATGCAGGAGGATAAATGAACAGATTGCAATGGGTCCTTCTGCCTTTCTAATCTATGAATTACTTTAGATAGTACTACCTTGAAGCTCTTAAACTCCTTATGTTTAGCAAGAAAGCAGTGTGGTTCAGCCATATTCACTGGCATTCACAGATGAAATGTTAAGCTTGTTGGACAAGCAGGTATAGAAACCAACTTTTCAAGCATTTCCTTTTTTCCAGATGAAACAGCTGGGTGCTGGCTGTGCGCATGCATGCCACAGGAGACTCATTTTGGCATAGCCGAGATATCAATGTATACTGCCCGGTAAACACATCAACTTGTAATCAGCTTATAAACCAAGGAAACCCACCCAAAATCTTTTCAATAGTACTGGTTACCATAGGGGTAAGGCACTGATACCTTTAAAGGAATCTTTTAAAGAGGGTTATGCATGGATGTGTGACACTAGGTGAGTCTACACGTCGTCATATGACAAAGTTGTTACTGTGCTGTGTTTTAGTACTTCCTATTGGAAATACTAAAACACAGCACTGTAACCACCCATACTGCACCGTACGGGCAGCTCACGTGAAGATTTCCTGCTACATCTCCACAGCAGCGAACTGTAAGTGGGGAACATGCTGCTACAGTGATGTACCTAGCAATCACGTATAGACTCACATGATTGCTACCTTGCCGTAGTGAACTGTATGACAACAAAGCACGTCACTACATCAACACAGGGCGGTGTGTAGATGCGCCCAGTGTGTCACTTCTTTTCTTAGAAGAACTACATGATAATTCTGACATGGGGGCATTTGTTTGAGATAGAAATAAAAAAAAAACAACCCTGGTTTCCGTTAGAAAGCATTGGCCAAAGTTGCTTGCAATTCCCTGGCCAAGCTTCCTGATGCCCCTGACATCTGGGAATTCAAATCTTGAAAATTGGCACCCAGCTCTCTGTCTCTATACTTTAGCAAGGTTCAAAACACAGGTATGGTTTGTGTAGCTCAGGCTCATTTTTAATTGCATTGATGTCTGATCATTCAATTGTTTCGGTGATCAAGGCAGACATAGGACACCTTGAAAAGGCAACAGCTTGTGGAGTGGGTGAAAGCAAGCAAACAGCATCTGTTGAATTGCACAATAGTGGGAACCAGAGAAATTACAGCTCAAAACACTGTGCATATGGAAACTGGCCTGGGATCTTTCCATGTAGTGCAAACAAGACCTTGGTTTTTCAAAACTACTCAGGGAGTACTTTATCGCCCTTAATTGCCCTTTGGAAATGCTTGGTGCTCCATCCCAATGGCCTCACCTATTCCTTCATTGTCTGTTAGCTTGATTAAATGGAGCCAGAGCTCTCCATGATCACCAGAGTAGCACAAGAGTTATCCTCACATTGCTGAATTTTGAAATCAAGAGAAAGTGGGGCTGACTTGGAGATAACAGAACAATTTTGAAGGTCTTCAGCCTTCATCAAGTTATGCTCTCCATGGCCTGGGATCGGTCTACTGACACCCTGCCCTCCTCCCCGAGTGAGAACACCATGGCAGAGACTCGTGAGCTGGCACCATGGCACAATCAACAGAGACTCACGAGCTGGCTTCTTCTCATTATAAAAGAAATGGGTTTCTAAGGAGGAAGTTCTCTGCAAGGTCTGTGGCAGCTGAAACGTCTTTCCAAACCTGGTGAGGAGTAGCCCAAACTTGAAGAAAAAAACCTGCAAAAGCTTTGCCTTTGGCAACTTTAGGTGCAAAGGACTGAGGATAGATTCCCCTGTGGGTAAGATTCCCCAGTGTTTACCGTTTCTTTGATGTATTGTTTGGCTGCTTGAATTTATTACCTGCAGATGAGTGCTTACTGCTGCTGGGTGGTCACCCCCTGGTGACTAAGAGCTGAACCAATTACGAGGGCTGCTGGCGTTTTCTGCATGGGCGCTTTTCATTGACGTTCAAATCTCAATAAATAAAGAATAAAGAACATTATTTCAAACAAACTGTACCTGCATTACTCTGGAAAGAGCTGCCATTGGACATCCTGATGTCTCTATCTATATTCCCAAAGTACAAAGAAATAAGAAGACCGAAAAATGCAAACGCTAAAACTTTCCTTGAATTATTTTTTCCCCCTATATTGTGTCCTCTAGGCTCTGTACAGTAAAACAAACTGTGCCAAGGAATCAAAACAGCCAGCTTCCACCTTGAAGAAACTACAGGCTAGGATTGGCAGCTGGATCTTCCAGAATAAGTCTACCCAAGTCTTCCTGATGAATAGCCGTAACTTCAGGAGACGAGTCAAATGGTGCCATCAGCATGCAGTGTTGCTGAGAAAGCAGAGATCACAGAATAGAGTAAGAAACTGTTATTTAACTGTTGTTTCAGGGATGTATTTGGTAGCTGTGTTGGTCTGAGACAAAAAGAAATGTAAAACTCCAGAACTCTTGGTTCGGAGCTGATACTTTTTATTAGACCAACTAAGAAATTGCAACAAAAAAATCTTTCCTTTCTTTGTAGATCGGACACACTATCTTTGCATAGAAAGATAATTTTTTTGTGTGTGATTTCTTAGTTGGTCTGATAAAAAGGGATCATTTCTGAACCAAGAGTTTTAGAGTTTTGCATTTCTTGTTAATTAACTGTTGCATCAGTGACATAATGGCTGCCATTAGATGTAACATCTTACTAAGAGACTGTGTAAAATGTGTCTGTCTGCATCTCTCTATCCACTTCCTGTTATATATCTGCCAACAGGGTGGCATTGTGTCACATGCTTCTATAAGGCATACTTCTATAAGGCATATGCCTGGGGTGGGGGGATGGGAGAATGCTTTCTAAAGATTTTGGTGTCACAAGCAAAATTGTAGGTAGTCCTGCTGCATAGCTATGTGCCATCTTATATACAGGAGCACAGTGGATGCTATATAAATAAGATGTGATACTTCTCTCTTCTTCATCTGTGCAGTGACATTGGCTACAGTGGGGTTGTGTAGTCAGGGATGGATCCAGAGGGGGTGCAGTGAGGCAATTGCATATCCCTTGGATGCCTGCTCCACCCAAAATTTAAAACCAGGTGCCTAGGAAGAGCAGCAGGATTTTCTATTCAAGCAACATGGTGGGAAGTCAATTGAAAACTGGATTTTGTTTTATGAATCTGAATAAGAGATGTACATGTAACTATAATCACAACAGGACTAATAAAGTAATATCTTCTGACTACTTTTTGCCTAGTTTGTTGGGTTTTTCAAACTTAATATATGATCTAGCAAATGAGTGCATATTTCAATGGTTATGTTTGATTTTGCTTTGATCTTAAAGGGCACCTGTACACACCACAAGTTTTAATCCTCATTAAATTAAATAGGTTCATAAAATTTAAACTTGCTTATTTTGGAGTGTCGCATCTGTGTTTACAGCCACTAGGTTTTCAAATTAATTAAGCCTTGGAGCACTGCACCTGTGTTTACAGGCACTAGGTTTTCAAACAAATTAAGCAGGGTCCTTGGCCAGTGCTGCAGGAGAGCGGGATGGTCCAGTACTGTCCCCCCAACCTGGTGCCCCCCACCCACCCTGTGCCCATGCCCTGCCATGCAGCTGTGGAAGCAGGAAGCCGGCAAACCACACAATTAAAAAAAAAAAAGCGGAAGCAATTCAAAAGTGAAAGCAAGTCGAAGGTGTGAACTACAAAAAAGTCTCACCGCCATCTGGTGGACAAAGAGGTTCATTACATGTCTTTGAGTGCCTTTGTGTTTGCACACAATGAATCCACCCACTTTAATTCCCAGCAAGCCACTCTAAACTACATCTGAGGAGTTTTAGTTTAATGCACAAGAAAGACTTTTAAAGCACCATGAAATCCTGCTTGTGCAAACAAACACACAGTTGCAGCACATGAAAGGGAAAAAATCGTGGTGTGTACATGACCCCAAACTGAATAATATAATGCAAGACCCCTAGCATATTAATCAAGCTTCTAATTTCTCTTTAACTGGAGAAAAATATGTGTCGTGTTATCCGTGATGATGTGCCACACCATCTACTACATCTTTTCAAAATCTTAGGTCTGCCCATGTGGGTAGTAACTGCCTATCCTTTATACAGCAGTTGAAGGGAGAAGGAAATCAGGCCTCTTCCATTGCTTCTGCAACAAGTAAGCCTATATTGGAGAGACGGTACTTCTCTATGACTGGGAGAAATTGTGAATTGCTTAATTGCTCCCTTTCTGTCTTTTTTTCTTCCTTTCTTGTCCTCATTTCACCATGAGCGTGCTTCAAGAAGCAGAATATCTTTCTCAAAGGAGGGGAATGTAAAGGTTTCAAAAGCCAAACCATATCACACTCAGGCCGTATCTGTGCACGCTCTGTACAGAATTATAACTACTTCACCTTGCGGGAGTAGCAAACATTTGGAAGATACAAAGTTATGAGCAACATCTCATAACTATAACATCTGGAGTTGGAAGTGATTTTCTTTCCCCTGCACTGTTGCCTCTTTCTGTTAGCTTAGGTAGAAGGACACACAGCTGGAAAACCTCATTTATAAAAGGGAAGAAAACACTAGCAAAGAACAAGAAGGGAGGGGGGAAAAGCATAAAACAGAGGGGGGAACATAACCATATGATACTAGGCTCTATTTATACTAAACCTGTCTGGCAAAAACAGGAGCAGGGAATAAGGCTCCTATAGATATGCAAGCACCCTCCCCACTGCGTTTCAGTTGCAGGTGCAATGTTACTACCAACAGCAGATGTGTTTTGTCAGAATGATGTGAGCGCTGGGGTTTGCTCATGCAGCGGTACCGGGGATGTGCAGCAGCCAAACTAAAGAGGAGGAGGATGGTCTCGTGGTTCATAGTCAGAACCTGGAGTCAGGATTACAGCTCCTGACTCTACTAGAGATACCCTGTATGACCCAAGGCAAGTGACCAGAGGCCAAATCGTAGCTTTTCAGCCTTGGGTTATCCAAAAGCAGTGATATACACCATAGCACAGGGAGTGCTTGGCATCTTTCTGTGTGGTGCCTCTGGGGTTTTCCAAGGATCACAGCCAGTGATTCGCCTTTGGAAACAGTGCATGGAACAGGACCTACACAATCAGATTTCAGCTATTGCCACTGGCTTCATTTACTTTCTGTCTCACTAGAAGGATCATCCTGCATACTCACTTTCGGGCAGTCAAGCTGACTTAACGTTTTTAAGTTGACTTAACTGTCAGAAGGTACACATGTATGTGGAGCAGTGTCAACTTCAATGCGGTGTATTATTGACGTGTATTATCTTGAGTCGCATTAGTTCAATCAACTCAGCTCACAAACTGTCTGCCACCATGTCAAGGAGCTGAACATGTGTATGCTCCAAATGGCTTAACTTTAGTCAACTTAGTTAAGTTGACTTGGTTAAATCACCTTATTTTAGGTCGACTTAGTACGCACCCCTGATGTCACTGCCTCTTGGGTGTGGTTTGCCACTTAAACCAGCACCTAAACCCATGCAGCCCTCTTCAGCCCAGGTATCAGTGTTTCACTCATTTTCAGACCCTCATTCTTGAGTTCCTGAATTTCAGCTTCTTTTTGTACCAAAATCCATAACAAACAGGCCTCAGTTCTGCTCTCACATATATATCATGGGAGCTCCACCATCATAATCTCTGATTTACACACAGGCAGGAATGAGGAGAGAACTGATGGCAGCCGGTCACCTGAGCATCTACGTCTACCTGAACCCAAGTCCTTTCAATTTGTATATGAATTTCAGCATCTTCACAATCCTCCTCTAGCCTCAAATGCTTCTCCAGCCTCTTATCAGAGCGTCCTTGGCTACATAGCTCAGGGCACCTTGGGGCTTTCTCCAGCTAGGTCCTTTCCTCTGCAAGACGTTCTGCCAGACCTTTTCATAGACTCGTATAAAATGAGGGTTGGAAGGGAAGTCACATCTAGTCCAACCCCCTGCTCAAAGCAGGACCATCTCCAACTACATCATCCAAGCCAGAGCTTTGTCTAGCCAGGTCTTCTTCCTGGAAACATTGAAAGCTTTGGCCTCTGGCCTACAGGTTTCCGCCCCACCCACCTCTGTTTGAAATCAAGCAACTTTTCACTCCCCAGCAGGCCTGGTTTCTATACATACGCTTCCTTCACATGACCCCAACCCCCTCCTGCAATCATGCCCTTCACCTGGTGATGCAGGTAAGCCTGGCACGGGTGAGGCTGATTGCTTCTTAAAAGGCCAGCCCACCCTGGGGTTGGACTATAAGGCTTTCCCTGCACTGGGTGCTAAAGTGGAGGTAGGCCATATCACAGCCCTTCCCACTGCAAAGATTCTGGCAGCGCTGATGGCACGAGATTTCCATCATCCTTTTAGTCACCGTGAGAGATTCCCCTTTAGACAGATAGCAGGCAGACAATCCCTTCATACCTCCTCTTTGCAGTAAGGGTTACAGAGCTGTATAGCCTCTGAGATGGATTCCCTGCTCTTAGCAAATTTTCCCTATGCGAGTGCAAGGGCCGTATTACACCAGACATAACAAGTGCATAAAATCCCTTTCATCTCACCACCCGCTGCACACCTGTACCTGACTGAGAACAGTATAATCTTTAGCATTAATCTGCCTCAGTTTCCCTACCTGATCAATGAAGATAATAGGACTTCCCCACCTCACCTCTTAAAATGGAAGGTGCCACATATACAGACTGCAAAACTGTTCTTACACAGCAAAATTCCCCTTTAGGACAGCAGATTTTTAGCATTGTTGAACTATATTTTGCCATCATTAAGAATCTGGCAGAATAAAATAGCTCTCACTGGACTGGGGGAGCCTAGGATGTATGACACCCCTATTCTGGAGGGGTTTTATTGACTTATTTTTCTAGCTTGGGGGCTGTTTTACTTTGGGGGGAGAGTGAGAAGGTTTTGAGATGTACCTTAGTCATTCAAATTTCATGCTTTCCCCCTCCCTTCATAAACACCAGGGTTGAGGGGTTTATTATAAATTCTGTTTTTCTATCTTGCTGTATAAAGTCACCATTTTCACTTTGATGCATCATAAGTAAGAGGGGAAAGTATTGCCCTTTTTTGCGGGAAAAAGCATAGGTTTTAACAGGTACAACAGAAAAAAGCCAGGATCCCATATTTTTAGAAAGAAGAGCAATTATTCAAACTATTTGCATATAAAGACCTAAAGGGAAGCATGTTCATGTGACAGGAAAAATGCCATTGGCTTATGTTTCTCTCTAATCATATCATCTTTTTTTTTTTCCCACCGCCAACATTTTGCCATGAAATAAATGAGTGGCAGATGAAAAGGAATGAAGAAGGCTCTTTCTTTATTCCAAAAGGAATAAAAAATTGATGTGAACCCATTGGCTACAATGAGGCTTGTTATTTATAGAACAATTTTTTGATGAGAGCAGAGCTTCTGGTTCCCTTTGTTAAACTTCATAAAAAATGAACCATCCCTAATTCGCACTTAGGGCAATTTCTTTCAAATTAGACAGGTAGTTAGTCACATAGTTTCCTCACAATTGCTGCATTTAGAGCCCGCTCCAAAGCCTACTGTAGCCAATATAAAGGAAACTTCTATGCAACTCTTCCCTGCCGATCTGTTTTACAGACAAAGGTCAGCTCAGCAGCCAAAAGGGAGGTTTACATTGGCAGAGTCCTACAGCGATGCTGCGTTCACGGGAGCTGTGTTTGGACTCGTCATCTATTCATCATTTCAGGATCATGTCCACCCTCCATTTTTAGGTCCCTAACTATGCCACTTCATTTCCAAAGCTGGCTTGGACCATTCTCAAACCTCTGCAAATAATCCCCTTGTTATGTCAGATCACAACTTCCTGACCTTTCTCCTCCTCAGCTTTTCACTTCATTTTTCTTTTAACTGAAAGTCCCGTTTCAGACGGCAGCGGGAAGCCAAGGGGTCGTAGGCTCCGTGGCTTTCATATGAGGCTGCTTGGGAAAAGGCAGAGTGAAAACAGCAAAAGAAAATGAGTGGGCTCCTCAAGTATTGGCATAAAAAGTAAATATTAATACTAATATTTTGCACTTATGCAGCATCTTCCATCTGGAGAGCTCAGGCTGTTTCATAAATATTAACAATCCAACTCCATCAAGGCCTAGAGGGTTGTTTAAAAACAAAAAAATGTGTTTCCAAGGATCAAACCCATGAAAGTGGGTGGATTACCCCCTCCCAAAAAAAAAGAACTCTCTCTGACCTTCTGCTCCTGCCTAGATCATATCAGTAACTAGACCGCATAGTCTAAACAAAAGGTTCTCCATCTAAAAGTCTCTTCTGAGTTTATACAACTTCATTTTATAGAGGACTAGTGGTTCCCCAGAATGTTATTTCTGTGTATGCTGAGGAAGATGTGTATAGGAAACTCTTATCAGGAGCAACACTGCTTGTTTCTTCAGGAAGTGCTGGCTTTTCCTGTAAGCAGGAGTTCACAACTCTGGTATTGCTGGGTATTGAAACCCACATGCATTAACCAACTCACTGCCTGCATCTAGCTTGGGTGCTCTAGAAGATATCTTAATGGAAGCATCCCTAATAATTAAATGCATTTGCATAGGATCCATATGCCTCTTGATGATGATAAACTTATTGCAGAACTTCTCTGTGCACAGCAGGCAATGCCAATAAAAGGAAGAACACAGCACAGTGGGAACTGGTTAACTGATCCACAGTAAATGTTGTGTTCAAGTATTTTCCTAGACTCAAGTTTTATGGGTACAGTGTTTCATAGTTTCATAGTAGTTTCATAGCAGCTAGGGTCAGGAGGGACCTGAACAGGTCATCTAGCCTGACCCCCTGCCACAGGCAGGAATAAATATGTGTTGTGCCATATATTTTGATATACCAAAATATTGGCTTTATATTCATAGACTCATAGACAATGAGGGTTGGGAGGGAGCTCAGGAGGTCACATCTAGTCCAGCCCCCTGCTCAGAGCAGGACCAGCCCCAACTACATCATCCCAGCCAGGGCTTTGTCTACCTGGGTCTTAAACACCTCCAAGGATGGAGGTTGTTTGTAGATATTGTAGATGTTTCCTTGTAAACTAGTTCTTTCTAAATATTTTTTTCTCATTAATGAAAATTAATTGTATGCATGTGTTTGATGTATTTTACAGGAAAATAATCACTCTACTTTGCAAATTAGCAGTCTGATTTTCCTTCTCCACAATGAACGAAAAACAGTGTACAGTAATGAGTTCATGGGACCACTTGGCAGCTAGAATGGAAACAGGAAACTAGTAGGGAGAGGAATGTATTTTAAAAAGTCATAAATCATAAATTCAAGCAGGAAGTCAGTATTCAATCTTGATTAAAAAATCATTCTGGAGCGAGTGTCATTTGTGGAACTTTTAAGGTGACAAATCTCATAAAAGTCTAATAGCAATCATTTCTTTGCCACAAAAGCCATAGCACTAATTTTGCATACAAACAGCACAGGTCTTTAATTAATAGCAGAATGTCCCAGCTAACAAGTAGACAATGGGAGCGTCTCTTTAGTTGCATTGTTCCCCACGCTCTATGGTTTGGGTTTAATCTGAAGAACTCCCCCTACAAGCTGGACTATGACAAACTTGATTCTCAAAATGAACTATTGAAGTCAGTTAAATATAAAAAAGATTCATTGGCTAAAAATGACAGCAGGGATGTGGCCTGATCAAAAACAACAGTTGTTTAAAGCAAAAACGCTGTCCTCAGCTGCTTGTTACTAGTATCTTCAAATCATCCTAAATCACTGCAGTCCCCAATCACTGCAGTCCCCAAACCCCAATCACTAGGAAAAGTTTAAAAATCATGGACTCAATATTAAGTCAATCCATTTCCAATGCATAAACCAAGAGTTCATGTGGTAAAACTCTGGGGGGGGGGTTATATATATATATATATATATATATATATATATATATATATATATATATATATATATATATATAGGTTAACTGATGAGATACAGGGCTGTGCGAAACGGCTCCGTTCTGTCTCGCCTTGAGTTTCGACGGTTCGATAAAACAGTGTTTCATCTCGAATTTCATTTTGCATGAAAACAGCTGTTTTATTCCATTCCATTGAAACAGAAAGGTGGTTTCGACGCTGTTTTGAGTTTCACTGGGGATGGGAAGCCAGCCCAGCTGGGCTGACTTCCCATCCATAGTGCAACATTGTACTGGGGACCGGAAAGCAGCCCAGCTGAGCGGCCTTCCACCCCTGGTGTGGTGTAGCACAGGGAACAGGAAAGCAGCCCAGCTGGGCTGCCTTGCCACCCCCTGCCAGATCTTGCACTGGGATGGGAAGTCAGCCCACCTGGACTGACTCCCACCCCAGCCTATGGTCGAAACACTTTGACTTTCGAAATGTTTTGACCAGTCTCGTTTTGTTTTGAGGCTATTTCAACAGCCTTTCTTTCATTCCGATTTTGCTGTTTCGACCTCGAAATTGGTCACAACAATGTTGGAACGAAACAGCCTGTGAAATTTCACACAGCCCTAATGAGCTGTATATGGTATTTTAAGTTAAAACCCAATTGATGAGTTTAACCTGGAATACACTGACTGTGGTGGACAAAACTTAAGCAAATAAGGACAGGGCTGTAGGTCAAAATCAATGACCCCGAAAGGAGACGTGTACATAGCAGAGCTACTGATCTGAGAGTGGGAGATGCTGACCTCTGTTTCCTGGGAAAAGTAGACTGACCTGCCCAGGACCAATGGCCCAGTTCTTCAAATAAGTGAATTTAGGAGTCAAATTATTGCTTGGGAGAACAAAAGAAGAAAATAAAAGTGGGAATGAAACAATGGTAGGTAATAATGGGACTCTATAGAGCCACTACATGGAGCATCCAAGGTCATTCCTGCAACTCTGAGCACTTCTTTCCAAATCCCAGGCCTGTCGCTGAGAGAATAACCCCTGTACCTGGGCACACCGGGGACCAGCCATTTGGCTGAGTAGTCAGCTCAGTGCATGTGAGGCCCAGGATCAGACTTTATCTCAGGAGACAGTGAAGGCAGCAATGTGGGAGGGAGGCACAGCTTCTTAGGAGCTCTCCTGATGCAACTTCTCTGCCTACTTGCTAATATCTGTTGTACCCTCGAGGAAGCAAGTGGGGAGGATTTATTTGGTTGGTGGCAGAGTTCAGAAAGAAAGCCCACTTCCAGCTCAATATTTTGAATCCAAGGAAAAAGGGCATGGAATCAGGAGTGGGCAGAAGCTGTGTTCCCCCCACATTATTTCTGGTGCTATGTCTCACCAAAATGAGGGTCAGCTTCTTCTTCAACTATCACCTGGTCAATCCTTACCTTTTTTAATCCAATACCAACAAAGCATCAACTGAAAGTCTTGCGGACCCATCTGCTAGTTGCCAGACCAAGAAAACCATTATGCATGGAGCAGTAAGCAGCTCTCGGATGTTAATGTCCTTTCAGTCCCCAACTTCCCAAGACGGTTTGTCAGAGGGTAAAGATTGATATTTCACTACCTTCACGCTTGCCAGTCCCACCTGACTGTCCAACCTAGAAATAAGGATGACTAGTTTTAACTTGATTTCATTCATCAGGAGGATGCCATTCAGCTGAGACCTTGGGGTGATGCTCCGGTCCTAAGAAAACGACAACAGCCCAGTTATATCACCCTGAATATAGGGGTTGAAAATCGAATGGGCTGATGAAACCTGGATGTTTAAATCAACTCCCTCTGTCTCCCCTTTTTCTCTCTATTGTTCCTGCCAATAAATGTTCCAGCCCTCGGCCCAGCGTGATTCAAGCCATGGATTTCCTCACTTTCTTACCACTTCCTTTCCTGTTTATACAGCAGTTCAATTTGTTTCTTCTCCCTTGTTAACTGCAGGGGAGAAAATGCAAAGTTGACGAGAGTTTGCTGGAACTGCATGTTCTCTATTGAGTGGATAAAGAGGGAATAAACCCCAGGGAGTTTTCCCTTCCCTTCATTTTACTTGCATGAGTAAATGCTTCTCAGCAGGAGCTTGGGTGACAGGAGCAGGCTCCTGGTCGGATGTGCTTTCCTCCTTACAAAACAAATTGCAGACTGTGCGGCATTGTGTGCATGTGTGATAAGTGTGGAATGTGTCACCGCATCGTGTTTATACAGTGCCCGTCTGATTAGTGAACTAAAATCTCCTCTTGAAGTCCTTTGCCATGAAGTCATCAGCCAGGAGCAATGGTGTTTGTCTCAGATGTCCCCTGCTCGCTGCAATCGCAGGTAGGACATTTTTCATGTAACTTTGTTCCTTTCTTGTCCTTTGCTCCGTAAACGCCTCTGCATCTCAGTACAGATGCAGCCCCATGTGTCTCTGCAAACTCCTGATTTGCAAGAGGATGCCTTCTGCAATAGAAACTTAGGCTGCAATGCCTTTTTTTTCCCCCTCTGCCAATGCACAGTGCTGATGTTTTCTCTCAAACATGGGGTTTTTGTGTCTCAGACCAAGCAAAATGATCTTGCTTCTATGAAGGAGGGTGTTTTAGACTTGCTCATGAGCACTGGGAACACATCCATGTTTATCTGAGCCAGCCCCATTCAGGAATGTGGAGTCGTTAACAGGGAGAAAGGCAAAGGAGGAGAGGCAGGATGGAAAGATCAAACCTAGGGGAGGGGCTGAAAAGAGAGGGATTGAAAGGGCTCCAAGCAAGAATTAAAGAGGAACGAACAGAGGTGGTGGTGCAGGGGGAGCGGATAGGGGAAATGGCTAGAATATGAAGGGAGCAAATGAAAGAAGGGAAGAGGCAGAGAATAAGAGCAAAGAGAGAGATTTATTTCCAGGAAGCAGAAAGCTAAGTCCTGCAGGCCTGACTCAGGGCGAGGGTCTAGAGACACAGCGGTGAGTATAAATAGTCTAGAGACCCCATGTTCTTGGTGATGACAGAATAAGGAGCAATGGGCTCAAGTTGCAATAAGGGAAGTTGAGGTTAGATACAGGAAAAACTCTCTCACTAGGAGGGTGGTGAAGCACAGGAACAGGCTCCCCAGAGACTTGCTAGAGTCTCCATCCTTGGAGGTTTTTAAGACCCAGGTAGACAAAGCCTTGTCTGGGATGATGTAGTTGGGGCTGGTCCTACTTGGAGCTAGATGTGACCTCCTGAGCTCCCTTCCACCCTCATTGTCTATGATTATATGAGTCTGAGTTGCCCCCCATCCAAGGTTACTAACAGGCATTACATTTAGATCAAGCTAACTCAGGCTGGGTTGATCTTAGCACCCATCTGTGCAGGTGAGTTAAATCAGGCAAAAAACGGGGGTCTGATCTATGTTAGTTCACCTTCACAGGTGAACTAGATCAGGAACGAGTTAACCCAATCTATTAAATGCCTGTACATGTTTGGAGCACAACACTGAGGCTGAGGCTACGCTCTTCTTACCCACCTGGACCAAGCTATTTGTAGCCCCCAAAACCCTCACCCTGGGATGGGCAACAACCCCCACAACCCCTTGCAGATCCATGAACCCTGCCCCAGACCCACCAGCCCCCCTTACTTACCAGTCAACCTCCCCACAGACGTACTAGCTCCCCCGCAATCCTGCCTGTCCTTGCCCAAACCTTTAGATACTTACTCCATTTTCCCCATGTGGCTACTTGGACCAGCTCCTGGACTGTAAATGCCACTTCCCATCTATGGTCACATGGCTTAGATTAGGCCATGTGAACACAGACCAGGTGCAGCAAACATTGGTATGCATCCCTAGACATCTGGCATCACCTCTTTTGCTAGAGGAGGCTTAGTGGGGCTGTAGTTTTGGTAGCTATGAGCCTGCCAACATTGGTGAAGTGGGCAAGCAAGCTTGTGCAGGGAGCCAGAAATGAGCCTACAGGGCTGGTTGCTGCTTGGACTCTGCTCTCCCTGACCAGTATGAGCATTTGTATGAGCCTTGTAGCTGCTCCATGTTCAGTTCCCAGTTTCTCCGTGTGTTTCTGTCCAGCTGCCTACATTGCTGGCTTTGTAGTGTGATATCCAAGCACTTGGCTATTCTGCATATCTTCTCCACTTCCCTTCTTTGTGTATGGAAACCTTGGCATGGAGCAGGTGATATGGCTGTGGATCTGGTTGTGTCCCATACGATGCTTTTGTATCCCCAAAGCCCTTTCCAGATCTTATTCAAATGTAGGGTATCCTTCAAGACCCAGGAAGTAAAAACAGAAATGCAATGGTGGTTGTTTCCCCCTTCCCTTTCCCCAAGGAGAAGATCCCAGCCTCTGCTTTGTATTCAGGCTTTCCCCATATGCCAGGCAGCACAAAATCTGAGCTGGGCTCCAAGAGCCCAGTGAGAAAGAAAGAGGGGTAGAGACGGAGCTGGAAACTCATGAATATGACAGTAGGAAAGACAAAGAAGGAAAGAAAAGGGGAGGGAAGCAAGGTGTTAGCATGCTCTTTTAAATCTCAAGGACTAATCAATCTTGGCCTCTGTTCCAGTGAGCTCCACTATCACCCTGCTTTGGCTGTGCTCTCCTTGCAAACCCCTCCATGAATCTCCAAGGCATCCAACTTTGACCCAGTTCTGCTTGACATTCAAAGATTTCTCATGCTAAATATTAATTTTATCTCCTTCACCTCCAGAGGATTTCCTTTTGCTTTTTGGTTTGAAGGTTTTGCTGATGTTTGGGACAGAGCCGAGTCTCACCCTCCAAGCCCCAGAGCTGGGAGGCGAGACACCTGCTTCTAATTGAGGGCTGCAAAATTATTCTTTTTAGGGACTTTAAAGAAATAAAGTGGGGGAGGGTTTGGTTTTTGTATTTAATAGATTCCCTGGGAAGATGACTTCCTACATTATCTGATATTTGACCCAGCTCTGTAGTCTCAAAGGCTACTAACCCCTGCAAACACCATATTAATTAACTAAATCGAATGAATTAATTAATTCCTTTGCTACTGACCAGCTTGTGTGCTGAACTGGATAGTTTTTATCTTAACTTGAGGGAAAATCATTTCTTTTAATAACAGTGTGGATGAAAGTTTGATAATGTTCAAAAATAATAGTTTTCTATCTTGATCTCAAGCTAGTCAGATGATTATCCTTACCACTACCACTACTAATAATAATGTCTACTCTGGTAGCACCTGGAGATTTCAAACCGAGACCAACAGCCTATTAATTACGGTGATGAGTGCAATGCAAGAACATGTATAGAATGGATGATTTTTCTACCTACACCTAGTCTGTCTATTCAGGTAATAAAAAGACAGCCCTTTCCCTAAGGAGCAGTTACAGTTTATGCATATGATCAGGCAATAATGGGTTGTTGATACAGCTGGCAATATTTTCCCAGCCTGTAGGATACTAAAGGTCCTGAAATACTTTTTGGAGTCTGCAGTGTCATCATATTACGGCATTTCATGGTACCATGTCATTGCATGGCATCCCATCTCATAACAAGGATGAGGGAGCCACATATGATATGTGCATTTGTCCTTCGGGCTTGATATTGAACCAGTCCTTCAAAGGCATCATTCTTCCGTTATATTATTATTCACTTACATTATTCTTCACTTGTATTAATATTTACTTTTAGTCCAGGTCCACCATTGGTCCATAACTCCAGACATAATATGAGCCCTACGGTTTAAGAGATAACTTTCCTCCCAGGCTGAAATGCAGTGAGGCATTTTGCTATGAGTTCCAAGTCTTAAATGCCTTGGCTGCAATCCTGGCCCTATTGATTCAATGAGATTTTCATAACTCACTAGATTGGAGCCAGGATTTGTACCAGGTGCTGCACATCTAAAGAAGCAGCAGGTCCTGGGTCTCAATAAAATGTTTTCCATTCCTAGCATTGATGTAATGGATGGAGCCTGATTCAGGGCAGATGGGGCAGGTGCATGATGGGTTCTCATTTCTGTATGAGCCTGAGAAGGGAAGCACTGCTTTCCATCTATCACACACAGAGCTGTCTATACATCACCAGGTTTTAATACTTCATTTTGGAAGTACTAAAACACGGCACAGTAAGCACCCATACTGTGCCATATGGGCAGTGCACGTGAAAATTTCCCCACTACGTCACCATAACAGTACGCTATAAGTGGAGATTGTGCCACTACAGCGATGTAGCTAGGCAATCATGTGTAGACCTGTCTAATCACTACGTCTCCTTAGCATGACATACAGTGATGTAGCGTGCCGCTACGTTGATGCAGGGAGACATGCAGGTACGCCCATGGACAGGACAGGGCAGAATGGGGCTGGGACTTGGTCTTGTTTTACCCATGTGATGATTTGTCCTCATGTCCATGTGACCCATTTGGCTATCCTGTTCTTAACATCCACTGGTCAGATTGCATAGGAAGCTACTCAGCCGCTCAAAGGACTTTTGGGAAGGCAGCAGCTGGCTGCTCAGCATTGCCTTCCCAAGCCAGTGCCCGCGACTCCTGGTTTTGCCTCTCATCTAATACTCACCCTGGACACCCTGAATCAGTGATTCCACTTCTGGATATGTCTTTTGCCTGGCTCTGAGCCCTGACATGTTGCCTCTAAAATGCCAGCTAGTGTAGCTGCACCAGGACCCTGGGAAGTGCCGGGAAAAGTGCAACCCATCCACCTCCTCACTAGGGAAACCAGGAAGGAGATTCAGGTGCAATACATCTAAAGAAAGAACCAAGACCCATATCCTCAAAAGTATTTAAGCATCTAACTCCCACTGAGATCCTGAATCCCTTATTGTGGGAACATGGGATGGGGCTGGAAAGCACTTCCTAGGTGACAGAGCCGGGCCCCCTGCTCTCACAGGCAGTCCTAAAACATGGTCACTCCACCTTCTCTCACACCCCATACCAAATCACCTCCTGGGAACGTAACAAAACCCACCTTATAATGTGTACAAAGCAGAGGTGAGAATGGTGCTGCCACTGCTCTGCTGCTGCAATGGGACAGAAAAGATGAGGTTAATATTGGCTCGTCACTATTGCACCACTGATTTCAATGGGAGTTAGGTTTCAAAGTCCCTTGGAGAATATGATCCTAAGATTTTTATCTTTATGGATCGAACCTCATTAGAGATGGGAAAGGTTCTGGGGAGCTACAGGACAGTGAACCGGAAACTGCTCGAACTTTCATAAATGGGTCACAGAGGATATAACATTAATTACAAGCACATATGTCTAAGTTCTGTCTCAGGAACAACCTCTGAGCTGTTAACTCGAGTGAAATGATATGTTACCGGGAAAGTGAAGGCAATTACCAGAGTGGGATCCCTACGAATACATCATTTCATACAACACTTGATTAATGGCTTTGGAGGAATAATAAAAAATCCCTGTGAATGCAAGGGAGGTGATGTGATTTACCTGGATTTCAATAGATTCTCTGATAAGACACTGTACATGGACAGGTGGTGAACAAGATAAATAGAAAGAGCGAGAGAGCTTCAGAGTTTGTTTGCAAGGGGGTCCAGAGAATTCAAATTAATAGCATTATAACATGTAGGGCACCTAAGGGAACAATGATACTATTAAATATGCTAACATAGGGACCTGGGAAAATGGATATTGGCAGCCAGAAGCTGGACCGTGGATTTCTAATGGCCTTATCATGCACCACTGAAGTTAATAGAAACTCTTCTTGTTTGTACAATATAAGGCCCGATGTTTGAAGGTAACAAACTTTAAAAGGATTAGTTAACACAGTAAAAATGCAGGAGGATTACAAGAGGTTTTGGTTTGCTGGGAGAAAAATGCATTGGCAAGTGATTTACACTATCAGAAAACAGAAGGGGGTGTATCTCTAAAAGATCCAATAAGAAAAATCAAAACCTTTTAAAAAGAATCCAAGTTAAATAAGAGAAGGAACAATGGGATTTCCCTGGTTGTGGATGAGTGATGCCCTGATTACATATGCCTCAATGGTGCAGTTAGGATCTGATTTAGATACAAAGCTAGTGCCTTCTCCCAGGTGGGCACAGTATCCAGAGCAAAATCAGGAATCAGAAAACAGCAGACAATGATAAGTGAGTGGAGAAATTGCAAAGAAACAATGGGTTCCTGGTATGAAAGGAGAAATAACTCCAAAAAACTCCAAAGGATAAACATGTTGGGTTAGGGAAGGAAAAGCTAGACTTGGTATTCCTGAGGCAGGTCTCAGAGGATGTACGGTCTAGGGACGTGGTTGTCACAAGGGACCTAAACTACCCTGACAACTGCTGGGAGAAGCAGTCAGCCAAATCCAACCATTCACGTAGGTTCATAACCTGTGTGCAGGACCTTCACCTAACACAGGAGGGATACGGTCCCACTAGGGGCAATGCCTTACTGGACTTGGTGTTGGCTATGGGAGAGGACCTGGTAGGGGAGCTGCAGTTTCGTGGTCACCTTGGGGACAGTGACCACCAATCAATCGAACTCACCATACAGCGCAGGGTGGGTAAGATAACTAGTAAGGACTAGTGCTGGACTTTAGGAAGGCTAACTTCAGTGTACTCAGGAGTGTGGTCAATGATGCACTGCAGGAAACGAGTATTGGCGAGATAGGAGTCCAGGAAGGGTGGTCATTTCTAAAGGAAGTGATCCTTTGGGCGCAGAGGGAGATGATCCCAGTACGAGGGAAAAGGGGGAAAGGAGCCAAAAAACGTCCTTGGCTAAACAGGGAAATCCAAGGAAGCTTAAGGGCAAAACAGAAGGGACATAGGCAATGGAAAGGAGGAGTATACCTACTTGGCCTGCACTTGCAGAGAGGCAATCAGAAAGGCCAAAGCAACAGTTGTGGACTGTGGCAACACAAATTAAAAACAACAACAAGTCTTTTTCTCAGTATGTAGGGAGTAAAAGGAAGGTGCAGGGCAGCATAGGACCCCTACTGAACAAGCAGGAGCAATTAGTGACAGACTGGGGGGATAAGGCTGAGCTATTCAATGAGTTCCTGAACAGGGCTCAAGAAAAGTTTCCTAATGGGTTCTTAGATGGGCATCGGAGGGACACCAGCCCAGCAGCCGTCGATGCTGACTTGGTGCAGAGCCACTTGGATGGACTGGATGTGTTCAAGTCAGCAGGCCCGGATGAGCTGCATCCAAGAGTACTGAAGGAATTGGCCGGTGTCATAGCAGAACCACTGGCATGGGTGTTTGTGTGCTCATGGTGCTTGGCACAAGTTAAGGTTAATTAAGAGGCTGTGACATAGATGCTCACATGGTCCGGTGGGTGAGAAATTGGGTTAGCAGTCGCACCCAGAGAGTGGTAGTAGACGGGTCGGTATCAACATGGAAGAATGTGGGTAGTTGGGTCCCGCAGGGTTCAGTCCTTGGACCTGTACTCTTCAGTGTCTTCATCAGTGACGTGGCTGCGGGCGTGAAGTGTACTCTGTCCAAGTTTGTGGATGATACTAAATTATGAGGTGAAGTGCACACTCCGGAGGGTAGGGAACGATTGCAGGTGGACCTGGACAGGTTGGAAAAGTGAGCAGTACACAACAGGATGCAGTACAACAAGGACAAGTGCAGAGTGCTGCACCTAGGGTGCAAAAATATCCAGCACACCTCCTGGCTGGGAAGTGACCCTCTCAGCAGCACAGAAGAGGAAAGGGATCTCGGAGTCATAGCGGACTCCAAGATGAACACGAGTCGTCAATGTGACAAAATCATCAGAAAAGCCAATGGCACTTTATCGTGCATCAGCACATGCATGATGAATAGATCCAAGGAGGCGACACTTGCCCTCTATGCGGCATTGCTCGGACCGCAGTTGGAGGACTACCTCCAGTTTTGGGCACTGCACTTCAAGAAGGATGTTGGTAGACTCGAGAGGGTCCAGAGAAGGCCACTTGTATGGTTAGGGGCTTACAGGACAAGCCCTACGAGGAGAGACTGAGGGACCTGGACCTCTTCAGCCTCTGCAAGAGGAGGCTGAGAGGTGATCTTGTGGCAGCCTACAAATTCATTAGGGGGATGCAGCAAGGGATTGGAGATGCTCTGTTCACCAGGATGCCTCTTGGGGTAACAAGGAGCAATGGCCACAAACTGACAGAGAGCAGATTTAGGCTAGATATCAGGGAAAGCTTCTTCACGGTAAGGGCGGCCAAAATTTGGAATGGGCGTCCAAGGGAGGTGGTGCTCTCCCCTATCTGGGGGTCTTTAAGAGAAGGTTGGATAGGCACCTGGTGGGGTCATCTGGCCCCAGCTCTCTTTCCTGCCCAGGCAGGGGGTCGGACTCGATGATTTGTTGAGGTCCCTTCTGACCCTAACATCTATGCATCTATCGAACTATGAAATGAACTCACAACCATTTCAGCTACATAAAAAGGACATGCAGGACACTGCCCAGATTACTTTAATTGGGAAATCCATTTCAGTAACTGTCCTTCCTTTGATGCAGCGTCTCCAAAAAAAACAGCACAAATGGGAGTCTGTTTTTTTTTTCAGTTTATCCATTTGCATAGGAAAAAACAATGAGATCGCATCTCACTTCCAAGGATATCCGGGGTTGAGCAGGGGGAAGGCAGCCGGCGCTCCGAAAGTTTGTTTCACCAAATGGATAGCTAATTATAAAGGGCCACCAAGAGATGCTGAAAATAGAAAACGGTTGAGACGTACTGGATTTCTTTCCCACCTGCTTACCTGTGATGTCAGAAGAGGGAATAGTTTTTCTTTAGTACAAAAAGGGAACTCAGCGAATGTGATTAATTCTGGGCCAAGACTTGCAGAAGTATGACAACTGCATTTGCTTGCACAAAATGAATAATTGTTCTTCGTTCTGCTATCCAGGAAATTAGCCAAATTTATCAACTGACCTTGCAGATGAGATGCTAGGTTGTCCCTGTCATTTGTACACAAAGTTGCATGCCAAAACTTCACCAGACTCTCACTGTTTATTACTTATGTCTTCAGGTAACACTGAATTTTTAGGGGAATTGTAGGGATTTTTCCACACCTGCTATATCAATATCCAGTACTGAAAGGCCTTAGAAATGTTAAGAGGTGTTTATTTATAATAAAAGAGAGAAATCAATGACATTCAAAAGGCAAGTTATGGGGATGGAAATTTGCCAGGCTGGTTTCCATCAGCACATCGAAATAACCAGAGGAAATCAAAGAGAAATTAAAGAAGACTCTTTTTACTCCAGGGAACAAACAAATGTCTGGTCTGCACTAAACAAAGCATTCATTTTCTATTTAAGGCCTCCACCAACTGCTGTGTACACTGAAATGAAAACTAGCTCCACTGTTCGTATTGTTATCAGTTGACAAGTCTCCTTACTGCCAGAATATGCTCAATGACATATTCATTAGGGTTGACTTCAGTCTTTTTCTTGGCTGCCAACTTAGATCCCTACCAGCCAGTGTTTCATCATGGAGGAAGGGGAAAACAGATTCAAGAGCGGATGATGCAGTGGGCACTGATTTCTTTCTTTCTTTCTTTCTTTTTAATATTGTCATTCAAAAGTTTTGCTTTCCTTGCCTGCCCAAGAGTTGGATGTTGAAATGATGTTTGAATGACAGTGATGGCAATAGAGTTAATACAATTGCCTTCAAGGAGTGATAACCAGGCATCCTGGTTTTCTCTGATTTCAAAAAATCCCCAAGTTTTGGTTAAAAAAGGAACCCCAAATCCACATTTTCCATGATTAAAATAAGGCATCGCTATATGTGTATGTGTGCGTGTGTGTGTGTGTGTATCTATTTATATATGTGTGTGTATGTATGTATATATATGTGTATATATGTATGTATGTATGCATATGTGTGTATATACATAAGTATATGTGTGTAAGTGTATATACATATGTATATGTGTGTGTGTTTAAATATATAATATATATGTATATGTGTGTTATATATTTATATTTATCTTCATATTTATATTAGCAGTGTTTCATTTCAACCACAGAAAAAATGTGGATTTGGGGTTACTCTTTTTTAACCAAAAATTGGGATTTTTTTTTTTTTAATCAGAGAAAACCAGGATCCCTGGTGATGACCTGGCACATATCATAACCTATGCAATTAAGTTGAATAAGGAGTTATTATAAAACAGTGCGAGAGCCTTCCCAAACTGGCTAGATTACTGCCTAGGTAGCAGCGCTGGAGTAGGAGGGCTTGTACGACAAGTGCTGGGTTCCCCACAGAAAACAAAGCAAAGGCACCCCATACCATACCATCAAAGCCCACATCCTATATGGCAGCCACCATTTCTGACTCTCAGAACTCATCTCAGATGAGTTTTCAAGCATGGGTTTAGGCTTTTTGGGAGAGATCCCTGCATAGGCATGCAGACCACCCCTGAAGATGTTCAATCAAGGACTTCAATAAGAAGGTGTTCAAGAAGGATGTGGAGAAGCCTAAGAGAGTCTGGAGAAGAAAAACTCGTATGATTAGAGGCCTGAAGAGCAAGCCATACGACGAAAGGCTGACAGATATGGGACTGTTCAGAGTAGAAAAGAGAAGACTTCGGGGGGATTTGGTGGCAGCTTACAAATATATCAGGGGAGAGCATCAGGGCCTGGGTGAGCAGCTACTCACCAAAGCACCCTAAAGGAAAACCAAGAGCAATGGTCATAAACTCCTAAAAGAAGGTTTCAGACTGGATATAAGGAAAAACTTCATGGTTCATGTGACCACACTCCCAGCGGGGGCAATGAGGCACCTACCCTAGAGATCTTCAAAAGGAGACTGGACACACACCTTGCTGGGGTGGTTTGACCTCCGCAGTCTTTTCTGCCCGGAGCAGGGGGCCAGACCCGATGATCTCACGAGGTCCCTTCTAGTCCTAAACTTCTCTGACTCTGTGTTGTGTGGGCCTGCTTTATCGCCCCAAAGCTAGAAAGAAACAGAATCAGACACAGGCAGATGGCCAAAGTGTGCAAGGAACTGTGAACAAATATGCCCATGTCTGGCCAACACCTGTCAGACTCCATCTGTGTCAGGAATTACCACTGTCATTGAGCAAGTTACCCTGTCCAGGGTGTGTTAACACTTGATATGAAAATGGTGCATGGACAGAAGAAGAAAAATGGTTTTTAAATGAAAAGGTGGAAAAAGTTGTGAATTTGGAAGTTCCAGTTCTCTGCTGTGGACTAACGTCATTCCAGTGACTTCACTGGATTTTGCCTCCCCACATAAAATTAGGTCAATGGAGTTTAAAATCAGGTGCCCCAGGCTTTCCCAATAGACACACTGTAGGAAGTTTCCCAAGGAAACCTGAGACTTTCATTGAATTAATAAAAGCTAGAAAGAAGCAATATTCTGTTAGCGTTTGGAGGAGCCCAGTGTTGGCAATAACAGATATTAAAAGAAAACATCAGAGGAAATAACAGTTTTTTTGAATAATTGCTATAACGCAAGGTAATAGGAAGCTATAAACCTTCTCCAGCCATTCTCCTTGCTATAATTTTACTACATTGTCACTAATATCTGAGCTATTGTTGTAATTTCATTTCATTTTATTGCACTGCTTGCCCAGCCCTTCTAATGAGATAAGCATTTCTGACAATGCTGGAGGTCGCGATGACAATGATTTGCAAGCGAGACTCGGTGCTGTGTATGGACAGTACAGTTATAAGTGAAAGGAAACAGGGGAAATGCATATTTAGCACTCAATGGGGGTAGGCCAGCAAGGGAAAAAAAAGATCCTCCAGACTCAAGGGTATCCAAAATTCAGGGGTTGGTTTCAGCTTATTATAGAGAAGTGCCATAAAGCTGAGAGAGACAGTGACCAGAAAGGAAATGATTTCTCCTGATGCAAACATGAGAGGCTGTTTGGTTTGGGGGCAAATGCACTGAGGCAGGACTGAGGACGAGTCACTTCATCTCTCCGTGCTGAAGTTTCCCATTTGTAAAATGGGGATAAAGGTACTTTCTTTTTCCTCGGGGCTTTCTCTTACTATATATTAGTACAAGGGATTTATAGTCTACAGTCACTAAAGGCCATCACCTTCATCTTATTTTGAAAACCATGCGGTTACCTCTTTTCTACTTGACTTATATGCCTTTGAATATCTCTGAGTGTTTCACTCGATACAGGAAGAAAAAGTATTCTCCAAGTCATTTTGCTGGAAACCCCAGGTCACCTTGCAGTAAGGACACGGCAGTCATTTGCAGGGCAGCCCATGGAGGGTAGGTGGAAGGAGGAAGCATGTCACGATTTCCAGGAGACACCGGCTTGTGTAGAAATCAAAACTGCGGAGCCAAGTGGCCTCGTGCTGGTGGGCACTGCAGGGTGCCAGAGTAAATCAGGCAGTGAATCACTGCATAGTAGGGGAATCTGATGTTTAGGGTTCATGCTGAGAAATGTAGCTATGCCAAAGTCACAGAATAAGGAAGAAAGCCATTGTCCTCCTATGCAATTGGTCTCTTTGGGTAGGTTTTGAGCATTATAGACTCCAGGTCAGAGCCTCCTCTGTTTTGAATGGAGCTATATCAATTTACTTGAGCTGAAGCTGTTCCCCCTGTCCTTTTAAGAAATTAAAATTTAAGACCCAGTACAGTTCTCAGCTACATCCGCTGTAAACCTGAAGTCACTCCATTGCTTGTAACGGCAATCGCTCAGTGTGAAAGCAGGGGATGTATTCCAGTTTTCCACCCTGATAACAGAAAATTGGGCATTGCCCTATACTTTAGGGCACAAGTTAACGTACTGTAAAAGGGAAATACTCCTGGAAGGAAATGTTGAGGTTTTAATTGTCCCATAGCTGATATGCCTGCTGCAATGCTGGACAACATCTGTCCCTGTGCCTCTTATACAGTCTGTGTACGTGATTATGTATCTCTTCTGTCAGCAGCCACACCTGCTAGGGTGGACTGGCCAGATGCATTAGCCTGCAAAACCCTTGGTTGGATGAGCGGGGCAGTAGGGCTCCCGTGTACATCCATCCAGAGCAGTGGTCTGCAAGGTCTTCAGCAAATTTGCTTTAGTCATCTTGTTGCAGACATCCTTGCTTCTAACCTAGGTTTCTCCCCTGGGGTCTCCCCTGGCTGTATGACTCTGATTTCAAACCATAATTGTGTCTGGCAGCTCAGGTCCTGGTAGCCCAACATCTGGAGCCTACTAACAGCTTGAAAATGTCACTTCTAGTTGTGAGTTTAAGTAGGCCAGGTGCTATTTCCTAACCACAGTGCTCCTGGACTCAGTGGAAAGTCACTGCTTTCCTTATGCACAGGAGCAAAGCATGCAGAGACTATTTGCTCTAAGTACTGAATTCATGGAGATGTCTTGGTTGCTGGTACAAGAGTGCCCTGGGCTGAACTGGGGTGGATCGCATCATTGCTTGTGGGAACAGAAGGGACCGCACTGTGATTGTTTTTTCTGACCTACAGCATCATACAGGCCATCGAATTTCCCCCAGTGATTCATAGATGCATATATTTTAAAGCCAGGAAAGGCTATTAGATCATCTAGGCTGACATCCTTTAAAACATACATGGGTCATAGAATTGTATTATGCCAATAACTCACGTTTGAGTACAGCATGTTGTCTAGAAGGGGGTCCAGCTACGAGCTGAAGAGCTCAAGACATGAAAAATCTGCCATTTCACCTAGTGCTTTGTAGCAATAATTAATCACTCCTGCTGTCAAAAAAATGGCCTTATTTTCCATTTGAATTTGTTTAACTTCTCACTATGCATTTCTGTTATGCTTTTCTCCAGTACTCTAGAAAGCTCGTTAGTACTCAGTTGGCACGTCTACACATTCATTATTGTGCCTTAGATATTATGCATTTAGTTTACTACTTCCTTAATAAAGCACTAACTAAATGCACAGGACCTAAAGTTACTGTGCAGTAGCACCAGTGCATGGTAATTTAGTGACGCTTACTGCGCATTAGCCTAATAAGGCTGCGCGGTAAGCTACCAGCATGGTTTGTGCCGTGACACACTACTACGCAGTGTTATTAGGCCAATGCTCAGTAAGCGTCTTGTGTAGACATGCCTAGTATTTTCTTTCATGAAGATACTTACGTATTACATTCAGTTCCCTTCCAGCCCTATTCATAGATGCATCGATGCTAGGGTTGGAAGGGACCTCAAAGTATCATCGAGTCCGACCCCCTGCCAGTGGCAGGAAAAAGTACTGGGGGCCTGTGACCCCAGCCAGGTGCTTGCCCACTTTCCTCCTGAAGACCCCCAAGGTAGGGGAGAGCACCACCTCCCTTGGGAGCCCGCTCCAGATTCTGGTGACCCTCACCATGAAGAAGTTCTTTCTGATGTCCAACCTAAACCTACTGTCCATCAGCTTGTGGCCGTAGTTTCTGGTTATTCCAAGGGTGCTCTGGTGAACAAAGCATCTCCTATTCCCTACTACACCCCGCCCCGGTGAATTTGTATACTTCCACAAGATCCTCCCCTCAGCCTTCTCTTGCAGAGGCTGGAAAGGTCCAGGTCCCTCAGCCTCTCCTCGTAGTGCCTTCCCTGCTGGCCTCTAACCATACGAGTGGCCTCCTCTGGAGCCTCTCAAGGTTTTCCACATCCTTTTTGAATTGCGGCACCCAAAACTGGGTGCAGTACTCTAGGTGCGGCCTGACCAGTGATGAGGAGTATCACCTCCCTGGACCTGTTTGTGATGCACCTACTAATACATGACAAAGTGCTGTTAGCTCTCCTAATTACTTCATCACGTTGATGACTCATATTCATCTTGGAGTTGACAATGACCCCAAAATCTCTTTCTGTCACTGTGCTGCTGAGAAGGTCATCCCCCAGCCTGTAAGTGTGCTGGTGATTCCCTCTCCCTAGGTGCAGCACCTTGCACATGTCCTTGCTGAACTGCATCCTATTGTTCTCTGCCCACTTCTCCAACCTGTTCAGATGCACCTGGATTCAGTTTCTTTGTGTTTGCTTCGGCCCATAGTTTGGTGTCATCTGCAAATTTGGGCAGAGTGCTCTCCACGCCCTTATCCAGGTCAATGATGAAGATATTGAACAGCACTGGTCCAAGGACCGAGTCTTGGGGGACCCCACTGCCCACCTCTTTCCATGTCGATGCTGACCTATCCACCACCACTGTCTGGGTATGACCCTTAAGCCAATTTGTCTAATTGGCTTAAGTCACCTATGATCCTAAGTCATCTCTGGATCTTCTTTTTGATAAGTTAACCAGGTTGATTACTGCATCAAGCTCAATAATAATCCAATATATTATATAATCATAGAAAATGAGGGCTGGAAGGGACCTCAGGAGGTCACGTCTAGTCCAACCCCCTGCTCAAGGCAGGACCAGCCCCAACTACATCATCCCAGCCAAGACTGTCTAGCTGGGTCTTAAGAACCTGTGAGGATGGATATTCAGCAACCTCTCTGGGTAACCTTTTCCAGTATTTTACTACTTTCCTCGTGAGAAAGTTCTTCCTAATACCTACCCTAAACTTCCCTTGCTGCAACTTGAGCCCATTGCTCCTTGTTCTGTCAGACGATATAAAAGTCTGATTCTTTCAAAATGAAGGAGAAAGCCTGTTAGTAGGCCACTTCTCCTGTTGCCTTTTGCAGAAGAGGTAGCTATATTATTAGTTCGTCAGGCAGCCTTTACTTTCCACAACACAAGCCCCAGTCTTCAACCAACAAAACAACACAAAATCCTCCGTCTTCTCTGGACATTAGGAAAGAGCCACTTTTCACGCTCACTTCACCCCTGGAAGCCTGGCTTCTCCTTGCAGGTTGCTCTCCCGCATCCTTCTCCTGGGGAGCTCCCTCATTAGCAAATGCCCCACAGCTGAACTTCCTTAACATGGCTGGCTGCCCCCTCAGATGGGGACAGACCACCCTCTTCCAAAACTTCCAGATATGTATTTTTCTTGAGGCAATACTTTGAATGTCATAGTCCTCTAAAAGCTTGTCTTTGCTATTAAAGCCATGCAATATGATGGCAAGAGGGACTTATAGATAAAGTGAGAGAGGGATTCCATACTATGAGGCTGATAGCGTGCAGGTTTGATTTTACAGAGTGTATATTTCTTTTTTTTTCCTGACTCAAAACACTAGGTTTGAATTAAGCCTGCCTGGGATGTTTCCTAGACCAAACCATAACCTCCATTTTGGCTTGTAATATCCATTCAGACAAACTTGTTATGTTATATTCCAGGCAGTTGCCCTGGCCAGGAAAGGTGCTTGTGATGGCTTATCAGAAGACTGTCACTGAAAAGCCATTACAGAGCAACCTAGAGTTGTCTGCTTTGATTGTCTCTTCTTTGCTGCATTAGTCCCCTGGGATAATTGGTTTTCTGCACAAGGGTATCAACTGGCTGATAGATATTTTTAGATGGCTCCACCTGGCTGATATTGCATGCTGGGCATGTGGCAAAAGGACAAAAACTGTATTTATGAGGGCAAGTTGCTTGTTTGAGTAAGGGAGAAAACCTTCTGCATATGCAAAAAAATTAATTAGCCAGAGAGAGAAAACAGGAGGGATGCTGCCATTCCTGAAATGCTGACAAAAGCTCAACTAGACCCCAGAGGCCCCACAGCAAGATGGAAGTCAAGGTGAGCTTGCATTAGTGACCAGGCATGGGGTAGGGCCTGGGGCTGTCTCCGAAGACTGCATTGACTGGACTATGGGATCCCATCTCCTAAGAAAGGGCTCAAACAAATGGTCTGAGTCCAGAAATAAGCCTTACAGATGCAGGAGTAGGAACAGGGCCATGGTTCTTCCCAGATGTATTTAGCATATAAGTTTTTTTACAGCCTGGTGTTTGTCACAGTTTCTAAGCCAGGCTGTGATATGAATTACCCCAAGCACTGGAGCAGCTTATAATCTGGTTCTGAGTAAATGAGACTTTTCTGGCTCAGGCCTATTTTCCATTTCTGATTAATTCTGCAAAGAAAAAATCCCAACGCATGCTACTCAGCTTCATTCTTCAGTATAGTATTAAAAGGTGAACCAAATTTTCGACTTGAATGCACTGCTGTAGCTCTGTGCATTTCCATGACACTACTTTGGTTCCATAACAGTATAACTAAAACCAGAACTTAATGAAGGGTCTTATGGGACCAATTCAAAAAGGCAATAAAGCTCAATCTTGCCCATAGGTTTCCTACCATAAAAGGGGACAAACAGAACTATTCCCTAGATCATGTCTGTGAATTTCTTTTTTTTCTATTCCTTAATTTTACTATTATAGAGGTAAATATTCTCAGCCACTTATTCCAACCCATGTAAGGAAGGTAGTTAGCCTAAATTAAGTACATTTGGTCTAGAGCTCACACTCCTTTTGAATAACAACTTCTATTGCCTGAGACCTGGAAGTCAACATGCTTCTTTATGCATGTACTAGAACAAGATCCCATGTAAAGGTTGAGGTTATTCTTTGCATGGTAGATTTATTAATGGAAAAGTAGAAAAACTCCTTGTATTGAGTAACTGAAATGCTGTCAGCATTGTACTAGCCTATACAACTTCAGCAGAGTATTATTCCTTTTAAATAAGTAGGGACTCTGGAAGGGAAAATAGGCCATGTAGCACATGCTGCCGTTACGGGCCTCAGGAGTGGCACACTGGATATACAGCCATCCAAGTTAGTTGTGGTGCAGGTAGTATGTGGTTTGGAAATGGCTACCATGAGAGGTCTGTCTGTTGAATCATCTCAGAAGTGCCTCTGAATCTGCTGCCTTTGGCCTGGCCTGCCAATACAGCGGCACTGAATTAATTAAATGTGAGATGTCATACTGATTTAATTAACGGGATGCAATTTTGTCTGGGTACGCTCTTCGATGGCTTTAAAACAGGTTTATGTCCGTTCAGCTTGTCTTATACCACTCCCCTGAGCAAAGTGTTGGTAATGAGGATTAAACTGGGACTTCTGAATATTAAAGCAAATGTTTCTGTTGCCCGAGGTAAAAGATTCACCTCAGTTAGTCATGGCCACGGCAGGCTCTTCAACCTCTGTCTGTTGTCCAGACTCCACTAGAGACAAATAAATACTATATTTAATGGCCTCCATGTGTGTGATTAAATTTTACAGGGACAAGCTGAATGAATGGAACCAATTTTAAACTGATGCAATGATGTCCACGCTAGTGGTGTGCCAAATGGGCCATATTCAATTCAGATTCGGATTTGGCCCAAATCGAGGGCAGTGATTCAATTCATTGATTCGGATCACTGTCCCCGATTCGATTCATCTGAATCCAAATCTGAAGATTCAATGCTGATTTGGAGAATGCTGCAATGCTGGGGCGGATGGAGCGTCCCACAGGAACATCGAGGGGGCCCCCCACGTGATCGGCAGTGAACCTCGAAGTGGACCGGAAGTATTTTAGTACTGTAGTACTTTTGTGAAAAATATGGAGTGTTGAACTTAGTGTTCAGCCTTGTCTTCAGACAATAAGGTAAGTTTATGATGAGTTGTACCAAACTATTCCCCACCGCCAACACTTGAAAGTGCACTCGGCACTTCCAGTTCACTTCTGGGTCCTCCACAGCCTAAAACATTTCTCTTAAAATCTTGCCTAAAATTTTCTAACTCAAATCATTTTCTTTGGAATTAGGTGTCCAAAAGTATGTCTACATGGGTTAAAACACTTTACATAGACACAAAACTGGGAACAGTATAACAGCATGTCACCGTGGCCAAGCCCAGTAAACTAGTTGGCTTATAAGGACCATCGTGCCAATATGACTACAGGTACTCCTCACTTAACATAATCCCGGTTAATGTTTTTTCGTTATTATGATGCTGATCTATTAGAAAACATGCTCCTTTAAAGTCGCGTAATGTTCGGTTATAACATTGTTTGGCCGCCACCTGCTAGTAGGTAACTACTGTGATGTAATTGGATTTGCGTTACATCGTTTCACTTAAAGTCGCCATTTTCAAGAACGTAACTACGACGTTAAGTGAGGAGTAGCTGTATACTGATTCTAAATCCCAAGCAATGTGTTGTGCTAAGACATACCAGCTTGTCCAGCATTTGTATGAGTATTTCTATCACATGAGGTAGATGTACCCCAAATATCCTAGACAACTTTGAAATGTTCAGCTCTTCTTACTTTATGAGTTCCTAAATTTCCCACTTGTAAAACAGGTATAACAAAGATTTGGATCAATACCTTCTCATATCACATATTAAACATGTGATCTCAAAGCATAAAGGGTAGGTTATTTGGCTATTATGTAATCAAGGCCAAAAAGCATTTTCAAGCCTACAAAAATGTTTGTGTCATAGTTAATGAAATAACAGCTGTTGAGAACTTGTGGGAGAACTTTATAAAATTCAGTGTATTAAAACCAGAGTATTAATCATTACAATAGCTCTTTGTTCCAGAAGTTGTGTGATTTGCTCCAACTATTTGTGGCCTTTGGTCAGAACATCTGTATTTTCATCTCACTTTCAGGTAATGCAAATGCTATTAAATTATTTACCAATACAATATAACTGGGACTGTTTCTACACAGATCCACATTCTGACTGATCTGAATATGAATAAGTACCCCAACAAGTTACAGCACTATGTATAATGTATAACAATATCATTTAAATAAGCACTGAACAGGGCACTTATAGGAGTCTGAAAATCTCCTTTTGTAGTTCTTTTGATATCTTCTGTTCAAGGCATCAAAGTAATATATAGTAGATTGATTCACACCCGCATCAAATGTGTTGGTCACCTAAAATGGTGAGCTCTTAAGTGCAGGTACTGCCTACAGTTATGTATGCGAAGTGCCTAGCACAACATAAGAGAGAGAGAGCTGGTAAGAGAGGTGCTGGTAAGAGATCTCAAGTGCTACTGTGATATAAATAAATCATAACTAAAGATTCTTGGAGATCCTATGTGATTCGTTCATCTTACAATCTTATCATTATATATTGCAAATACTGATAAATCTTTAGGACATCACCTTCAATTGATAGTAATTACCATTTGACTAAATCCAGAAAACTGAATTTTAGGAAAGAAGCTACTCCCCAGTTCAGCAAATCATTCCCATTCAGGAAAGTACATGAGCATGTTTTTAACTTGAACTAAGATTTAGACATGTAGTTAAAATTATGAATGTGCATAAGTGCTTTCTTGAATAGGGTTAGTCTTATGCATGCCCCTAAGTGCTTTCCTGGTACAGGACCTGAATGCGTAGATGTGGACCCATCCTGGCACGTGGGATACTACCCACTGTATGACTGGATCGCCTGTTGTCATTTGGAAGTGGTTAAAATCGCACCGGACTGACCAACCTTACAAGACTTCAACTATTTGTGGGCACAGGTCTTCCCAAGAGCACCTGAACTTCAATCAATTCCAAATCTGAAGTCTCTCCCTAATGGGGATCATATCTCACCCTCACTCGTGCTGGGAGCTAAAAGTAGGAGCCACGAGTAGGTAAATCAGTCATGGCCTGTTCCATGGGTAAAAAGTGCTCTCTTCCAAGCATTTCCACCAGATCCCTAACAACCAAGAGTTTTGAGACAAACAAGGAGGCAGAGCTGCTTTCTAGATAAGCCACCCCAGGTTTTACAGTGAGCCAAATGCATATTCGTACTAAGACAGTGGGGGCCAGCCCATTCAGCTGGTGCACCACAAATTAGCTCCACATCTATGAATCTATGAAACCTCCCCGATTGCTACTCCAATCCACTTCCCCAATGTGCTGCTCTGAGTTCATCTCCCTGCCTGATCTGCTGCTCTGCTTTCTACTCCTGGCCCTATTTGCCCCTGTGCTGAGTGCATAGATATGGATCCCCGTCCCCTCCCTAGTCTGACACGTGTCACATCCAGAGACTACCTGTGCCATTTGTGGCATGCATAGCACAGGTTGGCCACCCCTATACTAAGAGATTTGGTAGAGGATATCAATAGGAACTGCTGTGTTCTGGGTCCACCTGCATTAGAAAGAGGGTAGCTGTAACCTGGGATCTGTTGCAATGCCTTAGCTTTTGCATCTCTCTCACCTTCCTGTAGAATCAGAGCAAATGAGGTTGGAAGGACCTCAGGAGGTCACATCTAGTCCAACCCCCTGCTCCAAGCAGGACCAGCCCCAACTACATCATCCCAGCCAAGACTTTGTCCAGCTGGGTCTTAAACACCTCCAAGGATGGAGATTGCACCGCCTGTCTGCGTAGCCTATTTGACTGCTTTACTACTCTCCTAGCAAGATGGTTTTCCTAATATCCAACCTCAACTTCCCTTGCTGCAACTTGAGCTCATTGCTCCTTGTTCTGTCACCTGCCATGAGTGAGAACAATGTCAGATATAAAGCTATTGATATTAAAATGCTAATGCAAGACTTGACCAGTGTGGTCAGTTCAAATAAATTACAGAAATATCAGTAAACCTCACAGCGTCTCCATGGTATTCTGTGACGTGCTTAAAGTAAAACACGTGAGAAGCAAGGATGTTGTAGTCATCATGCTACAATGTCCTCTGGCATTACTATACTGAAACAGATAGTTTCCAGAAGCAAAGATCTGTTTATAAGATCTACATTATAAAAGCTTCAGTGGACGGAGCATAAACTCGGTCAGCAAATAAGTTCTGTGTGTTTTCTGGAGTCTGGTTTGTTGTGAATGAATGCAATAACCGTGAGCTTGTTGCAGGGCTCTTTTTGCAACTCTATATTTTTCTCTTGCTGAAAGTCAAAAATCTTGAAATAGAGCCAATCAGATACAGCTAAATTGTGCCCCTGCTGCAGTGAAAGAATGATCAGCATACAATTTATTAGAAGAACAGGCCATGCTAAATCTTTACTCACATCACTGCAGACAGATATATCCAATTTTTTAAACTTATTTGACTCCTGAGCGAGTAAAAAGAAAAGGGACGACAGATTAGCCAGTTATAAAACCATAATATACTTTTAGCTGGACCCTTTGGGAACTGGAGCTCAAGGACTGCAACATCCATTATGTTCAGTTATACATTCGGGATACCTTTCTCTGCAATGGCCTTCGAATTGGAGCTTTTGATCAGTATGTTATGAACGTTGCCTACGCTCAATGGAAATTTTGCCATTTGAGCAGGCTACAGCAAATCAGTATGGGGGAAAAATTCAAAGCAGAAAGGGTGGTTAAATGTCTAACGGTCACTGAAAGTCAATGAGAGTCAGATGCTTGACTCTGCTGTTTGTCTTTGAAAATCCTCCCCAAGCCAAAATCCTGCAAACAGTTGCCCAGATGCTGGAACTTGATTCGCGTTCATTAGCCGCTTCGAAATCAATCGGGCGGCTTTCGCGTGCGATGTCGAGGGGGCCATGTCTATGATGGAGTTGTAGAGTGAGTATTTACAGGCAAGTCTGGAGGTTAAATCACATCTGGTTTTGGTCCAGAAAATGCAGAAAAGACTCCAGGTGAAATTGTTGCTTGTTTGGGTGTTTTTAGAGTGAAAACAATGAAAATCACACACGTCATGAGAAAACTGCAGATCAGGTCTCGCTGCTAGGGCAGCCGTGGAATTATTTGTAAAGCAAGAATAGGAATTGTGCTGAAAAAACAAGAGCTTCGGGTCACCGCAGACCTTCTCGCTGTGCTGAGCTTGTATTCAGCGTAACAAAGTATTTTGTCATCAAAGGGTTTTGTTAGGACAATGGCTCGTGACACGTAGGTTTGCACTGCGTTTGCTTTTATGATGACTGCGAAGCAAGGAAAAGCAGACGGATAACCAGAATGATGCCCGAGAGCTCTGAGAGGCTGGATAATATATTTCCAAGCCTGGTTATTTTAATCTTATCCTTGCAGTGATTGCCCAAAAAGTAATGGTTTGGTAGGCTAAGTATCTAAGGACAAATGATAGCCCCCATCCTGCAAGGACAGCTGTGTGAGCAAACCTGTGCACCCAATGGAAGTTCATCGGAGTCTGGACCTCATAGCTTTTTTAAAGAAGGGAAGAGATGTAGGATGCAGTGCATTTCATAGGATGCAGCTACAAGGTGAACCCTGAGGGTGAATAAAGTCTAGTTGTGCTATACCTCAGGCACTGCTATCTATGGGTTTGGCCATACCTCTAGGATCTAGTAAAGGGGGGGTGGTCCAGCATTTCTCCCCTCAGACCACAGAGAGGAAGTGGGCAAGGCACAACTGGGGGGCTGGCCAGGGAGCAGATGCAAGAAGGGCAACCTGCCACCACTGTCCCCAGTGGTGCACCAGAGTTATTCCTACCCAGCTCCAAACATGAGGCTGTGGTTGTGCAGAAGGCCAGACTTCCTGAAGATAGTGACAGTGGCAGCAAATAGGTTGCCCCTTCTTGCCCTGCTCCATGCTTGGCCCCTCCATATGCCCCCACTGGCTGGGGAGCTATGCCTGCTCCCTGCCCAGCCCCCACCTCTTTGCATCCCCCATGGACCAGGAGTCCAGCTGCTGGGGGCAATTGTTCAGGGTGCTAGTTGTAGGTCAGTGGCCGTGAGGAACCTCCCTTCCTACTCCTGCTCCCTGCTTGCCCCCTCCAGGTGGAAGAGAAGAGGTCATTGTGCTGTGCCAGAGCATAAAGGACAGTAGACCATAAAGGCTGTCCATACTTAGTCGAGCTCAATTAGCAGGATAGCGGACTATAACCCATATAACCCTTAGCTCAGCATTGCCCCAGGAATATGCCCTGTGTTGCTATTATTGTTCCAGTCCTTTGTTTCCAACTGCATGGACCCAAACCTGCTCTCTCTAGGACACTGCTTTCCAGCTGCTCATTTCACGGACCTAATGAGTCAACAAACAACTTCCTTCAAATAAAGGCTGAGCAATTCACCATGGGTATGATTATAACCTGCAGAATGGGTAAGCAGTCTCAGACTGAATGCTCTAGCTCTGATGTCCCCTGAATAGGCCTCTTTATACTGGCTTGTGAATTAATTCATTAATAATAAGCATTACTGCTACAAGGAAAGAGACCCCTTCCTTGCACCAAAGACTTCTCATTCTAACCAGACCTATGAACCCTGATGACCTTAAGTGCTGCCATCAACAACACTTCATGCTGGATTATGCCTCTATTCTACGCACACAATCCACTGAAATCAGGCCCTCTGTGCCCCTTGAATGCTCACCCAGGAGAAAACCAGACCCTTGGACAGGGATTTACTGAGGAGCAGTAAATGCTTCCCACTCCAAAAAGTTAGGGGCTGAACACAGGGTGGGGAGAGTGGTGGGAAACAGATCCCTGCCCTGTATCCAGCAGAAGTGGCTGCATGCTTTGAAGAGGGCTGGCTGTATTTACCACCAAGCAGACATAGCCTGCTGTCCTCTCCTGCAGAAAAAAAGGCAAAATTTGCATTGGTACGAGCATGCCCAGGAGATTGAGGGCAGTGATTCTTCCCCTCCGTTCAGCACTGGGGAGGCCACATCTGGAGTCCTGTGTCCAGTTTCGGCCCCCCACAACAGAAAGGGTGTGGACACATTGGAGAGAGTCCAGTGGAGGGCAGCAAAAATGGTTGGGGGGGCTAGGGGACAGGACTGGTGAGAGGCTGAAGGAACTAGGTTTATTTAATTCACAAAAGAGAAGACCGAGGGGGATTGAATAGCAGCCTTCTCCTCCCTGCAGGGCTGTTGCAAAGAGGATGAAGCTGGATTCCTCTCAGTGGGGGCAGATGACAGGACAAGGAGCAATGGGCTCGAGTTGCAGCAAGGGAAGTTGAGGTTGGTTATTAGGAAAAACTCTCTCACGAGGAGGGTGAAACAGGTTACCCAGAGAGATGGTGCAGTCTCCATCCTTGGAGGTGTTGAAGACCCAGCTTGACAAAGCCCTGTCTGGGATGATGTAGTTGGGGCTGGTCCTGTTTTGAGCAGGGGTTGGACTAGATGTGACCTCCTGAGGTCCCTTCAATCCTCATTTTCTATGATTCTATGATTCTATGAAAACAGTATAAAATGCACTTTAGAAGGGGAATTTCCAGGATAACAGCCCTTTCCAAGTTCTTCGTGGTGGGATACAATGATGGGCAGGTCTAGGATTTTGAAAAGGAGAGTACAGGTTGTGTGGTGCAGTATCACATATAATACGACACACTTTTTCCCTAAGTAAAAAGAAACTAGGGGGTTTATTAGCATGCTGGGGGCCTAGGGCTGTATTATTCAGGTCCAAATCAAAGCAAAACAAGTATAACTCTATTGGAATGTGCAGTCGTTTGCTATGACATAGATTATATATAAAAACACAACAAACAATGCAAAAATAATCAAATGATGTTGTTTCTTTAGTCCTGCTATCTATGAATTCAATGTACATCTCTTTTAGATTCATAAAAGGAAATCTAGCCTTCTTGAGCATCTTGACAGTGCATCCAATGCTTCATTGAAAGTTATTTCCACACCTGAACTGATGTTCATTTGAGTTAATGTTTCCACGCCTGAGCTGATGGTTCTACCTGGAGTTCAAAGCCGTCTGAAGGGCTGCGAAATAGGAGCTACATCCAGAGAAGCAGCTAATATCAGGATTGCAGATAAAAAGAATAGCTCTTTAGCAGAAAGTCAACAAGTGGGCAGGGTCATTAATACCTGTAAGAAGAGGCATTTAGAAGGAATCAGGTAGATTACAATGACCCATGAAGTCAAGTGACTCCCTCACTGCCACTGTCACATGGTTGGTTTTAAATTTTGGGCGGAGCAGGAATCAAAGGAGGATGCGGCTGCACTACTGCAACCCACCCTCCAGGATCCACCTCCGGATCCAGCCATTTGCTGCCCCAATTTCACAGCTCTTCCAAATTCCTCAATGCCATATCACTAGCCCTTTCTTCCATCAACTTTACTTGAGGTCAGTCACCTCAAATTAGGCAGTGATGAAATAATAATTCCTCTCTTCCAGGAGGCAATGGCATTTGGGGTGAGCGCCATCCTGGGATGGAAGTTTTATTGCACGTTAATGAGATAAACAGACACTGTAGCTCGTTCCCTGGTACTCCCCAGGCCATCCCATTCTGCTAAATGAATATGTCCTCAGCACACATTGGCTGCAAATCCAACATTATGTCTCATCATGGTAATCCCACGAGGCCTAGGAGTTCTGTTTCCACTTGACGTTGTTGACAGACCTCCAGCTTCCTGGCCAGAGACCTTTTTGCCTTGGTTTATTTTTCCTTTGAGTACTCCCTTCCTGTCAGTATAACAACAGCTGCAGTGCAGGGTTTTGCTTTGCCAAACCTGGAGTAATATGATGTATTCACTTGCCTAGGAGTAGAGTAGCATCAAACAGCACAACCATGCGGGCGTGCATCTTAGTGATGAGAGGGGGGTGGCTGTGGGTGCTGGAGACACGGCGACCTTAAGTCATCTTAGTGTTCCCGTATTCTGCAGTCAAACAATGTCTTCTCAGATAAGTTCGAGTAACCTTGGGGCTGTTCTCACTGGGCACCAATGTTCCCTCTAAGGAGCAGCAGTCCATGAGCGTGCCATCTCGGTCAGTGAGCGTACTGCCTCGGTCCGTGAGCGCATTGCCTCGGCCCGGCGTGGGACACTTACAGAAGGGGGATGAGGGCTGGGGGCCAGGGGCTGGAGCTGGGGGCTGGAGCTGGGGGCTGGAGGCCAGAGACCAGGAGCCGGGGGCCAGGGGCTGGAGCTGGGAGCTGGGGGCCAGGGGCTGAAGCCAGGGGCCGGTGGCTGGAGGCTGAGGCCAGGGGCCAGGGGCCAGGGGTTGGGGCCAAGAGCTGGAGACGGAGCCTGGTGCGGGCTCCGCCAGCTCCGGGGAAGTGGTCGCTCCCCTGCATCAGGGCTGGGGAGTGGAGCACTTCCCCAGAGCCGGCAGAGCCCGCGCCAGCCCCCCGCCCCAGCATGGCCTCCGGGGGCATGTCCCGCAGTGTCCCGGAGCCAGTGGAGCCCCACTGGGGCAGGCAGTGGCTCCTCCCCGAGGTGAGACAAGGCAAGGATGGAAGCTGGGGCGGGGGGCTGGTATGGGCTCCGCCTGCTCCGGGGAAATGCTCCATTCCCCGGCCCTGATGCATGCACAGCCTTGAAAAGGTCACACTTTTAGTTGTGAGCGGCCACACACGCACGCAGTTTAGAGGGAACCTTGCTGGGCACGTCTACGCGTGCGCATTTACTGTGCAGTAACTGAAACTACTGCACAGTATGAGTGTGTGTCTACATGTGTACACCTGTACTTCACAGTAAATATAGTGACTTACACTGACTTGAGCATAAATTGGATTCCTGCATCATGCAGGTATCAAATTTACACCCGATTAGTTACTGCACAGTAACACACATGTAGAAGATGCTTTACTGTGCAGTAATGCTGTGTGTGAGGACTGACCTAGGACTAACTTTAGTCCCAGGTCAGCCCACACAGCGTTAATGTGCTTTAATGCATCCACATGTAGACAATGGCCTATTCCCACTTACTGCACAGTAAATTTAAGCCGGTGTAAATGCATGTGTAGACACACCCACTTACACTTACACTACAGGGTTTGTAAGAAGGTTGATCTGCCAGCTTTATGCCAGCTCCTCTCACTCTGAGAAGAGGCCCTGTGTCGGTAGGTATCCTCAGGGGATCATTCATCCCACAGTGACCACATCTACACAGACACTTACTGCACAGTAGCTTATTACTATTGTGCAGTAGCTTGTTATTATTGCCAGTAGCATCACTGGGCATGAGCCATGACTCAACACTACTGCAACATAGAGCTAAGTCTTCCCTAAGAAAACTGGAGGTTTTCTGGCTTTCACAGTAGTGGGGACCCCCTGAAAAAGAGATAAGGACATGCCAAGATTACATGCATCTGATATTGAAAAAGCATCACACTGCTTCCAAGGTGGTGAGATATTAACTGTTTTCTATGTCTTGGTTCTACTGGACTATCCCTGCAGAAGTGCCGGGAAAGGGCAGTTCTTGGTGCAAAAGGCTGATATCTCTTCTTTGCGATGGTATAAATGAGATTCAATTGAAGAAACTGGAGGCTAAAGGAAACTGTGTGGTGGTTTGGGATGTTAGTAATAGTTTTGATAGAGATAGATTGGTGTGCAGAGGCAGTTAAAAAGACCTGTGTATATGTGTGTACACTTATCCACTTCTACATGAGCATCACACTGCTGTTATCCATCTATAACAGAGCAGTAGATCACAATGTACGCTGTGATCATTTGGGGGGAAAGACGCATCCATGAGTTTCCACGCTCTCAGAAAGGAATACACGGCTCAGAGGCAGATGTCGATGCACAAATATACACTGCAGCCAAGAGCAAGTAAACTGCTATGTCCTCTGCAAGGCAGGGAGCAGGCTGTGGACCAAAGAGAGTGAGATATTATCCCATAAGAGCTGCAAAATTCATGCACAACCTTCTTGCTATAGCGTTGTTGTCAAAGAGATCCAGAGGCCTCCCTGCAGACCCCGCAGACACCAGACAAAAAGTGCTTTGAGCTCTCTCTAGCTTCCTTTGCTCTTCTGACTTTCATTGCCTGCAGCGACTCCAATTTGTAAGGGTTAGGGGAAGAGTTCAGGCAAGGGAGAAACGAATGACCAGATGTATTGTTGGTCCCCTCGACTCCCTGTTCCTCTGCTGTCTCCGGTCCCCCCAGGGCTGTTGGCACTGGGTCAGAGGGAGCGAACACGCTACAACTTTCTTTGTTGAGCATTTTTCTCCCAGGGTCTTCAAGAAGCGTGCCCGTTAGGGGCTATGTCTTTCCCACGTTTCCGTGGAAAAGGTCCCAAAGTCACTGTGGTTCTCTTGCAACCGAGAGCAAGATATCAAAGCAAGCCCCAACCCTCCTGGGACCGTACGACTCTTCGCACAGCCCTGCACAGTAGGGAAGCAGGACGACTAATGTTCTCTGTGCCTAGGAAAGTCTGGGTTTAATCCCTTGCTTTGCTTTCTACTCCCTCTATCACCTTAAGCAAGTCACTTATTAGGCTCCATTATAACTTGCCAACATGAACAGTACAACCAAGCCTGCCACTACCAGACAAGGTAACTTTACTGTATCATCACGGTCCAGGATCATCACTCCCATGGGTCTAGAAAAGGGTTGTAAATGAGTCCATTGATGGCTAAGAAGGTCAATCCTAGACCCGCAGTCTCTCTGGGAAATGCCACAGGTCTTGTTTCCTTTCCTTCCATTTCTGCCATTATTTCCTATGTAAATGTGACCTGTCTCTGTGCCTCGGTTGTTCACCTGTAACATGGGGATAACAGCACTTATTTCCTTCCAGGGGTATAACCAGGATATACATTTTCGAGCAAGGCTTCATGACTTCATCATTCGGGCAATGTCTGATCCCAAGGCATTATAATAATACATGTGATGAAGAAGAAATACCTTGGGGAAAGATATGTGGAGCTTCCCATCCTTGCACCAAGGTGTGGCTGGTAATATAGGAGATTTTCCCCTCTACGGGGCTCCACGCATATATGACTGAGGATGGGAAGTGGGGCAGAATTTGAGGCTAAGACCATTGTTTCATAGTTGTTAGGGGCTGGAAGGGACCTTACACGTCATCGGGTCCAGCCCCCGCTGTATGTGGGCAGGAAAGACTCATGGGATCAAGTGATCCCAGCAAGATGGGCATCAAGAGGTTTTTTGAAGATCTCCAGGGTGGATGACTGGACCACTTCTGGGGGAGCCTGTAGTGACAGCGCTCCTGCAATGCAGGGCCAGGATGGTATCTGAATATGTAGCACATTGTACCTATAAGCGGGAAAGCAGAAGATGATGACAGATGCTTGCCAGCCTCTACTCACTATTCAAAGGATCCTGCAAACACTACCAAGTCTTCATCAGGTACAAACAGACACTGCTTTATTAACTGCAAGCCAAACCCGCTGCACCACTTTTCCTTCATCCTCAACCTGCTGAGGATCCAGGACCTCTGTTTTTCACCTCGCTTTGCTCTGTGCACTGCTAAGTACTCCCGATTTCTCTAAATCCCGTGAGCCCAGGACGCAAAGTGCTGACACAAGCCGTTTAGCGCGTCCGTGCACACAAGCGAAGCTGTTATTTGGAGCTGGCATGAAGTCACCACAATTTCCATCCGAGAGCCATTAAATAAACAGTGCGAACCAAGAACACAAGCATTGTCTTTTGCAGCGGGTCACTGAAATAGGCTGCAATGCCTTTGCATAACAGGGCCTGGGGAAGCAGGAGGTTCAGGCTTGAGTCTGAATTTCCTGGCCCTCTCCCACCCCTTAAGGGAAAATGTTATGGTCTCATTGAGGCTAAAGCCATGTGGTTAAATCACGCTGGCCCACAGGACACAAGAACTGAGGTTTTATTGATTCTTTGTTCAGGCGAAAGCCTGGCTCTAACATCTGTGTTATGAATGTTGCTTGTATTTGGAGAGTGCCTACAGGGTCCCGCTGAGCTCACTGTCCTCTGTGCTGGGCATGGTGCAAAACCAGAGGAGAAAGGTAGTACAATCAATCCCTTTATTGCAGATGGGCAACTGAGGGGCAGAGAGATTGAATGTCATGCCCAAGGTCATCCAGAAAGCCTGTGGCAGAGGAAGGAAATGCCCATCTGGATCCCAGCCTGTGCCTTAACTGCGAGCTCATCCTTCTTGCACCAGTGGGCTAGGCTTTTGCATCCTTCATGCCACTACTCAAGCTGTCAGTGGAGTCCTTGCTGATTTACACCAGTTACAGAGAAAGCCGTGAATACAACCTCAGCTTGCAGAGGCTCCAGACCAGACTGGAAATTGAAAGCCCTATTGTTAAATCATCCCTGCGGTTGTCTGCTGATGCAAGGCATTTTTGGAAGCGATTTATTTAGCGTAGAGATTTGCAACTTCGGAAAAAAAGGATGCCTGTTGTGCCCGGGATGAGCATCTAAAAAGCGTGAGGTTAAATTTTGCTTGGGAAATAAGCAGCCTTGGCTTTCGACTTGTTGCTGACGACGAAGAGCAGAGGGCTGAGAGACATCCGACGGGGAAAACTTGTAAACAGTTCCTGCTATCTGAACATGAGTGCCCCTCCCCGTCCGTGTGAGCTGCAGAGGCAAAAGAGAATGACACATGTGCTGTTTCCTTTTCCAGTTGCAAAGGGGTCAGGAACTAGGCAAGGAGCGCCTGAACAAGAGCAGCTTTCTCCTGCCCTTCCAGCTGTTGTGTTCAATCCAGCCTCCGGTCCTGAACAGGGCAGAGAGACCGTCAGCATACATAAGGCACGGTTGAAGGCATAAGTTATGAGTAACCCAAACAGTACATCCTCACTGTGTGAGTACCCTTCTTTTTCTCCCATCCCTATGGCAAAAGTGAATGTATAGGTCTGTTGTTTAATGAGTTTTTAAGCAGGCTTCCAGTTTAGCAAAAAACGACCGGGCAGGAACGAAGTATTGATAAAACTCTGTCCCTTTGCTTCCCCCTTTATATGTGTGCGTGTGCATGTGCATGGAAAAAGTTACAGAGAGACCTGAAATGCCTGTCTGCAAACTTCAACTCCCGAATATGACAGATCCGCTTCTGTCTCGGTCCTAGGATAGAGAAAATTGAATGCAAATGCTTTTTGCTCTTTTTTTTTCCTCCCTTAAGGAATGAAAATATAAAGGCATTTAGGAGGCTTCATGTCTCTCTCCTGAGATATTAATGGTGCTGCCTCACTTGTGTTTGGAGACGCAAGCTGTCTGTGTGTAATATGAGACACGCCAAAACCTGTCAGTCGATATTTAAAGTCACAATGCTTTTTTTTTTTTTTCCTGCTTTTGGAAGTTTGAAAACACAATGGTGGGACACGTGAATTATTTTCTCAGTGGAGATATATGAGGGTATATTCTCTGGAGGTGGTACTCTGCGCATGCCAGAAAGTTTTGATAACGTTTGGCCTCGGGAGCTCAACAGCATAACTGCATCCCAGTCAATTATTTTGGGGAGTGCTATTAATATGTAGAGGGCTCAGGTCCGGTCCAAATCCTAACGACTACTGGGGAAATGCCCAGGATTTCCAATCATAAGGCATTGCCAGTAGAATTTGACCCGTCGTCCAGATGCTACAGACTTTTTTCGTTTTAATTCAAAGGGATCTGATTTTTGTAGCGTCGCAGCAGTTATTTAAAAATAATAATAATAAACCGCCCAAACAGAGTTATCACAGGTGATATCTGTAATAAAGGCACAATACACAGAGGAGTGCTAGGAATAGACTCACTTTTAATTCCTGGTCCTGCGGTTCCTGTTAGACTATCTGGCTCGCATGAAGGTTGAAATGGATGGTGTTTTTCAGGCTCTGAGTGAGGCTGGCTTTATCCAGCAGAAATATTATATCGCAAAGAATCACTGGAATTCGAGCCAACAATTTTTATTTAATCTCGGCCTTTTTGCAAGTATCAGCCAGCTCACAAGATGAAATGCTATCTATAGCTTTCTCTCTCTCGCTTTCTTTTTGGTTTTTTTTTGTTCCAGCAGTTTTAACAGATTAAAGCCCATTCACCAGTAATTGAAGAAAAGAAACATCCAGGCAAAATATAGGTGTCTTTGAATAAATGGTGGCGTCTGGGGCTTCTGTGCACTTCTTTTCAGACATGCAAATTACTGTAACTATTGCTCTCAAACGTCCGTGTGGGATTGGGGTTTTGAAGCCATTAGCTAAAATGCAATGTATTGATTGTGTAGTCTTGCTGACAGGGTAAGGCAGGCAAAGCCCAATCTTGCATCCGGGTTTTTAAGAGTTTTGTAAAGAATTTTTGCCACAGCAAGGAGTTCGGATTTGGATTCAGAGGCCTGGCTTGCACTACTTGCACTTCTAGCACACACAGAGATGGAGTTACATGAGCAGCTAAGTAGTGTAACCAAACTGAGAGCCAACCCGAAGTTTAAGTGAGGCAACATGCTAATCAGGTCCATGGAGACATTACTCTAACCCTTGGTTTAGTAAAGAAAGGTTTCACGCAAGAATTTATGACATTCAGAGGAGATGGAAGTACAAGCAAAGGATCACTGGGCGAAGGAGGAAAGTGTTTTTTCAGTGTGTCAGCTGCTCTTTGGTAACTGTCCATGTGCCCACACTTATCTCATGGTAAGGGGAGACTAAACCACAGTAACTTGTTCCTTTTTCCTGGGGTGAATCAACGCATAGGCAAACTAGGCAATGCCTAGAGCCCTAAGTGAAGAAGGGGCCCAGTTGTGCTTATTTTACATATTATATTATTTTTACATATTATAATTATTATAATTATTGAGTGAAAAAAAAGTAGGGCCCCACAAGCTTGTTTGCCTAGGGTCCACTCAAGAGTTAATCCAGCCCTGCCTTTTTCACCCAAGGCTGACCTACCATGATTTAACTTCCAATTACCTCTGGATAACAGCATGCAAATGGATGGTGACCAAGAAGCAGCTCACACGTGGTCAACTGTTCACATGCCCGTACTCTCAGGGTTAACCGTATCAGACATTCAAACCCTTTTTTCTGCCAAAAAAGTCTAGATGGTTGTAGACAAAACTAACACCCATTTATTTAGAACGACTGCTGATTGAAATAATGCCCCTGCCTGCTTTCTAGCTGCCTGGATGCAAATTCCTCTTGCAGATCCAGACAGGATGTTCCTGTATCCTGTTTCAGTTTGCATCACTGTAAATTCAATCCATACAGCTTTAAAAAAAAACAAATTAAGAACAAAATTAAATTAAAAGGGAAGCCTGGTGGCTGCATATGTCTTTACAGTGTGTGTTCAGTGCATTGCTTCTATAAGGGTCTTTTTATTTTCCTGGCATGAATCCAGTAACTCCTGCACTGATCAAGGAGATGTTAAGAGTTCACTGTGTTGAGAGGCACTGTTCAGTATAGATAGCAGATGTTTAGCAGAGAGGGACTATATTTGGCAAAACAGACATACTGCTTCATAAACATCATGAGAAGCCTTGAAACTGGTGTGCATATGCATAAAGCATCCGCCAAATGTTAGACAACGTTCAATATATTGCACTCATTTGTTTATGTTTGGTAGCGAAACTATATGACAGATGCCCGGTGAGGCAAACAGAATGGTACAAAGTTGTCTAATTGCTTGTGATAAGGGAGTTTTACCCCCTTCTTGTTTGCATTCAGTATGTTCTTGATGGTCCTGAAAGGGCACAGTCAAAAAGAGTAAGGTTTCAGGGGGAAATGTTTTAATCTTTCTTAACGCTGTGCATCTTCCCTGTCTCTATTCTCTCTTCTTCTAATTATGTCACGAAAGAGAGCTGGGTGGTAATGTTACTAAAGCAATGCTGTAAACTTCCCCACAATGGGGCGTGCCTACATATGCCTCTTTTAAACGAGCTTAGCCTAAAATTGCCATTTTAAGGTGCATTAAGGGCCCGTGACTACACCTGTGCACCCTTAGTGCACCTTAAAAATGGAGATTGAAGGCTATGTGAGCCTAAATTTGATACCTGCATAAAGCAGGTATCAAATGTAGGCGCAAATAGCTAAGTCACATTAATGCACATGTAGAGGTGCTAATGCGCATTAACACAGTGTGTGTCAATGGATTCACAGCGCATTAATGCACATTAGCACGTCTGCATATGTGCTAAGGTGTCTTAGCTATTCATGCATAAATTTAATGCAACTTAATGCTTAGTAGCGCATCCACTTGTAGACACAGCCCTATGTCACTTTAATGCACCTTAAGGAAATAAGCATTAAATTTAGGCACACGTAAATGCACGTGTAAACACGCCCACAGTGTTTTATCTACATCCGAGTCTCCTCTCCTGTGTACTTTTGTTATGCTCAGCCTATGAGGCATCCCACCCCACTTCCACCTTCCCCAAGGACTATCAGTCCCAATCCTGCAAAACGCTTTCAAGTGAGTGAGTCCCTTGGAAGACAAAGGGACTGCTAGTGGGGACAACCTACTGTATTGCTTTTAGTTGGGACCTGATGAGGTGCCTCACTGGGAAGAAGCTGTGAATGCATTGCTGGGTGCAGAACAGCGGGCTCATCCATATAGTCTATTGTACCACATGCACCATTTATTGTGGGCCAGTTGCTGCATGAGCCGGAAGGAGAGCAGCCTCCTTAGGAATTGAGGATGGTGGGGTGGACTGGTCTTGGTTCTGCCAACTGAACACACCTCTTTGCTTTGGGGAGATTGGGAGTCATTGCTCCTCTTCCCAGAGCAGTTCACTGCCCTCTTCGCACCCAGCCAGGACTGGTCTTGGTCCTGCCAACTCAAGACCCCATCCAACCCAGCTAGTACACAATGCTTTCCATGCAAAACTAAGGAGAAATAATGGATCAGAGTCAAAAGTCCCTTTTCTTGCTCCTGGATCAGTGGAGCTATCAACTCTCCCTTGATCAGGGCTTGTAGCAAAGCCTCAATGGGTCCCTGAAATATCTTCCCTGTAATATCCACTGACCTGGGACTATATTTGATTTCACTGGCCTTTCAGAAGTGGAGGTACTATTTGTATCGACGACTGGTAATGAAGAATGGAAGTGATTGTTTATGGAAATAATTTCCTTCTGAGCTAACCGCAAATGGTATTTAACAGGTTAGGTATTTGAGTGATTTATAATAATCCCATTTTAAATCTGAAGGTTCAGAACACATCGACTCCTACATTTGTGTGTTGATCATCCACGCTTGTGCAGGCCAAATGGGGGTTTCTGTTCTGTGTTATGCTTCATTCAACTCTATTGGTATCTGTGTGAATATTTACAAAAGCAAAACTTTGATCTATGCATATGATAAGTACTATAATCAGGACAAAAATGTAGGCAAGTGACTTGGCAGGCAGAAAAATGCCCACAGGAATAGGAATCTGCTTTTTTAAGATCTATTATCCGAAGTGCCGGGGACCATTCTGCTGCAGGAAAATGAAATCATCGATGTTCAAGCTGTCATCCCAGTACTCCAGGTTAAAACTAGTTCAGTCCTTACTCCCATTACCATGAGCTGGATGGAAAGCATTCTTCATAGTTCATTAATAAATTCAGGGGATTTGTGAATGGGATCCCATGGGAGGGAGGTCTGAGGGGAAAAGGAGTCCAGGCGAGTTGGCTGTGCTTTAAAGAGGCCCTTTTAAGGGAGCAGGAACCAGCTATTCCGATGCAATGGAAGACTGTGAAATGCAACAGGAGACCAGCCGGGCTAGACGGCGATCACTTCAAGGAGTTGAAACTCAAAACAAAGTCCTGTAAGAATTGGAAATGTGGTTATATTGCTAAAGAAGAGTGTAAGAATAGCGCATGGATGTTCAGGGAGAAAGTTAGGAAGGTCAAGGGACAAGCTAAGCGGCAACTAGCAATGGACATGACATGCTTGTAGAATCCTTTGTATTGCTATTTAAGAGGAAGAGCAAAGAAACCATAGGTCCCGTATGGACGGCAGAAGGCAATTTAGCTATGCAAACAAGGCTGAAGTATTTAATGCCTTTTTAGTTTCGATCTTCACAAATAGGGGTGGCCACCAGATGACAAGGGCAGTTGGCAGCAAAGACAGTGAAAGAGATAATGAGGCTAAAGCAGTAGAAAAACAGGTTACGTAAGACTGTAAAAAGCTAGATGCTTTCAAGTCAGCAAGGCCAGATGGGATCCACCCTAAGATAGTGAAGGAATTGGTCGAGGTTATTTCCGAGACTTTGGCTATATTCTTTGAGAGATGTCCCAGGTGACTGGAAAGGATTGAACATAGTATCCGTCTTAAAAAAGAGAACAAGGAGGATCCATACGCTGTATATGAGCCACCAGCTGCAGCAGAGGAAATTTAGATTAGAGATTAGGAAGACTTTTCTATGAGAGCCACAGACACTGAAACAGGCTATCTAGAGGAGCGGTGGACTCTCTGTCCTTGCAAATGTTCAGGAGTGGTTGGACAGACCCTTGCCTGGGGTGGTATATTCAAAGATTACCCTGCCTTGGGCAGGGCATTGCAATAGGTCACCGCATGAGGTTCTTCCCATCCCTACTATCCAATGATTCACAGCTCATATCGCTGCACCTTTCACTTTAGTCTCTGAAGAAATACTGCATACCCATCACTGCTGAAACAGGAACCACAGATCAAGACCTTTTTGAGATGCATGGGGTTTGGATGCCCGGACATGGTCCTGCTTAAGCCCCATGTGTTTGAACCAGTTTTGTACCCTCTGGATCCAGCGCCACTTTTAAAATGCATTTGGAAACATAATACATAGAGGGAGAGGTGGGAGTTCATTTTAACAACTGCCCCGTTCTTTTCCAGTGGACTTTTCACTTGGGTGTTGTGACATGAATGGGAGCTGTATGTTCTTGCGCCAGTTAGAGATGGTCACAGGCAGCAGTGGCACTGTGCCTCAGTTTACCACCTGTACAATAGGGGTGATAAAACTGCCTCACTTCACAAAGATGTTGCAAGGATAAGCACATCAAAGATTGCAAGACACTCTGATTTGCAATACTATGCCAAGGTGATAAAAAAATACCTATCCTTTTGCCCAAAGGATATGACACGTGTGCTTCTTAGTGGCTAACTCACTTTTTTAATGGACTTTTGGCTCCTAAGTCATGCAGGTGCTTTTAAAAGAGTTATCCAAAGCAACCGGCCCACAAAACCTCCATAGACTGAGAAGCACTGCTGTCAACTGGCAGATGTATTATAACGGCATTTGCAAAAATCAGGCTTGGCTTCAAAGCATTTTATTAACAGGAAAGGGGAAAAAAAAATACATTGCTAGATAATTTATTTCTAAGCACTAAATCAACTACCTCCTGCAATATACTGAATGCAAAAACAACAGGCCTGCAGTTCTTAATCTGTAGCAGAAATAAGATCTGTATTCCTTGAGTATCTACAAGAATCAGCTTCATCTAACTCGTACCAGATACGGGTCCTCCCTACAAACGCGAGGAAATCAAACTGATTAGCCAGGCACCACTCTCCGCTTGCATATGTGCGCTGTCATACCTTGCGAACGTGTTTTCTCAACAATAAGACATCTGGCTAAGTGATTTTATTTTAATTAATCTTCTCATCTATAAAGGAGGCCAGCTCCTCACATCTTTTCTCTTTCAACACATGTCTCACCACAGGGTGCTTCCTGATGAAGCAGAAAACATAGCTGAGCATCGCAATGGGTTAAACTGGTTCTGCTGCGTTCGAGTTTAAAGTTATTTTTCTCTCTCTCATTTAGCTCATTTAAAAAAAAAAATGTTTTTCATGAGGATCTATTTCTTTTAACTTCAGATAAGCCATGAAATGGAGCTAAGCTTTTTTATCAGTAAGTTGCAGGGGGTCCTTTTGTGCACACCCTGAGACATCGGCATGTCCTCCCTGGACTGATAAATGACTGTACTTCTGTATCCTTATAGCATGTCTTGTATTTAAAATTTCTTACTTTTTGGGACAGTCCACATTAAAAAGAGAACATGCAACAGGCTGTGTATTGAAGATTCAATTCTTTCCAAATGTTTTTATTTTTTATTTTTTTTACAAATTATAAGACCTATAATGGCTTTTGAAGTGATTACTGATTTCTACACAGAGAACATCTTTGAAGTGCTTTTTACACAGAACCTACTGAATGGCTTTCAATCAGTGTGTATCTCTCTCTCTCTCACTCTTTCAATGCTCATGCTACTGCTTGGGATGGGCATGTTTTATCATCTTGGCCATGGAGCTAGTCACAACCTGACACCTGCAAACTTCCCCCTCTCTTTTATATATGGGATGCCTCTGGAAACCAGGAACGGATAATGACGTGTCATCTGAAAGCCCGCTTGGTGTCACAGTGGGGGAAAATATGAACTCAAGGGGAAATCATGTCCTGGGCTGTGTAGAAAGGGGGTTAGGCAATGGGGTGCAATGCAAATATGCGAATGGTTTCATATTAGCCAGGGCTGCGATCAGCATCCTCAAAGATTGGGTCCTCTGCTCTCCAAATGGAAAGATCAAAGGGAAAAACAGTGCAAATGAGAATGGAAGAAGGTCTTCTTTATGGGAAAAGGTTATTCAGGAGACAAAGGGTATGCATCTGCAGGGCCTGAGCACACTCCAACGACAAGGGACCTCCCCAGCCAGGTCCTGATACCAGGGCCAGACAGAAAGCTGCCCTAATAAAGCAGCCTGAAAACCTTCCTCCCTGGGAAACCAGCCTATGCCTCCCAGTTCCAGACAGCCTCCCACCTTGTATAAGGGGTGGGAAAAAGGATCACACTTTCTTTTAGACAGCCTCGCCTTTACCTCTAAGAAGCTATAAAACAGCCATTGCAAATGGAGCAGCTTCAGATATCCTGATTTCAAATAGCTTTTGATTGCAACCATGCCCGTGCTCCTTCTGAGGACTTGTCTACCTGGAGAAATGCACAAGCAGAGCTATCCCATGTAGACACTTTTATTCCAAATTAAAATGACCTTATTCCAGAACTGCTATTTGCTTTGGGTGTGCAATGCTTATTCCATAATAACATTTTCTTTTATTCCTGCATAAAGTCCTCAGGGAATTATTCTGGGAAAGCCTGAAATTACCCAAGAATAGTTTTAGCAGAATATTTATTCCAGACTAGCTTTCCTGGTCAGGTCCCCCATGCAAACGAGGCCTCATTTCCCAGGCATAAATATTCACATGAACAGGCTTGTGTTGTCCGTACAAGCATCTGTATTTACATGAAAACAAGGATGCTTGTTATCTCTCTGCATGCTGCTTGGATGGCTTCCAAAGTTTCAGTCGTCCCAATCGAGAAGCAGAAGCAATGCCATGTGACCGGCCGTTACAGAGCGAGCATCTAATACGTAGGCAAGGTGAACAGCCTGCAAACAAGCCAGGTGCTGGCAAGTGCATGCCCAAACATTTTGCTGAACAGTCATATATAATTAACAGAGTCTTCTTGGCCTATGCTCCCTGATTGCAAATCATTTAGGCAGGTGTCATAGCCGATGTCATGCCTTCCAAAAATCCTGTGTTGGACCTTGGATAATAATAAACTTGCTTTAAATATCATGACAGCTTAGGAAAGTACATCCTGGAGTCTTCATTTTTCTTCTGGTTTCTTCATTTTTGAGCTTTTGTTGGTCACTACGACGGCTAGACATGTACATTTTTTTTTATTTTTTAATGGCTGGAATTTTCTTGTAGTCTTTTTACCCCAGCAAGCACAACATTAAGAAAAAACACCAAACATGAGTAAAATTGTGCTCGCTGGAAACATTGCAAGTACGAGAATCCTCAACGATATCCGAATTTGTTCTTCCATCTGTGCAACTGGTCGCTCAAGTGGCATTGTTCAGGTCAAATTGAAAGTCAATGATAGCCTCTGGGATGATACATTTAGGACCTATCATGGCTTCAGCACGCTAGAAATGATGTGCCTGGCATCACATATTGCTGTCTTTGAGAACCCACCCCAAATAACCAACACCCGTTTCCAGCTGGGGATGGACTTTAGTGAGTGCCTGGAGGAAGGCTCAAACTCATGACTCAAGAGCACTAGTGAGACACTTTAACCAGTCTGTTACCAAGTCAAGTCAGTCCTGAGGCAACTATGATCATTGGGGCCCCTTAGATGCTGGAACAACCCTCCTAGGTTAGTTGAGTTGCTTTGCATCATTGATGACCGGGTGGCACCCATCTCCTCTCTGGGTATGGATGCCCGTTGGCTCACAGGGAGCTCATCTGCCCCTTGTTTTTAGTCCTGCAGGGTGTCCACACACCCGCCTCACCCAAGCTGGCCCAGGTGGGGACACCAGTTTAGTTACCAACAACCCAACCATGGGACAGGCTGTACTGGTTTGCATGGTACTGGATAGCAGACCAAGAGAGGCCTGGCCCGCCACGTCTGATACTACACATCATTATAATTACCCACTTGCTTGTCTGTGGCAATACAGGCAGGGAACATCAGAAAATTGACCCTTTGTATTCTCTGTGGGGTCACCTCCATGGGGTCTCTCGGCCATCAACTGACTGATTCATCCCTAACAAAGAACCGCCTGTTTATTCAGCTGAGGTTTGTTGCTGCTCTTTAAATGTCCTATTCTTTTAAGTCTCCTCCTTTCTTGACTCTGAGGTCACTTGGGACTCATTCGAAGTGGGGCTATTGCACAGGTTGCAACTGTTGAGGAAATGTCATTTCCTCTTCGTCTGCAAGGATGTTCCACACGTACGGGGAAGGAAGGAAGAGAAGACATGACCAGATGCTAGCAAGGCATAAATCTTCCCACTAGAGTTTGTCCTAGGGTTTCCTTCCCTTTGGAAATACTCTTCTCCCACGCCTCCTCTAAAAGATTATTCTCTTGCTCTCTAATCTCCGAAACTTGCTGTAGACCAGAAAATCTCTCCCCTTCCAGGTCTTCCTTGTAGTCAGACAGCAACTCTCCATTGCAATCCCGGGCATTTTTACCTCCTGGCTTCCAAGACTGGCAGCATTCATCTATTGCCAGCCTCCCTTTATTTTTTTCACAGCCACATCAATGAGGCTTGCTTCTTGATTCAGGGCTCCAAGTTGCACTCTGAGCCAGCTTTCTCTTGCTAGCCTCAGCATGTGCTGTTATTTTAATTAGGTGTCGAAACTCAGCTTCAAAGCTACTTGGTTTGCGACATGGCAGCAATGTTCTGCAGCACCGAATACTGCAGCATGCACATAGGGTGACCCTGGAGTTTGACGGTCTGCCTGGCACAAGGAGGGGTGTCCCGCGGCAGCACCCCTGGAGCAAACCAAGGGACAAATTGGGACTCAGATTCACATTTCCCTTCTTATTGCCTCTCTGCTTTGGGGAGATTGGGAGTCATTGCTTCTTTTCCCATCATCTCATTCAGCCAGGACTGGTCTTGGTCCTGCCAACTCAAGACCCCATCCAACCCAGCTAGTACACATTCCCTTCCATCCAGAACTAGGGAGAAATAACAGATCAGAGTCAAAAGGCCCTTTTCTTGCTCCTGGATCAGTGGAGCTATGAAATCCCCCTTGATCAGGGCTTGTAGCAAAGCCTCAATGGATCCCTGAAATATTTTCCCTGTATTATCCGCTGACCTGGGTCTATATTTAATCTCACTGGCCTTTCATCAGCGGAGGTACTATTTGTAATGATGACTGGTAGCGAAGAATGAAAGTTATTGTTTATGGTCATGATGTACTCCTGTGCTAACTGCAAATGGTATTTAACAGGTTAGGTATATGAGTGAATTATAGGCCATGGAGAGGCTGGCCACCTCCTCTTCCCCGGTCCCACCCTGCCCCCAGGATGAGCAAAAGGAAGCAGAAGCCGGGGAGGGAGGGGAAGCTTGGAGACCCCAGCCCCTGCTGCACCAGAAGTAATGAGGAGAGTGATGGGATCCCATGGGCCTAATGTTAGTCCCCCATAGTCTGAATTCTGTGTATAGTTCTTTCTGCAACCCCTGTGTCGTGATATGGTATTTTAACCATGAAGGCAATGGGCACCAAATTTGCATGGAAGATAGGGGTGTTATTGGAGAAATATTTGTGAAGCATGCACATCAGGGGAGAGGCTGGGTTAAATTGCCCAGCTGCACTGCTACCCATAGCAGCAGAGGGGATGCTGCCCATATGATGCATGCAGCAGGGAATGCAAGGCTGTCAGGCTCTCCGCAACCCGCTTCCCCATTGTCATGCCACTTCTGTACATCTTGTCTCTGCAAAGCAGGCATGCAACGCTGCCATTCAGATCACAACACACTCCAAATAGTGATGATACGAAAGGAAGAGCACTGGAAGTGGAGAAGCCTGAAATCCTGTGCTCATATCTGGACAGGAAAGCAAAGGAGAAACAGATCACCCTACTCTTCTGCATACACTTGTACCCAATATAGAGAGAAATATAACAAGACTAAGATATAGGTATATATTTCCTATGTATATCACTTATAAATATGTGTGTGACTAATTTTTTTTATTTATATATATATATATATATATATATATATTCATATTTCCTATACATACACACATATAAATGTATACATACACACAGGCAGACAAGGTTCCTTGTGTGAATTTGATATCTTTTATTAGACCAACCCAATAATAAAAGATATCAAATTCACCCAAGGAACCTTATCTGCCTGTGTCCTTAGACCAACACGGCTACAACCTACACCCCTACACACACACACACACACACACACATATCTATATCTATATCAATAGATAGATATGTGTGTGTGTATGTATACATTTATGCATATGTGTGTATGTATAGGAAATATGAATATATATAATACAAAATTAATATATATTGTGTGTTACTATACATTATGTGTGTGTTTAGGGAGATATATAGGAAATACAGAAAATAATGATATGTATTTATTGTGTGTGTGTATATATATATATTTAAATTTATCTATCTAGATATATATAGCGCATAAATTTATTTAATTTTATATCTATATTAGATACAAGTGTGTATAGAAGAGTACTGGGTGCTCTGTTTCTCCTCTGCCTTGCTGTTCAAATATGAGCACATGATTTCAAGCTTCTCTTTCGCAGGTGCCCTCCCTTTCACACCATCACTTTTGGGCGCACATATTCTGATCGTCCACATCTGGGGATAACGTCAGCTCATCACCTCCGATCCTGGCAGGTACAAGGTCCAGCACCGAGATCCAGCACCAAAGTCTGCAGAGATGCTCCCTTGAAGGCAAATCCTGAGCTGGGAGAAATTGCCACGGTTTCTCCCCAGAATCCAAGCAGATGTCTTTGACTTCAAGGGGCTTTGGGTCAATATCTCGCCCATTTCTTGCTTCCGTTTTAATGCTACCTTGTTTCCAAGGGTTAGTCAATTCTGTCTGTAACTAGGAGGATAATTATAGCCACTTCTCCCCTCTGTGGGACCTGCTGGGAACTAGCCCAGCAGCTGCCTGCACTCACCTAAAAAGAACAAAATGAAATCGAGATTATTCTCCATCCCCAAAGCAGCCTCCTGCCCTGCCGGTGTTGCTCCTCCACCGAGAGGGGACCGTCGAGGCCCAGCGTGGCTCTGGTGCCTGCAAAAAGGAGCCTCACTCCAGAGACAAAGGCTTTTGCATTCCTCCTGTGCTGCCTCCGCGTCCCCTTCGGGAAGCCATCCGGCCCCGTGGATCTGAGACGGAGATGCTCCCCTTCCGCCTCCCACACTCCTCGCAAGCTGCTTAATCACAGCGTCTGGAGGGGCTGAACGGTTTGTGATCTGGGAACAGGACGCAGGCCAAGCCCATCTGCTCTGGGGCTGTCTTGGCAACTCCACTTCCCTTATTTATGAATGGAGGCCTTTAATTTTCGATAACATCTGACTTGTGTCCTGGAGTCTGGGACAAAATGAGCCACAATGAGGGGCTCGCCAAGGGGTTGTTTTAGGAGCTCCTTCCCTGAGTAAATAAAGAAGAGTTGGGGGGGGGGGGAGGAGGTAAAGGATCAGCAGTGACAGCTGAGAGAGGCTGAAGAATAAATTGAGAGGCACTGTATGGTTTAAGGCAGGTTCAGGCTCCTTAGGTAGATGCAATATCTTTTATTTGACCAACTGAGTAGTAGGGGAAAAGTTTATTGCAAGTTCTTGCACCCTTCTTCAGGCATAGGAAGTCTCCGCTACAACCAAAAACCCAGCTTGTATAGTTTAAAACACCCAAAGCAGCTCAAGGCAGGAGACTCCCTCCTCCCCTAGCCCTGGGAGATTACATTTCCTTTGCAAAGAGGCCCATACGCTCTGTCTCAGGTTGTGAACAAAGTTATGCGTGCAAGAAGCGTATCCCATGTCACGCTTGCCCCTATAGACAGCCATCAAGCAGATGCAAGCATGCAATCCATGTGCCTGGTTCTTCCACCAGCCACCTCCCAAACCAACCAGGCAAATGTTTCAACAGCGGGAAGACACACACGGCAGCTCACACATCCCAGCAGCTGCCCCACGGGGCCCAATCACAGCCTGCCAAGGTGAAATGCCAGCGCTCTGTCTGAAATCCCACAGGACTATTTTCATCGGATGTGTAACTATAGCTATCGCTGGCAAGGAGCAGCATATGTCCTGTAATTAAAGCCGGGCTTCATGATTAATTCCAGACAAGATGGGCATATTTTTTTCCCTTGTCAGAAGTAACTTTTAGAAACCAGAATAGAAACGCACAAGCAGGGTGCAATGAAAGGCTATTCTGGGACAGGGACAGTAGTTAGGGACAGCAGGAGATTCATAGTAATAGCATAGCAATAGTATAGTAGTGTGTATAGCCCAAACAGAGGTTGCAGCCGGTTGTCTGGGGCACTGTGCATATAGTCAGAAATATTCGTTGCTCTAGGAAAGGTGGTAATCAGCATGTCTACAACCACGTGGGCTTCAACAGCCCAGGGTCCCATGTAGGTGCGTGTAGTCCATGCTGCGCTCAGCACCAGCGTGGCTACCTTTGCATCCGTCCCTGAGCTAGCCACTTTAAAGCAAGGTCAAGGTAGGTCTTTGCAAGCTGCAGCCAGACTAGTGTTGGCATACTGAGGCAAGGCAAAAGGCAAGAGAAAAGAAGATCATTATCCTCATTTCACAGGTACAGATCCAAGATGCACAGAAATGTGCAAGAATCAGGAACTGACTGGTCCCAAACCTCTTGAAAACAAGGGGAGGGTGTGTCAATTAATACCATGTCCAAGGAAACACCTGTGCAAATTTATGTGCTGGACCAGGAATCACGTCTTCCCTGAGCCCAAACTACAATACTTCCTCTTTTCTAGGAAAGAGAGCGATCCTTCTCCCACATTGCTTTCCAGTATCAAAGAGGAGAGCTGGAAAATAACCCCTTTTTTTTTGTACTCACAAAATATCTTACCACTCATCGTTCTTTAAGCATTTCACATGCACCTCATTAAGCACATAGGAGAAACTTGAGAGTGTCCAAGGCTGCAAATTAACTCCATGGCTGAGATCACAAGAAACTCATTCCTCACACCCACATTCAGGTGCTATCCATTGGGACCCATGGCATCATCTGTGTGTTATAGTTACGCTCTCAATTAAAGTCATCGGCTTTCTGCTACTAGTGAACTTCAGCCTGAGCAAAAGTGGGCCTTGGTCTCCTGAAGAAAATGCTGAGCTCAGAGATGTCTTTTCACAGGGCCTTTACTATCGCCTCTAATACTGCCTCTCCTGAATTGCAAACGAAACCAGCTGGGAGCAGCACATGGCAGGACTGAATTTCACCATTTGACAAACACATGTGTCAAATGTGTTGACCACTGGGTAGAAATGAGCTCCTTTGCCCCACTGATTATCCCTGCTACAGTGGGAGTGTAAAATGGACAATCACTGGAGGTTTAATGAAGTGAGGCCTTGAAGTATGTCTGGACTATCTCCGTGCTGCACCACTCGTTCTGTGTGCACCAACTCTTGGAAATGAGTGTAGCTGCCTTGCAGGAGCCCCAAACACATGCCCAGCTCTGCTTTCAGGCCCTGTGCACTTATGGACACATGCTCGGGGCCACACTCTGTTGCCTTGTGTCTGGGATTACACGTGTGCAGAGCAAGAAGTGCTTCAGGGATGGCACCGAGGACGTACAGGGCAGCCCTTGGTGGACTGACCTCAGGGAGGCAGTACTAACCGGACTTCCATTCTTGCTAACTTTGCTCACTAAAGGCTGCTGAAGTCAAAGGGAGCCCTTCCATCGCTTGTGGCATGCTTTGCAGCAGCATAACTGAGGCAAGCCAAGAGCCCCTACCCCTAGTGCCAACTATGAGGGTGCACCAGAATATAGACCCTGTTGGGAGTCTTTGCCACGGGAAGGGAGCAGCAAGGTACTGCACCAAACAGTGTATCTGGGGATTGGGTGGCATGTGGAGTAAGCAGAATGGTGTTTCCTCCTCTCTCTGGGAAGCCTTGGCTGGGGTAAGTGCAGCCCTGGTCCCAGTGCAAATTTACTGCTCAGTAACTGAAATTACTGCACAGTACGGGCACATGTCTCCACATGCATGCTCATGCTGCACAGTACATATGGTGACTTATGCCAACTTGAACGTGAATTTGATACCTGCATCATGCAGGTATCAAATCTACACACAATTATTTACTGTGCAGTGATGCACATGTAGACACCTTACCGAGCAGTAACCCTGCGTGTGTGGACTGACTTGGGATTAACTTTAGTCCTAACTCAATCCACATGCAGCGTTAATGCACTTCAATGCCTGCATGTGTATATGCATGCCAGCCTTTTCCCACTTACTGAGCAGTAAATTTAAACTGGCATCAATGCACGTGTAGACACACCCAGTATGTATGTACTAGAGGATGGGATCTGCTCTCAGGATGACTGGCCATGGAGCTGCTGCCTCTGACCCTGAGCAGGTGAAGCTACCCTTCCCTTTACCCATAATGCCTTCTGCTGCTCCTGTCTCCATCTACCATGGTCAGCATACCCTTGTCCCCACCTGTCCTGGGCGCTCAATGCATCCGCTACTCTCTGATGCTTTGGCCTGGGCCCATTGGCTGACATTTCCCAAGCTGCCATGGGTTGTGAAATGGTCTCTCCTCACCCGCTTTCAGGTGAGGAGAGCATCCAAGTCCCAGGGTTGACTTTGGAGATAGCAGCCAAAGCGTGGAACTTCCTCTCTCTTTAGGGAATATATGCCAACCTGAGCAAAACAGATGCTTCCCCTAAGACAAAGCCCCTCTGATGGCACACATTCAGCACATCTGGTTCTTAAAAAGCCCTATCTCACCGCAGAGTTATTACTATCGGCGGCATCCCTGAAGTGGCAGAGTCGAGGGTCCTCCTGCCCAACCGACAGCTGCCCTTGCACATGCCATTTTCCACATGGCTTTGCTTCCCAGCTCGCACTATGGAGGGTGTGGTGGGGATTTGAAGAGGGTTGCATGCATGATTGATAGCTCTCTGTGGCTTTTCAGCTGATTCAGCAGTACACTGCCATGGGAGGGGGTTTGGGGCCAGCTGACAGAAGCCTCCCTGATGGGTTACTAATGAAAGCTGCTGCACGGCCTGACAGATGATTTTCTTTCCTGCTGTCTGCTGTTGCAATGTGTAAAGCGTGAGATCGGAGTGTGCAAAAACCCGCCTGTTGCTGACAGTGCTGGAGCTGCTGCACATTTGTAATTTTGCATAACTCCTCTGCCAGTTCATTGTAGCCAAAGTCTCCTTTGCTCATGAAAAAATAATGGGTCAGATCCTGTTCTTATTGAAATATGGGGGTTTTCTTTACAGGAGGCAGAAGCAAGCCCTACATCTTTGCAACGCTTGCTCTAGTGCAAAGGAGCCCCGTTCAGCTTTGTGGATTCAGTGTGCCTAATGTTGCATTCACACCTGGGAATAAGTACTGTATAGGCATTTAGAGTAAGAGCAATTGAATGAGCTTTGCGGTCACCGGGGGATTTGCACTGATTTCAAAGCGATCATAGGTTGAAGGGGGTGAGAAACAGTCACCCCACAACACCATTTCCTGTGTTTCCACTGAGGACAGCAAGGAGCACAGCTCCTTCACAGGCTTCCTGCCTGGCACATGGGTCTCCAGGACAAGGTGTTACGGAGAACCAACCCTCTGCCCTTTGCTTGCAGAGCAGTGGCAACTCAATATATGGACTTCTTGCAAACTTAGGCCATTACAGGTTGCCTGTGCTGCCCTTGTGTAATCAAGACAATAGCATCCTCTTTCTTTCTGAGCTCTCAAAGAAGTCCCCCAGGTCCCTAAAGGAATTTGGGAGGAGAGCTGAAGAACATAGGACATGTGGTTGGTCCTGTGACTGAGCCCTGGGACACAGGCTAGCAGGTTTTTAGCCCGATGAAGGCACTAAATACTTGGATTGGGATGTAAAACCCAACACATGGATTAGAGGAGAAATTCACGCTGAGGAACCCTCCCCTTCCCCCTGCAAAGTGTATTACACCAGTGGTTCTCAACGTTTTTTATACCAGGACCCACTCATAAACTTTGCATGCCAGTTGCAACTCAGTGCCCCTTACTTCCGGTCTGCCAGTGTGTGGGGCAGGAGGTGGGTTTGTGGGACATGGCGGGGCCCAAGCAGTCCCTTGAAGACTGGAACTCAGACATCCTGCAAGGGAAAACCCATGCTTTCCCACATTTTTCTCCACTTTTAAAGTTTGTTCATGACCCTTTCATGTATTTTCACGACCTATTTTGGGTTGCAACCCATGGGTTGAAAGACACTACATTATACCATTTTACCCCTTGCATCCATAGTCTTCTGTTACTAGTAGGCCAGACACAGATAGGCATGCTTATCTGAACCAACTGCCCTCATAGCCAGAGAATAGTGCCCTTGTAAAGCAGGGTTCAGGAGCACCAGTGCTGCAGGGGTGGCTATAACCTCACTCCCAGCTTCCCGTGCACCTCTCCAGGGCAGGAAAAGCATGCCATGGGAGCAGCCACTAGGGTTGGTTTTTTTTTGCACCAAAGCAAAGAGATTGCACCTGCTCCCCCAGATCCTCTTCTTCCCCTCCATGCTCAGCACCATCTCCCCTCCCCTCCCATTCCCCCTTACTGCGGTTCCCAGCTCCTCCAGGGGTGGGAGGAGCTCCAGAGTCTTGCCTGCCCTGATCCCAGCTTGGCAGGGAACGTACGGGGGGACTCGACAGGGAGGAGGAATCCACCCATTGCCACTGCTACCACTGTCTTCAACTGAGCCTGGCTGCCATGCCGCTCAGCTGGAGTGGGGCAGGAGCTCCCCCAACCCCCCAGTCACCAAAGCTGTATAAAGGAGGAGTGGCATGGTATTGCCAGGCTGTACATTTAGTGCCTCTGCCAAAAAGGGAATGGAGAGTGCCAGAGGTATTGCCCTCCCTCTTCCGAATGTCGGCAGGTCATGCAATCACAAGAAAAAGGAAGATTTTTGGCCAAGGACACCCACCAACTGGTCTTCAGTGGACAACAGTGGGGCTCCAATATAGGCTTAGTCCTGCAAGATGCTGGTTTCTCCAGCCTGGTCCAGAAAAACACTTAACCATGAGCCTAATTTTAAGGAATCCTGATAAACTTCATGAAATTGCAAGCATGTGTGCAGTTAAGCATGTGTTTCAGTCCTAGACCAGCCCAGAGTGCCTAAGCTTTCTTCCCTCCTCATTTTACATGAGCACTTTGCACTTCTAATTGAAATCATTAATGCTTCAGGGCTCATAGTTGCTTTTGAACCCCTTGACCCAGCATGAGCCGCGTCTAGACTCCAGGTATGCAGGAGCTGTGCAGAAACAACTACTACCGAGTCCTTAGAGGGGCTTTCCCATGTGAGGACAGCTGTGCAGGGGAAGATGGCCCCATCTCAACTGCAAAAAGCAGCCTGAAGCTGTTCATGCTCCTAGCAAAGCATAAGGGACATGTCTACATGTGAACTTTAATATGCATTAGCTTATTTGAATGTGCATTAAAGCATCACTAAAAAAACTCTGCTATTTTGTTAATGCACATTCAAATAAGCTAATGTACATTAAGTCTCACTTTAAATCATGCTATTTAATGTGCATTAAGAGAGGCTAATGCACATTTTCTTAGTACCTTACAATGGAGGTACTAGATTTAATGCGCATTAACTAAAGCATGTTAATGCACATGTAGACACACCTAAGGAATACTATTGTGTCTGGGAAGACAAGAAGATAAAGAAAGCATGGGAATAATCTCCTTGTTCACTTCCCACATCTATGTACAACTGAGCTCTTCACTCTTGGGCTAAAGCCTTTTGTAAATGATGTAATGCCTGTATATGTGCTTATTAAAGATGATTATGTCCATGTTTATTATGCAAAATATATACAAATCCAGAGGTATGCTTCCTGCTGGTTGGCTGATGAGGGGGAAAATGCTTCCCAACTGTTAATTATTCAAGAGACATACACGAAGCAAATGGCATTGGTGGGTTTCTTGGGTTTTGCTGGGGGGGGTTTCGATGGGGGAAGACTTGCTTCTCTCTGTGTGTTTAATCCTTGGAGATGTTCATGCTGTTTAGATGTTATAAAGCAAACACAAGAGCAGGCTGGAAAATCACACTGCTGCAATGTTAAGTAGAAACCTGGGACATGAGAGGAGGGAACCTGTGATTTCACAGACACGGAGTAGATTGCCTCTGCAGAAAGGGAAAACATTGTCTGGTGCTTCCCAGGGACCCTCCCTGCTACTCATCCCTGGTGTGTAACCTCAGAGAGACATGAAGGGACCTAAAATTTGTCTCTAGAGGAGCACATGGGTCTCTGCTGCTCTCCCCCACTTGCAGCAGATAAATCCTATTGCCTCAACCGTGCCCTTAGATAAGCACAGCTCAGCTCCCACTGAAGTAAATTCAAGTTGTGCATATCTGTGGATGGAATTTGGCTCAGAAACAGGCTTTAATCTAAGTCTGAGCTGGCTGAACTCTCCATCTGACTTCATACTTTCCACAGCTGTTGTGAGAGCAGCATTGTTTTTCTCCTCTAGCAGGTGTTTCTGTGGGATAACTTCACCTAATGACATGGTTTCAAAGCAGACTCCTTTGAAGCCAATTTGCAAAATACTTTCAATATATGAAAAAAGGATGGAGAACTGTGGAGTCCCTTTGACAACGGACTAGGAGGGAGGGGGATCGGTGTGGTATGGCTAGGTAGCACACACTGTTCAATTCATCCGTGGAGTTGGAGGACAGGGGCGAATTCACAGATGGCTTCTCTCTGTCCGGTAGCCTCAACAACAATAAATCCCCTTGACATTCATTATTTCTGTCTCTTCTCTGACATCTGCACATGTGGGATTTTCAAAGGCAGCCCACATTGTATTGCAAGCCCAAGTCAGTGAGAGATTTGCCATTGACTTCAAAAGGGAGCAGAGGCAGTTCAAGGCAAAGTGCTTTGTGCGAATGGGATTTCATTTTGCCGGGCAGAACAGCAGCCTCCGTGCTAGCAACGTAACTGGATATCTGCGATGACTGCTCCTGTTTAGTCACGCGTCAGGAAGAAGTCTTTCGGCCTCCTTATTCCAACTCAGATCTTGAATTTCAGATATTTACTTTTATAACGTTGTGGAGTCAGCTGAGGAATGGCTGGATTTTAGTATCATAGAAAATTAGGGCTGGAATTAGACCCTCAGGAGGTCACTGAGTCCAACCTCCTACTCGAGGCAGGATCAACCCTATCGAAGCCACCCTAGGCAAGGGTTTTTCTAACCTATTCTTGAAACAGCATTAACCAACCCTCTTGCACACCTGCCAGGCAAAACCCCAAAGCACCAGGAACATCCTAACTTCCCACAGGTAGAGCAGGGGGACCAGGCCATTCTCAATGTCCCACCATGGCAAGGACAGGATGTCCTTTGTTAAAACACAGTTGAGTTGGCCAAAGAAGAGAACCAATCTCCCCACAGCCCATGCTGATCTGACCGCGGCATAAAAAACTTCTGCCTGATGGCAAAAGCGGTGATGGGCTTGACCCTGGGTGGAGAAGCAAGACCTTGTAATCAAGAACCTCTGAGGTTTTTAGTCCCAGCAGGAACATCGGCACACCCCAGTCAAAATTCCCAGTCTTGGTTACACCCAACAGGTCTAAGGAAACACCAGCCCTCACCTCACACACCCTAAGTGGAGAGCCAGAGCTACCTTTTCTGTCATCCCATCCCCTCCATGAACTTAGCTCCTTCAATCTTCTTTCATAACCAAGCCCTTTTTAAGATCTCTGCTTCATTCTGCTGCTGCTGAGCATCCTCGTTTCCAATTCCCACCTGCTCTGGGCTGCGATCTCCGAGCAACGCACATGGGTGACATCTCCTAGGTTTCCAACTGTGACTCTTCACAGCACGCTCCAGGTGCTGCTACTCCTAGATCATCCCTGACCAACTCTTACTCAAGCTCTGCTTGGAAAATTCAAATGAAGGAGATTCCACAACTCCCCTACGCGGTCTATTCCACAGGCATGATCAAACAGTAACGAAGTTTTCCCTGGTATCCAAACTAAACCCACTTGGCTGCAACTTTGTCCAATGACTGTTTATTTTGGACTCCTGATTATTCAGATGTCATGCATTTCAAAAAGAAACAGTCCAACGGCTTTAAATACTGTGAGTCAAAAGTAAGTTGAACCAACAACTCCTTCTCAAAGCATCTGTTGAAAAATACTGGACCTGATTCGCCCCTAAATTGCATACTTGGATCCTCCACTGAATTTTTTTTTCTAAAAAAGGCTCTTCTGGCTTTAACAATTTAAAGATGAGCTGTCCACATTTTTTCAAAATTAAAGTTTTTGACCCCCTCCCTTTTCCAGAAAGAAGGAAAACATTTCATTGGACGTTTTAAATGCTTTCCCCCCATTCTTTGAACTGCCAAGGAGATGACTGGCATATTTTTAGTGTTTTAGGAAAACTACCAGTTTTGGCATTTTGAATTGAAGAACTCTCAGCCCCAAGTTTCTGAACCTTTTGTGGTTGAAAGCACTGACATGAGTTTTTGTAGTATTAGATAAATGAATGCTACCTAGCCCTGAGTAAATTGTGTGTCAACCTGGGAGTTCCTGGGAGAATAAGAGGTCTATCAATGTGTTGGGGATCAGTAATGTGAAACCCCCTCTAATATTTCAAGTTTCTCAGATAAACCTTTATTCCATCACATATTCTTGAGTGGGCATCGGATTAGGCTACATGTCTGTTATCATACAACACACGACTTCCACACACAACACATGACTTTTCCTCAAAAGGCAGCCCCCCAAACCTGGGGATGGGATTTTAGGTGGGGAACTTGTTTTCTTTCCTGGAAATGGAGGCTTCCTTGCGACATTGCGGCAGATTTTTGTGTTAACCCTTTTATTGCTGTAGCTATTGGCCGAGCACAGTAGCTTGTGCTCGAAGGAATAAGTGAGCTGCTGGTAGTATCTTGATGAGATTTGTGATGCGGAAACAATCCTTAATTGGCAAAAACGTATACAAAGAATTACTTAAAATAAAGAAACAACAGTCTTTCTACTGCCCTGTGTGAGGATCTCGGGACTAAACTTGTACAATATGAAGTCCTCCTGGAAACACAGAGTATCACAGAGACAGTTTGCCACACCAACAAATTCCTGATGTCTCAGTTCCTGGACACTGTATTTCCAGGAGGACTTTATGTCACACAGTTGGTCGTAACTAGAAAAATCTTTTTTCTGCATCCTCCCTTCCAAAAATAAGGTGTGCATTTTACTTAGGGGGGTGTTGTATGCTATTAAATATGGTAATTTTTAGCTAAGAGGAGACCTACAGTCACTCCTGAATTCAGCCATAAGCTTCAAGAGTGCTTCAAGAGTGAGTGCCGTACTTGAAGCATCCCAGCAGGTACCCAAAATCAGTGGTGTCAGAGCCACTATTCAGGCTGAGGTTACAGGCAGAGTATTTGTGGGTTTGCAGCTGAGCTCACAGCCATTTAAGACCATCACTGAAAACCATCCAATATATAGTATTCCAGCAGTATGTTAAGGGCAGTATTGCTAATGTTTTCAATATAGGATTCTTGCTAGGCAATGCCAGCCCATTGTCCAAGAAAAATATGAGAGCTGTTTTTATCTTTTTATAAGTCTTAGGCAGTCTAAATATGAAGATTCAGGCAAGTTATAACTCCACAAAAGATTTTACTAATAATGCTCAAATGTAGAAGCCCTAAGAAATGATAATGCCTTTCATATTATAAAAGCAGAGGGGGTGTGGAGGATGGGGGAAGGGAGCTGGGTTTTGTTTTTTTTTTAATGGAGCAGACATCTGAGCAAAATCTGCATATTCATTTTCACGTGCCTTGGAGAATGAGAAATGCTGTTGCCCCAAGCTGTACTTTGCCTGTAAGTTTGCATTGTGTCTTGGAATGTCTTATTTTCCTTTTAATGTGCTCAGTATTTAAAAACTCAGAAAATTCTGTTTCCAGCATATATATCTCCATTAATACTACTGACCTTGTCAGTGCCCTAGGAGAGGACTCCCACATCCTTAATGAGCGTACACTAGACATCCTGACATTTTCATTTTAGATACTTAAGTAGACACGGCCGTAGGCAAGCATTGGAGCAGGACATAGGAGTTGCTCTGCATTACTTCACTAAAAATCAACACGTTCGAGGGGATTCCTGTTTCCAAGATTTAACACTTGTGGGCCTGCTTTGTGACACTCTATAGCAGAGAAAAAAAAATCCCTGCATGTGTTAGGAAAGCGATTTCTGCGCTTTCTGTGCAGATAAGGTGCCTGATTCAAAGCTCACTGAAGTCTACTGGAAATGTTCCCATCCCCATTTAATGTCTTTCAGTCAAATTCAAGGTGATATTCCAATTCGAGTCTATTCTTCCTAATCTAAGCATTACATTTTTAGATCTATAACAAAATCATTTGTTAACCTTTGCTGGAGCAACCTCTATGTTTCATTTCCTTGATGGTCAGTGTTTCTGTCCACCATACTTTTATGTGGATATGGCAGACATAAAATCTTAAGAGGCATTTTTTGCTTTAATATTTAAGTTGCAACGTCATATAGGCCACATAGGAAACGCAGCAATTTATGTTGCCTATGCAACTGGAAATCTGTCATTGTGTGGGTATTGTAACTATCCAATTACACATTGATGCATTCTTCTTTTCGCTAGATTCCTCTTTCGTATAAGCTATAGTACCTATATATAATGTTAGTCCTTATAGGTGACCAGCTCCTGTTGTTTGTCTGTCTGCTACCCCTGGGAATCTCTCTCTCCTCCAATCTTACAACCCTACACGCTGTTTTGAATCATTGCTGAGCCTGTTTCTTCCCTCAGACCTGATGAAGAATGTCTTGCATTCAAAAATGTGTCTATCCTATCCTTATCCTTACCATGCAGTTGGTGCAATCAAAGATATCACCCACAAAAAACCCTTGCCTCTCACATAATTCCTGAACCATCATCACTACATCACTCCTACACTACCAGCACCACTGTACATAAATATATTATATATGTCAGACACTTGCCTTACAATATGGTGTGATCCAAGGTGCGTTGAAATCCATGAGTAATTCCATTGTGCATTTGATAGTATGAAATTCAGGCTTATCTGAATAAGTTAGACCCAGACTTATAAGATACTAGGGTTCCTTCACTCCTAAAGATGTGCCCCGCTACATCTATAATTTCTCTATCCTTTCTTTCATATAAAGAATAGAAAATGTCTGTCCATGGACTTCAAAGATTATTACATACAGTGTGCTATAACAGGTGGACAAAATCCAAGTTCCTAGTTAATTCAGCAGCCTCACAGGTGAAAAGGGATCCATACAGTTTCCTGTACAATTCCTACAATACTTAAATATAACACTTAAGGTTAGACTGTTATGTCTTGTGATTATGCCGGGGTGGACTATGTAGTATTGCTAATAGGTTAGCCAGTGGATGGTTTGGATAGGGATGATCCTGCCTTATACAGGGTGCTGGATTGAATGCTCTGGAGGTCCCTTTCTAGCCCTATGGGTATGTCTACATGTGTAGTTAGGTGCACACCTAAACTTTGTTTAAGGCGCATTAAGGCAATTTAGGCGCATGTCTACATGTATATGCACTAATGCGCATTAAGGCGCATTAAATTTCGGCACACGTAGCTAAGTCCCTCATGCACATTAATGCGGTATACATCCATTGACGCACACCATGTTAATGTGCATTAAGCATCTACATGTGGGCTAATGCAACCTAGCTAATTGCACCTACATTTGGTACTTACTTTAAACAGATATCAAATTAGGTGGGATTAGTTTAGTCATCATTTTTAAGGTGCACTTAGGGTGTACACGTGTGGTCATGCACCCTTTAGGCTAATCCTGCATAAAAGGGCTATGTGTAGACAAGGCCGATGATTCTCTGATTCTGTGCGCTTAGGTGTACCTGCTCGCATATCCTCCTGGACTAGAGTCTCAATGCTGTTCCTTTCTGCAACATTATTAGGGAAGTGGCATTATTTTCCTGTTTTCAGTAGAGCATGTGCACTTGTCTTCTTTGCCATCAAAATTTGCACTTGGGATTTATCCAAGTAGAACTGGAGAGTACAAGTACTTAAACATGTGTCTGTTTCTAATAATGAATTTCTTTCTCTCTCTCTCTTCCAATGCCTGAGCCTAAAAACATCAAGAAAAAAATGGCTGGGGTTAAACTGAAACAGAAAGTTTAAGGTTTTTCAACAAAATAAGAAATCCAAAAGTTTCCATTTAGATCAGCCAAAATGTTCCAATGGATCCAATATGAAATATTGAATTTGGTTTGGATTATTGAATGATTCTTATTTTTTAAAATGCATTCCATTCAATTTCCAATTTCAACGTCATTTTGAAACAAAACACTTAGAAGCCTTGTTTCAATACTATTTTGGCTTTTTTTTTTTAATTTCCCCCCTTTTTTTGGCTGAATTTGTAATTAATTTTGGATCTTTCATGACCCTGTTTTTGACAACTTTATTTGTCCAAAAAAAATTGCATTTCTCCTCTCGACATCAGTGCTTAGATGGCAAACAGCCAAGTTTGCCTCCCCTTCACAGCTGATGGAAAAAGGAGCTGCATAGTTAAGTGACTGGACACGGGCTGTCTCGAGTGCCTTTAGTAATTGCAAGCATTTTTTTACACTGTAGAATACTTAAAGATATTTTTTGTGGTAAGAGCTAAACTCAGACATTTCCACTGCATGCCAGATTCAAAGGTGAACTGCTGAGATTATGTGGACACTATTACCATAATTATACTAATTTGACAATACCCCATGGCTTCATTGTGCTGCATTAGCAGAGCAAACACTCTTAAATAGCCAGCTTTCTCCTCTTCCACTATTTATCTGTTGGACTAAATTTTACATCCAGATTCGTGCAGGGCCCTGCTCCTGCTCCCTTCAGAGTAATGACAAAACACTCACTGATGTGAAAAAGAACAGGTTTGGGTCCTACATGTTTTAACTGGGAAGCAAGCCATGTGATCATAAACATTTTACCTTTGCTTCTGAATGCAATCCATTTTGCTACCGAAACCATCGTGCGGTCATTGCTTTCTTTTCCCTCCGCCTACCTCACCATTATTATCATTGTAAAAATTTTGCATATAAATGGGAGCCAAATTATTCTGTCTCTTGTCCAGATTGACAGATGAGAAACTGTTCCTTAATTTTGAAAGAGCAGCGCTGATGAGTTTTGCTATCTAATGGGAGATGGTGATGGGTTTTTCAGCTGAGAGTGTCAGATTGATGAGTTCAGACTGATGACCCTTCATAAGAGTAGATGCCAATTCCAGTGGGGCATCACATACTTAGCAGCTTGTGTTTAAATAGATAATGGATAAAGTTTTTTTTTTAACTCTAGAAAGTCAGGGGTGTAATGCAACATATACTTCAGGAGCAAAGACCAGAGAATGGTTTTAAATGAAGTTTTCAGATGGCCGCTCAATTCATTCCTACAAATACAGCCACGGCACACCTGCTTTAACAATGACTTGCAAATTAAATCACCAAGCTGAGGTTAATGCATTAACGATTTTCTCAGGAATGTGATGTGTGAACAAGACAGAGGCAGAAAGCAAAGGGCAAGGCGGACAGACTGGAACTGCATCCAAAAATGATTTCTCACGCATGTTAGGACTATGGGGCTTCATGGGTTTTAAATGGCTGGTACGCCCAGTTTCATATTGGTGATGGCAGGTTTCTAATGGGGAGGGTGGTTAAGCTCTGGAACAGATTACCTGAAGACGTTATGAAGTCTCCGTCAATGGAAGTTTTTAAGTGGCAGTTAGATACACATTTGTCTGGGATGGTTTTGACATGGATGGTCCTGCTTGGAGCAGGGCGGTTGGACTAGAATGACCTCCTGAGGTCCCTTCCAGCCTATTTGTCTGTGATCCTATACAGTTCCACAAAATTACAGCCTTGCTTTTGGAGCCAAAGACATTGTTGGTTGCAGTAAAAAGGGACCAGTTCCTGGGAGAGGAAATGTTATGCAGGTTATACTAGACAGAAAGGGTCTTTACATGTTGAACCCATTTCCTATGGGATTAGATTGATTGCCCATCACTTGATAAGGATTTTAGGAGAGTTAGGCTATTGTCCTGATTAGGATATTCAGAATAATGTGCTCCCACTTAAATAAGGAGGAATTTACTGATAAGTAAGGAGGAATTTACTGTATTCTCTCCTATATAACATGCCCGCAAATAAGGTACCTACCTTGTTTTTGAAAGGCAGAATGAAGAAAAAAGAAGGTTCCTTGAAAACACTGGCAAGTAGCAGTAAGTAACTGAGAAGCTTTTTGCAGCAGGAGTCTCTACTGGGGAATAAGAGAGAGAGTCCCACATGCAGCACCACCATTTTGCTCCCCCGCTTCACTCCCCACCAGAGACAAACTGCTATTACCACTTTTACTTGCTTATAATGTACACCCCAATTTCCAGCAGCTGAGTTTTGGGGGAAAGGGCATGTATTATCTGTGGGTGTCTCTACATGAGACACTAACTACGCCGTAGCCTAATCACATTGTGCAGTAGCGTGCCGGACAAAACCCGTGCTAGTACACTACTGGACAGTAATATTAGGCTATTGCTCAGTTAGCATCTGAAAAAAACCCATGCACTGGTGTTACTGTGCAGTAGCACAAGGTACTGGGCATTGATTTAGTACTTGGTTATCCAAGTACTAAATTTAATGCGCAGTAACTACAGTGCATTAATGAATGTGTAGACATACCCACTGAGTGCCTTTGAAAAATCCCACACAAAGTCTGTTGAGCAGTAGTTCTCAACCTTTTTTTCCAAGACCACTTGAAAATTGCTGAGGGTGTCAGCAGGCTACTTAATAAACTATTTTTGTTCTACAAATCGAAGCATATGACTCATATTTTAATATCAGTAGTCTTATCTTTCTAATGTAATGGATGTGCCTGTTTTTTTCAGCAAAGTTCTGGGGAGTTGGGTGTAATGTTTGTCAGCTTTAGCCTCAGGTCACCTTTCTGCGGGGCACCTGAATGGAGCTGGTGGACCAGTGGTGGTCTGCGGACCAGAGTTTGAGAACCTCTGCTGTAGAGGAAGAAGGGAGGTCATCTTCAAAAGATATGTTCTATTTTTATTTAAGTTCCTTGGCTTGATGTGGGTATTATTAAGTGAAGTTAGATGCCTTGCATTCTAGTGAAGGTCAGACTAAGTGATCTGGCCTTCAAATCTATAAAAGGTTCTTAAATGGTAGGTAGGGAATGACAAAAGAAGAGCAAGCAAAATCCTACCATGAATTTCATTCAGAGCAGGTAGAATTATTCATTAAAAGCAATTCATCCATTCAGTGTCGTCCTCGGTATTGTTCGGGTACGGTCCACAAACAGCTTGTGATGTTTACAGTTGGATCCGTTTGATGTATGTTTTGTGCTGGCATATTACAGCGTCTCGGTTGATCTCACATTGCTCACAGCAGCACTTTATTCAATATTTAGAATTATTCCTGTGAGCTATAGGTCATCAGGGGTTCCCCAAAGAGATTGGGGATAATGGCAGAGAAGGCCAGGATGTGGTATGCAGCCATTACTGTGCCGGGTCGTTTGCCTCTGCTTCAGTCTTTAGGATAGGGGTAGGGGCTCTGCAGCGAAGTAAGTGGTATGAAAGGGTTCTGTGACTTTAGGAAGTTTGAAAACTACTGTTTAAGAGCAATAATTTAATTCAACGGAGAAATTACCATATTGCTAAAACAGATTTTAAAAATAAGACCTCTATCATCCTATCAGATCCTTGCTAGATCTAGTATGGAACATGGGGGATTTTGCCTTCCTCTGTAGCATGGAGTGTGGCCCTCTACATGGGATCTCTTGAGCATATATTAATAATCTTTTACAGAAGCACGCCACTGGCTACCATAGTCTCCCTGCATTACCTGTGGCAGGTTAGGGTGTTATGTCTTGTGTTGTGTCAGGGTGGGCTATAGTTTTCCTAAGAAATTAAATTATGGATTTGTACAGGATGGTTTGGATAGTGAGGACCGCAGGGCTGGGGGAAGGTAGGCAGCACCAGGACCGGGGGGAAACATGAGTTGGTGGGAGTTAAGCAGCGCTGGGACTGGGGGGAGCCACAGGGAGGTAAACAGCACTGGGACCGGGAGGCAGATGCATCCCACCTCCCTTTCCCAGCACTGCTTACCCACCTCACCCCCCACTCAGACACAGGCGGGGAGTGGGAGCTGGCTGGGGCATGCATTGCATGGGAAGCAGCAGGACTGAGGGAACAGGGAAGCTCTCCATTCCCAACCCAATGCGGCAGGGACAGCAAGCTCCCCTGTCCCATCAGCAAGCAAAGCAAGGGGAGAGCTCAGGGAGCTGCTGCTGCTCAGCCACGGGGGATCACCTCAAGCCAGCACTGCCAAGCTGGGCTGCAATCCTGAGCTCTGCACCAGAGCTTCAGGCAGCTCCCCACCCTGCCTGCCCCCGGTGGCCCCCTGCTGCCTAGACTGACCAGGAGCAAATTGCTCCCAGTCATCATCTACACGTGCACTACTGCACAGTAGCTAATGCACAGTTAATCTAGTTCCTGTATTTCTTGGTACTAGCAAATTGTACATGACCCTAATTTACTGTGCAGTAAGTCCCATGCACATGTAGACGATGATGCTTTACTGCGCATTAGTCTAATGGACAGTAAAGCTTCTCATGTAGACGCACCCACAATATTTCTTTAAAAACATTTGAAGCTATCTTATCCAAAGGATGACCCTTTTTGCAGGTTCAGTTTATATCTGCATTTTTGTACATATAATTAGGGACCTACTTAATTTGCAGTTTCAGAGGTTTTGCAGAAGCCACAAAATCCAGGATTGTCTCCAAAATCCACAAAATCAACCAAAAAAACTTAATTAAAATAATCTGCTGGCTCCCCAGTGGGAGCCTGCAATCCTGGCTGCCAGGAGGGGAAGATGCCAGCTGGCAGGGCAGCACAATGGGCAGAAGATAAGATGGCAGGTGCCCCTTCTTCCCTCCCTTCTCTGCCAGGGCCTCTCTACCAATCAGTGTGGAGGAGTGGAGTCACATGAAGAACAACTAGCAGACAAGATGGTGGCTGCCCCCCATCCCTCATTCATTTTGCAGATGAAAATGGCAGATATAGCATCAGGAGACCAAAACTCAGCTATTTGACAAATTAACCCATAAACTGCTGGTATCAGCATCTAAACCACATGGCGCTCCTGTCCTCCACAAAATGGCAGATATTTAAATCTATGTCTTTTGCATTTTTTGGAAGAGACTGCCTAAATCAGGCATGATACGGTGTCCTCTACTGTACTATTTTAGTGCCTCATAGCCATGAATGGCTTTAACCCCAGGACACCTGCAAAGTATGGGGGAGCTAATAGGCTCAGTGTTGCAGACTTAGGTATTTTTGTGGTGAACTGCATATTATATTTGATGATTGCCTTAAAATCCCAGTTCCTACATCTATGGCGTTATGTGAGAATGTCAATTTTCATTTAAAGCAAAGAAAATTTCTATCCTCCACGGTTGCTGGGAAAAGCTGAACCAGAATGTACCCATAAGATAAAATACAGTAAATAAGAAAACCCATTTTTTGTGAATCTCATGATTTTTCAACCAGTTGCATGCATTTGGGAAGGGTTTGGCTTGAAATTTTAGGTTGGTAGTGTTGCTATGCCAACTTTCTGAATGAGACGCTGAACCATTTAAAACAAGGGTGTTAAACCTGCAGGGCTTGTAGAGGGGTGGGAGGGGAAAATGAGGGTGGGCCTCAGGGTTTTAGCCTTATGCTAAATAGACAACCTTATCTTAGTGTGGAGTAAGGCTGTTCAGAGGCAAAAGTCAGACTTTCCTACTTGCAATAAGTAACAGCCATGGCAGTGATGGTCAAATGGTGATAGTCGGTATTCGGTGGCATAGCACCATTGACTTCAGCAGAGCAACTCAAATTTATAGCCTTAGAAGATCTGGCTGGAGTTCTTTAGACAGTTTTAAAAGTACAGTGTTGAAAGGAAAACTTCTCAGTGCAAAGATTCACTAATCCCTTATCAAAAAGCACTTCAGTAGCAAGTGCTGCAGATAAGGCACCAGCTTGCTATCTGAATCAGACACGCAACTGGGAATGCCAAGAAGGATGGAGAGTTACCCCCGTACCTTTATAATTAAAGTGATACTGCTTTGATCTGGGATTAATATTTGGAAGCAATCTTTGGAACATGATAATTCAGTAACCTAGGGACGTATTTTCGAATTCACACCTTTAGGTTTCTGATTGCTATATAATAGAGGAATTTTCTTTGTCAAAGAGCAATGCATATCTATCTCATAAAGACACGCGACGTAGTTTGACCTTGAAGGAATTAATCTCTTCTGAGGCTTTTGAGGAGACCTGATTATAATGAGAGTTTTCTGATCATGTACTTGAGGCAAACTTCTTCCATCAGTGCATAGAGTAAAAGGGTCCTGGGAAGGATCTTCTGGGTGACGCACAAATTCTAAACCTGGACTGTATTGCAGATACTCTAGAAACCCCTTGAACTGTGTGAGGGGTCAAGATCTGGAGGATGACCCCTGGCATGGGTGTATATATATCGTATAGGGGTGGGACTTCCGGTCCCAAGATGGCAACCAGGGGGTGGGGCATCTGTCAAAGGGCTACCCTTGTGGCCCTCTACAGCTCACCAAAGCTCATTAAGTGGCTCTCCAGCCAAAATAATTGCCTGCCCCTGATATATACCCTGAAGTCCAGGGCTGCTGAGGTTATTGGTTCTATAGTGACCAATTGTGGGTTAAGAAGAGGGGCTGAAATTACTGGGTCTGCTACACTGGATTCAATATCCTTCCTAGAGCTGGGAAGTTGCAGGAGATATAACGGCCTCACTACTACTGTAGGAGACCTAGAATTAAGATTTCTTCCTTTTCCACCCAAAAAGACCTTTCCAAGCAACGCATGCTAAGCATGGGCAGGAGTTACTCCATACTGTCCGTTTAGTCTTGTAAGTAAATGGGTGGAATTCGTAATTACATAAATACTATACAGCAAGGTGAAACAAGGCTTCTTAATAAACATGACATGGAAAACCTCCAGAGTCAATCACCTTTTCCTTTATCTTTCACCACTCTAGATGCTGCAGCTTGAAAGCTTGCTATGACTTTACCTTTGAAAATAATTAATAGTCCTGCACGGTGTTAAGTTCCTGCTGATACCAAACACAGTTTGAGTCTGATTCTCCTCTCTCTCACCATCAAAACTGAGGAGTAACTGTTGATGCCAATGGAGGTACACTTATTTAAAAAACTAGGACAACTGAGATCAGCATTACAGCCTGATAACATTGGCTTGTGTCCATGGAGAGAAGCCATTAGGGAAATATCAGTCTATCTCAATGTACTTTTGCATTAGACTCCCTCCTGGAAGATAAGGAAGAAAAATGTTCATTGTTGGGGTTTTTTTTCCTTAAAATACTACAGCATTTCATTAGTAGTTTGAGATATCGTAATAAGCGCTCTAATTAAGGTCAAGATGTCATTTCCATTTTAACTCCTCTTTCAGTAGCTTATAACTTTTTCAGAGTGATTCCTTCTCAGGTACTTAAAAGGGCAAGGTCAGATACATCCCATATGCTTTTAAAGTGTAATATTATCTTCTTTGATGTAATAAGAAGAAGGGGGGGGGGTGGACTAGATGACTTCCTGAGGTCCCTTCCAACCCTTCCTATGAGTCCCTGATAATCCAGGTGAGTATGTAATTTAGTTTAGCAGGGCCATATTCAGAGTTGGCATAAACAGCTTCTGCTCCACTTTTCACCCCATCTCCCACCCAAATATATGCTTAGGAAATAATAAACATCAGGACGTTGCAGAGAAATAACAGTCATTGAAGTCAATGGAGCTAGACTAATTTATGCCAAACAACGATCTAGCTCATATTCAAAAGAGCTATGAATAGGTGCAAAACAGACACCACTGTTTTGTTTTGTGTTTCTTAATCCAAAATGCCCTAAGAATAGTCAGAGTGCCCAGATATGCTTAACGTAATTAGTCATGGGCGAACATTTCAGGCGAATGCTCATAATTAATGTTAGAGGGTAAAAGTCCATTTCAGCGTCAAGGCATATGTCACATTCAGTATTTTTAGGTATCTAAATCACCCAATGACATTCAGCTTCACCTTGTGTAATGGCCCGAATCATGTTTACATACCTAAATACCTTACGAGACTACATTTTCCCCTTCCATAACTATGTCTGTCCCTATTACACATGCCTGATCACCTTTTCAATGTTGTCTCAGAATTATCTCCATCAATTTATGTTCCAATTTCAACTTAGCTTCAGCCTATGCTTCAACGTCTCTACAGATGCAGAGTTTCTGGGTAAACCCCCAGAAGTGGAAACATCCGAAAGGGCCAACCTGTCAACCAATAGCCCAGGACAGTGGTTCCCAAACTCTGGCAGATAGTGTACCGTCAATTTAAAATGATACAACCTTAAGTACCACCAGCAAATTTTTGTTGTATAAATTAATTATAATAAATCTGTTAATGCGTACCACTGACACGTTGTCTGCATCCCACTGGTGGTACCTGTACCACAGACTGGGAACTGTTGGCCTAGGAGTTAAAATGCCTGCCCAGAACAATGTGAGACCCAAGTTTTGGGCCCATCTGTCCTTCAGGAGATGTGAACCCAGATTTTATGCATCACTCAGCAACATCCTAATCCCAAACTATGCAGGACTGAAAGCATCTGCCTGTTGAAGGTAGGCCACAAAGCAGGCACAAGGGAAAGCACTGTAGGAACAGAAGAAAGGAGCCAGGCTCTGTGGCTCAAGGAGGCGGATGCTGCTGTGGTAGGGGGGGAAAGGAGACCACCTTTCCATTGCTATTCATGCATTTTTCATGACAGTCATTGGCAAAACTCCCATCAACAGTTTGGGATCAAAATTCCCATCAACAGCTCTGTGAGCAGGTGTCTTCCGAGGGCTCTCCACCTCCTTGAACCTCCCAGTGCCACAGCAAGGAGGAGAGACCCAGACTACACTCTTTGGAAAGCCTCTGAGTAGAAGTCCTTGTTACAGTCCTCCATCGTGTAAGAAAAACCTGTTGGAAGACAAGACCCAAAATCCCTTACAGGAAAGAGTGTGTGCCTATGTTTGGAAAGAGAGGGAAGGCCAGCCTAGTGGGTTCATAGCAAGAAACCGCAAGATCTCTGACTTCCAGGAAAAGAAGTCCCTCTTGTGTACGATATTCAGCCTTCTCCAACCCTCTGTAACTAGCTCACCCCCCTTATGGGACGTTGGTAGACTCGCTCTACTGTCACATCTCACCACACCTCTACGAGGGTGGAGTGGGCCCACTAAGTGTTGGCGATGCATTTGTTGTCAGGTCACCCTGAGCACCACAGGGCACAGTCCCTACCCACCCTGACTGCTGCAACTCCACTGGACCGGATCCTGCCCCCAGTTACTCAAATGCAATCCAGAATAGTGCCATGACTTACAATGCCCTGACTCCAGATGTACATCAATGTACTTGGTGCATTTGGCATCAAAGGATCCTTGAGCTGAATACATGGACAGCTTTTGGAGGAGAGACCAAAAGGCATAGGTCCTTCCTTTCCAGGACATGGCCCTTCACCTTGAGCACTAGGCTCCCTCTCACTTGCTTTCCTTGTAGTCCCATGATGTTTGCTTGGCTGCCCAATGAAGAAGAGGGGCAGGAGGTATTCGACTGCAGAGCTCAGGGCTTGGGGCACTCTGCTAAGCCATAGGAGGTATGAAATGCTGTAATGATTGAGAAGTGCGAACCTTGCATGCCTTAGCAGAGTGCCCCAAGCCCTAAGATCTGGAGTAGATGTCACTGTGAACACCTCCTAGCCTGATTGTTAGAGGAGGGACACATTGCTCTTGTTTGCTCTTGTTTGCATAGATGTCCATCTTCTCAGCTCATCAGTCTTGCTAGGGTGCTTATGCCTTACGCTGTCAGGAGGAAACAGGATCCTGAGCTGATGGAGGCATCCTAGCACAGGTTAAAGTTCACCATTGGAATGAATCAAGAGTCATCCACTTCCTGGGTAAATAAAGATCTGTCTTTGGACGTATCTCAGATCTGCTCATTGCATGAAGGGGAGAGCTGTGTAGTTCTGCAGGTGGAAGTAGTTTCTGCCTCCAGGAGTGTGAGAGCTGCATCGAAATTCAGAAGTACACCAACACAGCCAAAGTGAAGGTTATCCTGACCCTGCTTGTGTAGGCCAGGACTTTGCTGGTAGCCGTGCATTCAACACTGAGTGGGGAAAACAGAATTTAGCCCTAGATATTTCTCTGAGGGACAAGCACTTTCCAAGCATTACAGTGGTATAAAACTGGTAGAGTCACAGCCAGGGTCTAATGAGGGATTTTATAGAGGTTTCTGGCTAATGAGAAATCTTGTTTAAGTTCTAGGAGGTTGAAATAATATTGCACTTTTCAGCAGACAAATGACTAACCCCCTTTCTGGAAATTAACTTGTATTTTCTGATCTATTTCTAGTGGACGATATTGGGGATTCTTCAACTAGGACAGATGTTATTGTCATTGCAGGTAAGTGTCGGGTGGTGTTTCAAGGTACTGTGACAACTAAGAGTTGTTTCCCATCTTATACAATCATAGACTTGGTCAACTTCTTACAAAAGCCAGTGTACAGACACTAGACAATGTTCAGAAAGCAGAACAAAACATTTCAGCCCACATTTTTTGTAATTTTAACAGCTTAGTTTTCCATTTTGCCTAGTTCTTCCTACATTTTAAATCCAGGAGGAACCATTGCAATCGTGCGGTCTCGCTTCCTGCATAACCCAGGCTATAGGGCTTCTCTGAATTCATTTGCCTTCCAGCTGAAGCAGATCTTTCAGAAAAAAAACCAACCATCCAGTCTTAATTTAAGAAGTTGACAGTGATGGAGAATCTAACACATTCCTTGCTATTTTTCTTTCCAGCGGTAAATCATGCTCCTTGCTAAAAAAGTTTTGCTTTACATCTGCTCGGAATTTGTCAGCTGCTTAAGGTTAAGCACATGTCGAAATGCAAAGCTAACCCGTGCCTCTTTGTTTTGGTGAAGATACGATGTTATTTTAGTCTACTGTCACATCCCACCCAGTAGGAATTGCAAGGTTACATTTAACTTAGCCAAATGTTGAACCTGTAGCCAAGAGAGGGGAAGAATGAGAAATGTCCAAGAGTTTTGGATCATGTTTATGCCAGGGCGAGTCTGTGGTGACTCCTCAATGAATACAATATCATCCAGACATTTAAGTTACCATCATTTGCAGCTGCAATTAGTTCATTGGTCATCGTCCCTGCATAAGGAGCTTCCCATCTGTCATTATTATTGTCCCCACTTCACAGAAGAAGAAACTGAGGTATAGCATAGTGGGATATACAACTAAAAATCACTATATACCGTGAGATATAATGACTGCACCCACCGGGCTAGTGGCAGAGCCAGGGGCAGCGTTCATGTGTTTCAGGTCCCAGTCCAGTAGCTCACACACAATATAGCTTTAGAGCTGGAAATGCATCCTCTTCAAGAACCATGCTGCCGGTTGTTCCCTGCCCCACCTCCCTAAAGGAAGAGAAGGCAGGAAACCAGGGAACGGGGAAGTTATTATGGCAGTGAGAAGTTCCCTTTTTATCAGCAGAAAATGCTATCAGCATCTCCTCCATTCCTGGCCATGGGGGTGTCATTGAGCATAGCAAGCCCCTGCCTAAACCCACCCCACCAGCCCAAAATCCACACACAAGGCTGAAGGCAGGTAGCCTCTGCTCCAGTTTTGCCTGTCTGCCTTTCATCTCATCTGTTCATCAGAAAGCATGCTTATAATCTCTAAAATTAAGCACTAGTATTTTCTGAATGATGCGTTGAGCCTAATGAGAGGTGCCTTGAGCCTAAAAAGTTAGAGAACCACTGGGCTAGAGATTTCATATGAAATCTATGAAATCTCTAGCCCAGTGGTTCTCAAAGTTTTTAGACTTAAGGTACCTCTCAGAAGGCTTAAGGCATCGTTGAGAAAATACCATTACTTAATTTTCACTCATTTTTTGAATACAGGAACGTAATCGAGCAATTCAGTTGCAAAGAACTCAGAAAGAGCACAAGAGGTCAGAATAGTTTTCCTACTATGGGCTCCTCTTTGAAATCTTTGGGTTTATCTTTTGAATCGTGTTTGCACACCTAAGAGTGCTAATATTGGATGGCACCCTGCCACACCTGTTGCACCAACAGTTTGGAGGAGGTGAGACCCCCCAACTTGCTGGGCTTGTAAAGGGGTGGTGTGAGGACTACCAAACCACGCTAACATCGAAAGGTTGTGGACAAGTTGGAGAGGATCCGAAGGAAGGCAACAAAAATGGCTTGGGGGCCGGGGCACAGGACTTGTGAGGAGAGGCTGAGGGAAATGGGCTGATTTAGTTGGGAGAAGAAAAGATTGAGGGGGGATTTAATAGCAGGCTTCAGCTCCCTGCAGGGGGTTGCAAAGAGGATGGAGCTGGACTGATCTCAGTGGGGGCAGATAACAGGACAAGGAGCAAGGGGCTCAGGATGCAGCAAGGAAAGTTGAGGTTTGATATTAGGAAAAACTCTCATAGGGAGGGTAGTAAAACACTGAAGCAGGTTACATAGAGAGGTGGTGGGCTCTTCATCCATGGAGGTTATTAACACCCAGCTAGACTAAGCCTTAGCTGGGACGAGGTAGTTGGGGCTGGTACTGCTTGGAGCAGGGGGTTGGACTAGATGTGACCTCCTGAGCTCCCTCCAACCCTCGTTTTCTATCATTCTATGACATCCCCTTCAACACTGCCAGTTACAATACTGGACTCATTTTTTTTTAGTATATCAGCCTGAATGATGATGCCAAGGGCAGGTTGAATAATGAAGATTTATTATTGACAAGCAACTTGGCATACGCAGGAGTGACAATATAATAAACAGTGAGACCAAACAGGAATGAGACAGGGCAAAAACAAACAGGGACGATAAGGAATAATATAAACAATATTTTACCAACTCTACATTGACCGCCAAGGGTTCAATGAGATGAAACAACTTCAGATGAGTAGACAGGGAGACAGGCAGTTTGTGATAACACCAGTGCGATGAATCACATCAGCAACTCTCTCCTTCTCTTATCTTAAGAGTTACTTTTACACAACTAAACTCCACACAAGACTCTCAAGGGGCACGTCTACACAAGACGCTTACTGCGCATTAGCCTAATAACACCGCGCAATAGAGTGGCAAATAAAAACTGTGCTAATAACCTACTGAGTGGTGTTATTAAGCTAAAGCACAGTAAGCATGACAAAATAACCATGCGCCAACACTACTGTGCAGTAACTCTAGTTACTGCACATATAGTTAGGACTTTATTAAGCAAGTGCTAAACTAAATGCACAGTATCTAACATGCATTAATGAACATGTAGACGTGCCCAAGGACTCTTTCTCCTCCCTAAACCAAGGTGCATTATGATCCGCTCTTCAGATCCTAATCCCCAGCACTGCAATCCTCAGATCCCTTTCAAGAGGTCACCACTCTCCTGAACTCAGTTTGCTGGAGACCCTGAGGAGCCTTTTTCACACCCTTTTATTCTTATTTAGCTCCCTATCACACCACTTTTCGTAGAATCACAGACAATGAGGGTTGAAGGGACCTCAGGAGGTCACATCTAGTCCAACCCCTGCTCCAAGCAGGACCATCCCCAACTACATCATCCCAGACAAGGCTTTGTCTAGCCAGGTTTTGAAAATCCCCAAGGATGGAGACTCCACCACCTCTGTGGGTAATCTGTCCCAGTGCTGCACCACCCTCCTAAGGAGAAAATTCTTCTTAATATCCAACCTCAACTTCCCTTGCTGCAGCTTGAGCCCATTGCCCCTTGCTCTGTCATCTGCCTGCACTGAGCACAGACCAACTCCATCCTCTTTGCAACCCCCCTGCAGAGAGTTGAAGGCTGCTATTCAATCCCGCCTCAATCTCCTTTTCTCTAACTAAATCAGCCCAATTCCCTCAGTCTATCCTCATAAGCCATGTCCCCCAGCCCCCGCACAATCTTTGTCACCCTCCACTGGACTCTCTCCAATGTGTCCACATCCTTTCTGTAATGGGAATCCCACAACTGGACACAGGACTCCAGATGTGAACTCCCCAATGTCGAATAGAGGGGAATAATTACTTCCCTTGACCTTCTGGCAACACAAATACTTATCCAGTGATCTTTAACCTTTTGTCTGTCAATCAGGCATTCTTCCAATCATCCCTCCCATATTTAACCACCTTTTGTCATTCCAAACTGTCATTTAAAAGTGTCATTTGCCTCCTCCTCAGAACTTTCCTGCTCTTTTTCAACTTTTGACTGAGCATGCTTGCCCTGGCCAAGGGTTCAGAAAGTTCTGGAAAGTTCTTGAGTTTAGTGGTTATTGTACATGCTCCAGTAGCAAACTGCAGTTCTCCCTCTACACACCCTTGGAAGGATCTCAAGGCACCCCAGGGTGCCACAGCTTCCTCGCTGAGGGTCATTGTTCTATCCATTCACCCCCCTGAAGCAGCCTCCTCTCTTACCTCCCACTTCCCATTGTATTACTCTCAAACCACAATTGCTCAAAATATGAGATGGTCCCTGTTTCTCAGTGAAGAGACAACTGGGTGTTTTATGCTGGGTGTGTGTGAGAGGGCCCAAAGCAGATAATCCTGTAGACCTCTTTGGCCAAACGCCTGCAAACCGAGGGAACTGGGGGGTCCTTGCCAGTCCTATAAATATAAAGAAAACATTCTCCCTCCCCATTTCTAATAGTCATGCACTGAAGCAAATGCTTACATGACTAAGAATTATTTAGGCCAAATTTCTGGGGGCATAAAGTGGTTTAAGATCAGAGCTATGCTGTTTTACACCGCTGGATGATCCAGCCCCATTACATCTGCAAAATATATTACAGACCATTTCCTAGCGTGCTATTAAAGTACTCTCCTACATTTCAAATAAATACAGTTGTCAGAATAAATAAGCAAAGCTCGGCAGAGGGACGGAGCCCGGTCTTTTTTATTTTGATGTTGTTTGCTCACTCCCTCGCTAAGTTGCTAATTCCAATACTTCACAAGGGGGTTAACTAATCATTAGTGCAAATTGGTGAGGTTCTGCTGTATTTCCCTGAGGTTCCATCTCCTGTAACTTTAATTCCAGCTTCCTGTGAACAAGCAGAAGGGTAAATTGAATTGCGCTTCATCCCTTAGGCTTTATTAATATTGTGCCAGATCTAAAGCCCATTAAAACCTGTTGTGCCATGGGATACCAGTGAGGTCCTATAAATTGATGAAGCCCCTTTTGGAGCTACCATATTATTGTCGACTCCACTTCTATATATGAGAGATTTTTATTTCTAATAACAGTTAGTTAAAGTTTCCAGAATTAGGCACTGTAAAACCATAGGAATTCATTTTCAAAGTGCATTTTGAAAAAATACAGTGGTCTTCTGTATTCATCTGCAGGGTATAGTCTACATTCCCTTCTATAACAGACCTCCCCCTCATAACCCTGCTGACAAACATGGCCATCTATACCATGGAAACCTACAGTGAAAGTCCATTCAAAGACTAAGCCCAGACCCTCAAAACTAATGAGGAACCTAACTCCCTTTAAAACCAATGAGACTTAGGTGCATAAATGCTTTGGGGGAAATGGCTGTTATTGTGTGTATCCATGAAGTTTGCTAGCTCTTGTGAGTTAAATGCAGACAGTCAAAAAGTCTGGGGTTGAATCGATTCAATGTTTGCAGCTTAGTTTAAGCTGCGTAGATTGAACCCATAGGCAAGTGAACAGACATTTACTTTTGATTCTGGAAATGCAGCCACCTCCCAGCATTGGTGCAGGCCTGCAGACAGGGGGTGCTAGACCATGCCTCTCTGCTTGTCTGGAGCAGATAGCTTGGACCAAGGCTAGCCCACCCACTCTGCAAGGGGGCATGGGGGTTTGCAGGGGAGGTGCAAAGCATCCTGGGATGCTGGGGGACTGTGAGTTAACTTAAATCTGGAGGGGATCTGGGACAGAAGTTCAGTAAACCAATTTGACCTAACCAGCTAAGTCTGATACTACATCCATCCAGGTTTATCTTAAACTGGTTTGGGCCATTTTGAAAGTGGTTTGTGTGCACTGAGCTTCTGTTGTGTTATGGTTTTGATCTGGTTTCTGATCACTTATGTTGATTAATGTGTAATTTCCGTCCCTAGCCATAATGTAGTCATGAACTGTGGGATGTTCAGTTTATCTGTTAAAGCTCCAGCTCCTGGAGCCAAGTGAATACATGTGAGCATCTCATCTTCCATTTATATTTAAAAAAGAAATAAAGATTCCCAGTTAACATGGTTGCAGACAGAAGTTTGGAAAAGTGACCAGATTTTAATTTAAAGGGTAAAAGAAAAATAAGACCAAATAAATAAATCCAGAGGTTTGGGGGGGGGGGTGTTATGGAAAGAAATCTCATTATTTTGTGCCAAGTTTGGGTGACAACTCATGATTTCTGAATTATGGCATTCCAGAGTGCATTCTCCCATAGGGAGGGAACACAGTGGGAGTGGCTCTGAAGTGCCCAAATTTGTACAGTTCCCTGTCTAGCCCGGTTTCACTCCCCTACAGCTGGCCAGCTGCTAATCAGGGCTTATTCATTTCCGTGTTCAAGATGCCTTTAGGAAATATAATTTCTTCTCCAGTTGAGAAGTTGCTAGTGTTAGCCAGGCTCAAGGATCCCTACAGAATTCCTTGTATTGGGTGCCTCTTCCACAGTCATTAGAAAATACATTTGCTTAATTAGAGCATGCAGCAGGTAGTAAATACAGAGCAGTGCTACAGGCATGCTGAGACATCTGTTCCCAGTGACGTGTTCCCTTGCCATCCCTGAAGTCACAGAAAATCATCACTTGGGTGGGATTGGGCCCATTTAAGACCTCACCTGGAAGTTATCACGAGGGCAGAACCTCCTGGTGATTAACAGGCAATCCCCTGGTGATTTCTGCTTTGGATCATCTTGTTTTGGTCCATTTGGGGATGAATGCATATGTTGGACAAATTCAGGCATTGAATCCAAATAGCTGGTAGATACATTTGAAAGAAGTCAGTCTGAGTTTTTTAACGTGTTCCTGCAAAACCGTTAATTAGTCCTGGCTTTCTGGAATTCTGTCTTCTACCAATCTATCTATCCACAGACCTGTATAAACCTCATCATCACCAGGGATCCTGGTTTTCTCTGATTTAAAAAAACTCCCCAATTTTCAGATTAAAAAAAGTAACCCCAAATCCACATTTTCCATGATTAAAATAAAGTGCCACTATATATATATATGTGTGTGTGTGTGTGTGTGTGTGTGTGTGTGTGTGCGTGTGCATATTCTACGTGTGTGTGTGTAGAAGTAGAAGTAGTGTTTCATTTCAATTACAGAAAAATGTGGATTTTGGGTTACTTTTTTTTAATCTGAAAATTGGGGACTTTTTTTAAATCAGAGAAAACCAGGATCCATGCTCATCCCCAGCAGGTCTGAATGTCTTGTTACGATACATGCTTCCTCTCCGCTGTGTCAGGTATCCAGGTTGTGGCCATATTGGCCTAGAGGCAAAAAAACCATCAAAACTCATGGTAGAGGTGATCTCTTTTATTAGACCAACTAGATATTTGCAAACGAATTATTTTTAACCAATCTCTGCTCTCTCCTCTCTACTGAACACTCAGTGGTGTGAGGTCAAGTGAGGGCTGTGTACTGTGGCTAATTAAGACATCCAATCCTTTCTCTTCTCCTTCTAGGCGTTATTGCAGCAATTGCTTTTGTCCTCACCTGCCTGGTGATTGTGATGCTTCGGTACCTGTACAGGCACAAAGGCACCTACCACACCAACGAGGCAAAGGGAACTGAATTTGCCGAAAATGCAGACACCGCTTTGAAAAACGACCCTGCTCTCCAGGAGGCGGTGGATGAGAGCAAAAAGGAATATTTCATCTGAGAGTTAAAGAGTCCACATGAAGACTTCCTTCATGCTCCTTTCCCCAAGGGAATCAATCAGAAGCACTGCATCCACGGCAACTTCAAAAGATGGATATTGCAAGGGTATAGGCAAGCCTCCTAATTGAAATGCTACTTCTTTATTCTTCCCCGTGATGAACTGAATGCCAGATACTTGGCTGTTGATTTTATTAGCAGCACAGCTGGTCACAGTTGAATTCAATATCAGATAAGAAGAAACAAAATCTCAGTATGAGTGATATACCAATACTAGATAATGATATCAAATGTCAAACCTTGACATTTGGTGAAAATAACAGCTGCCAATGGAAAACATTCACTCAAAGTTAATGATGCATCCTACGCTGATATTATACAGGACTACCTGAAAATGAAATTCAAATGGCAATAGAACAAATGCTAAACCAGATAAAGCTGAGGTTACCAGAACAAATATTGATTTGCAGTCCAGATTTTTCCCCTTTAAATGTGTGCATTTCCAAGTGTAAGGATCTGAGGGCCTTGGGGGGAAAGAAGTTTTTAGATTTTTGTTTTTTTTAAACCAAAGATATTTCACAGAAACAAAATACCATAGCAAAAGGTAGGAAAAGAGTTAAGAGTGAAGGTTTTTTTATTTATAACTGGCTTTGCATGGCAACTTGAGAATTGCGATGGGTTGGATACTATAGTGTACTAGGTAATAACCAGTAGGCTTATGAATATGATTGTAAATAGCCTCTAGGTCCCTTGAACGCATGCCAAAGTAGGTAGATAGTTAAGGTAAAGAGTATTGGTTAGTGTAGGGTTTCTGAAACACCCGATCTCAACTAGATCTTAGCGGAGAGATTTTGCTCTGGTATTTATTTATTTATTTTATTTTGGAGATTTCTTTTGAAAAAAACATCAGCTGACATTTTGGGGAATTGAGGCTACTTAAGGGGAGAAAGAACTCTTAGCAGTTCACTATAATGAAAACCTGTAGTTGTTTGAACCCTATTCCTTTGCATTGATTTCACCTTTTTTTTTCCACCCCAATGGCTTTTAAATATTTCCACGTGGCACTGGATACAAAAATTACACCGAGCATCCGCTCTTTAAAAAATAAATTGGAAATACTACATAACAGCAAAGATCCTGCTCATCACAAAAGAATTGACTGTGATGAATTCCTTCACCCCAACAAGCTGTCTGCCTAATTGAAGCCAACAATTAGTGCAAGAAATTGGATTAATTGTTTTCTGCACCTGCCTATCACCAGATGCATGTATGCTCTTAACTATCAAAAATAGAGGAGGGAGGGACATAATTAATCACAAATACTCCATTTACCAGCTATACTCTTTGTACTCAACAGTCTTTCTATGTTTTGATTAAAATATATATATCTATATAAAGTTATGTACAGTTGTGCTTTCAACACTTTGCGGCTGATCCTCACTCCTTGGCATTGAAACCTGGAAGGCGCCTTGAGTACACTGTGGCTCACCATGCTGGCCATATAGCCATGAGAGAGAGAAATTGCTGAAGGAGAAAAGCCACAAAGGAACAAAGAGAATTGCTTGTGGTCTCTCAGCACCTACAGGAGGAGGATTTCAGGTATTATAGGCCTAAAGATTTAAATTTGGCTAATACAAAACACTTGCTTTATGCTTTTAGCCAAAGGACACTGCAATACTGCCAACTTACAAAAAAGCTTACGTTCAAATTCTATATGCTATTTTACAGCCATGTCATATATAATAGCTAACAAGATAGTACTAAGTTGTGTGCGTTTTCCTAACCATATTCAAGTATGGGGTCATCATGTACATTTGACTTCTTTTTTTTTTAATTTGCATTTTAATCCTTTTTCTACTTTCTCAACATAATTTAGAACAAGCATCAAGGAGAAAATTATTAAGCTAGCAGCAAAACTAAGCTTATGCATCTAGAGACACTAGAAAAAGAGGCAGAAATGAGGTTTTACTCTTCAGTTCAATATTAAATTTAAACTCTTGTAAAAAAAAAAAAAGGCAATAAGCTTCAGGCCTGGTGCCAGACTGAAAAGCATGTATATATTTGCTATGGGCATGGCATGCTTGCAGTGTATCCATGTCTCTCATCAGGGCAGAGATCACCTAAAACCTAAGGACCACTGATATTGCAGGAAACAAATTCCTATCTCACCCCCGTAAGACCCTTTTGATTTTTAGGACTTGAGCCTGTTACACCGAACTAAGCAGTACACGGGGGTGGTGGGATATCTGAATATTTGCAAGATATCCTAATGCAATTTTTCTCCTTATGAGTGAATGAAAGAACCCCACCAAGTCTGAGACGCCATACTCATTTAGGTCATCATAATCAGTGGCAATCCCTCGCCGTCGAGGATGATTGTCTTCCATGATTGTCTTACCTGTGGGTCCAAAGATGGCTGATGAGGCTGATCAGGGATCAACAGATTTCGCTGCAGCTCGGGCACATGTTTCCATGCAAGGGGGGTGGCTCTGGGTTCATGATTTGGTCCATGACATGCTGTTTCTGCCACTCCTGCTTTTCCATCTCCTGTTGTTGCCATAAGTTTTCAAAGTACTGAGATCCTTGCAGCTCCTTTGGCATGGTTCATAGATTCATAGATTGTAGAGTTGGAAGGGACCACAATGGATCATCGTGTCTGACCCCCTGCATAGGCAGGAAAGAGGACCGAGGTCAGATGACCCCAGCCAGGTGACTATCTAGCCTCCTCTTGAAGACCTCCAAGCTAGGTGATAGCACCACCTCTCTTGGAAGCCCATTCCAGATCCTGGCCACCCTTACTGTGAAACATTTCTTCCTAATATCTAATCTAAATCCACTCTCAACTAGTTTACACCCATTATTCCTAGTCACTCCCTGGGGTGCCTTAGTAAACAGCGCTTCCCCTATTCCCTGTTGACCTCCCCTAATAAATTTATAGGCGGCCACAAGATCTCCCCTCAGCCGTCTCTTGTGAAGGCTGAAGAGATTCAGCTCTCTCAACCTCCCCCCATAGCATCTATTACGAAAGCCACTAATCATGCGAGTGGCCTCCTCTGGACCCTCTTGAGATCCCCCGCATCCCTCTTGAAGTGCAGTGCCCAAAACTGGACACAGTACTCCAACTGTGGCCTGACCAGTGCTGCATAGAGGGGAAGCATCACCTCCTTTGATCTATTAGTCATGCACCTGCTAATGCATGACAAGATGCGACTGGCCTTGTTGATGGCCTCGTTACACCGCCGGCTCATGTTCATCTTGGAGTCACTTATGACTCCAAGTTCCCTCTCTGCCTCTGAGCTGCTGAGAAGGACACTCCCTAACCTATAGATGTGCTGGGGGTTCCTCCTTCCCAGGTGGAGTACCTTACATGTATTTTTATCTTTATGGTCTTGGACAATAGATTCCCACAATGTTGACATTGCATTTTTTTCAAGTTGGCCTTGAGGACGCCCTTGAAGGACTTTCTCTGCCCTCCTTTTGAGCATATGTTTTGACTGGGCTCGGAGAATAAAACTTGCTTCAGGAGTCTGGAGTTGGACGTACATAGGAAGTGGCCAGCCTAGTGAAATTGAAGTTGGATAATTACCACCTTGATGCTCATGGTGTTTGCTTGTGAGAGGATGCTAATGTCGGGGCATCTGTCTACCCCCTGGATTCAAAGGATCTTCTGCAGGCAATGTTAATGGCATTTTTCCAGCATCTTGAGATCTCTCCTGTACATCTTTCTTGAAGACTGGCACAATCCTGGCAACCCTGAGGTCATTTGGGATTTCCTTATTTTAGATCCTTAAGATGTGGTCATGGAGCTGTGATGTGAGCTCCTCTCCCCCATGCGTGAAGATTTTGGCAGGGAGTCAATCAGCTCCAGGTACCTCATTATTTTTCATTGGCTTGGTGGCTTTCCTCACCTCGTTGAGGGTCAGAGGGATTTTGAGATCGTCTTTGACTGGGTTTTGTGGGATGGATTTAGCCAACAGCCAACAGCCAACTATTAGTCATAAAGCATCTAGATTTTTAGGTAGCATGAAGTGGCTTCAGTAAAGCTACCTCAATTCCTATCAGCTAAGAACCTGGTCCAATATTTGAATATTTAGGATCCCTCAAACCTGAAATAATGCAATCGCTACTCTTTGAACATGCCCCAATTTAGTAGCTTGCTTCATTTCTTCAAGCTGTTTTTCTGCACTCATCCAGCCAATGGAGCAATCCAAGTCCATAATGACATCCTGCTCATCACTAATGAGCCTTTTCGAATGTTTGCAGAGCAGTAACTTTGGCACTGGCCATGTTTTCGGTTATTTTCTTTCAAAAAGCCTTCTGATGCTGTCCTCTTGCGTTCCAGGGTTTTGCCTTATTTAGAAATGACTCAAGCACTCGGAGCAGAGCTCAGCTCTGGGTTTTGTTTGTTTGTCTTTTTAGGACAACCTTGGCTTTGTAAAGGAAGGGAAACATCTGACAGCACCAGAAGATTGGCATGGCTTGAAGGGCCCAATCCTTTTGCCACACAATAGTCCCACTGTCTTCATCCCACATGGCTCCAAACCACTGCATTGCAAATTAGTCGTAACTTTGAGGGATAATTTACAAAACTTTTCTTTGTAAGTCACAGGCTGAGCAAAACAAGGCACCATGTGCAACACTGGTGCCTGCAGGTGGTCGCAGTCTTTGATCAAGAACAGCTAATTGACTTGAAAAACAGCATTGAAAGGTTTGGGCTATTTGTGAACTCCCAGGATTCAGTAATAACCAAGATCAGGAAATAGGATATTCTTCTATGTGAGCAATTATGTGATTAGTACCAATGTTCCTGTACTAGTGTTTTATAATGATTGAGTGTCAATATTGTGTACATAAAGCCATATTGCCTGTATTTAGAAGCAAGAGTCATTTTTCAAACCTGCCTTTTAGTGCTTTAGTATCTTTTTGTATTGAATCATCAAATATGTGCTATTTTTTATGCTGTTTGGACACATGAGGTGTGGTGCGGTGGTTTGTGTGTGTATATGTATATGTATCACACAAAACCTAGTCAGAGACGAGATAGATAGATAGATAGATAGATGGATAGATACAGAAAGTTAAGAAATATAGCTGATCATTTGATTAGATTCAAACAATTATCTGGAAAGAGTCCTGTTTACGTCAGTAGGCTGTAGGGCAGGCCCCTGGAGAATTAAAGCACATCCCAGTGAAAAATGGCATCGTTTGTGAAGGAAAACAGAGCAACTTTTCAACTCCATCCTCAAGCCTAGATTAAAGCAGGCTTTGAAAACAGGATATGGACACCTGTTACTGTGCTTGTTCCCATGATAACAGCGTATTGCCGTCAGTGCTAATTGTACCAGTGTTAATAGGAACGGTCCCAGCAATAACCCTGCCGGCTGACGGGAACACTTGTGTAAGCATTTCTGTAGCCCAAAGGCTCTGATTTCCAGGTGCTAGTGGGCACCGACGTGGCAGCATTTCCCCTGTTGGTTTATAGAGTCAATATTTCCAAAACCTTGGCTACATTCATATCGAAGCTGGTGGGGTTGAACCTCAAGCAAATGCCTCCCATTCTCTCTATATATAGGAGGTCAAATTCTTCCACACCTGCCACCGACTTCAGTGCTACTGTTGGACCTGATACCGGCCATCTGTCCAAAGATGCCACTGATGCCTTCTGAAGCAAAACCATGATGAGGAACAGCAAGCAAAATACAAAGCAATACAAATCAAGGACAAAGTCACTCAAGAGCCTGCATCCCCTCAAAAAATCCCCAAATCTTGGTGTTAATAGGCAGTGCAGAAACTCAGTGGAGTTGCCTCCAAAGAGAAAGCATCATCTCTCTTGTCTCCACTGAATTATTGCTCTTTGCTGCTGAAACATGGCTCTTAAGTTGTCCTGCAGTGTCTAGTAAAACAGCTTGCGATGTAGAAAGGTACTGTTGAGTAGTTGGAATGACATCCTTTCACTTCTCTCATTGCTTCACCAATTTTTCAGGCAATAAGCCTAATGATACTTACAGCCATAGGCTGATGCTGGTTATTTGGGTGACATGGTATGAGACTTTATTTGGGTGACTGGGTATGAGACTAAGCCAGGATATTGGGGCTGAGCCACTGTGACACTGATTACCTTTCTAATGTTACAATTCCTCTATAATATTATGGCCTCTGTGAAGAAATCATTGGGTTCCTGGATGCTTTTGGGCCTTTTTTATACCAAAGGTCAAGCTAGATGATGAGAATGGTCCTTTCCAGCCTTCAAATCTATGGATCTAAACCCAGACTAATTCCACCAATGTCATCAAGAGGGGCTCAGGGGTTATACCATCGATCTTGTAGATTCAGAATTATTGCCAATGGGATGCTGTTTGCGCTTCTCCACGGGAGATAGCTGAATTGCTTTTCGTACTCACTTAATAGCATTTTTCTATTAGATACACTTCCAGCATTTTTTGGACTCATAATACTGTGAAAATTGCAAGCCTCCCAACAGCTAGAGACCAACCGTTGCTTAACCACCCTGCTGCCACTCCTATCAGTAAGGAAAAAAGCTGCCCTTACTTAGATCCTGTCATCTTTCATTGCAGAACCTGAATTCGATTTTAGTTGCTATTTAGCTTTTATAATGCTGCGTTTGCAAGCATCTCTGGGACCGACCCTAGAGCCTGTCACTCTCGATTACCCTGCGTACTATTAATGGAGATGTACAGAAACGTCTGACCATATTCTGTTCTCACTTCCTCCTGATTGACACAACTGGCACTCTGCTGACTTCAGCGACTCCATTCATTTAAGTGGAGTTAATATGGATTTACCAGGGGATAGACTATATTAAAAAAGGAAGGAAGCCACACTGAAATGAGCAAGGAGCTGTCTCAGTACCCGATGCATCAAGCCAGAGAAAAGGGAAGAACTTTGTTCATAATCTGGTTCCTGACTCCTTGTAAGCTGACTTTTTGTACAAAGCAGACAAGATGGACAGACTGGCAAATGAGAACAAGGAGGAAACAGACAAACATCCAATTTTATATAGCTTTTTATTTAGAAGCACTGATTCCTGGAGCTTTCTGGTAACTGCGTAGCCATGCAAGAGCTACCCAACTGTGCACATAGTTTTGAACAGCTGGCAAACATGGCATTTTCAACACAAATTAAAGAAAAGCAAGTAGGCTGAGTTTTCAGTTGGTGCAAAGAAGCTTTCCATAGAGTTATGTTGATTTTTGGACCGCTACTAAAACATGCCTTTGTTGTACGTCTTCCTTAGAAGCTAGTGTGGGCACCTGTCATCATAGAATAACACTGTCCCTTTATGCAGAGCTGAATTAGGAATATATCACAGCTGTTTGTTTGATATGGACCCCCCCTGAGGCCTCAGCATCCTTACAGGAGGGCTCTGAAGAGAGCCATTTCATGCATTTACCCAAGATGATTCAACCCAGGAGATATAAAACTAAACCATTCTGCAAATACCAACTCACGTAAAGGACTAAGTAGATCTGTATCCAGCTAGCATGGTTTCTTGGACTCACCACTGTATGCCCACAGTGGTCAATAGGCAGGGGCCGTGTATTTCAAATAGAAGACATGGCAGACCCCAAACCTTATGATGTGCCAACTGTGTTACCGAGAACTTACAAGAAAGCATTTTCAGATTAAAAAGTGTTGAGAGCCGAGGCATTCAAGACTTCCACACTTCTGCTGATTTCAATACTGCTCTCATACTCAGCCTGCTTTTAGGACTGGGCCACTTACACCAGTTCTGCACATTGCTCTGCACCTCTAAGCACACACTCCCCCAGCCTGTGAATATTTATCCCTTCACTAACTGCTCAGTGTTTAATAAATGATAAAGCTGATCCATCCTCTACAAAATCCTGTGCAGACTTATGCTGTTTACTGGAGGGTACTCTGGAGGGGAAAAGTGATTTATTGAATAGTCACTGTACCATTGAAATCAACTCTGAATTTGTACCCCGTTAATTGGCACGTGTGTTATGGCCTCCATGCTGCCTTTACATTTTTGTCATTTATAAAACTTACAGGTGATACTTCTTAAGACACAAATATTGCAATCAACTCAGGATAATTCTATGATAGATGTCAATCTGTTGGATAAAGGGGTAGCTGATCCACGAACTAAAAACTGATGGTTACCTAGATGTTAGTGATTACAACTAAATTCAGTTCTGTGTGCAGAGGGAATATAGCCCCAAGCTGGTTTCATAGATAGATGGATAGATGCGCACACATATATGTGTGTGTGTGTGTGTGTATATATATACACACATATATGTGTATATTTTTGTGTGCGTGTGTGTGCAGAAGTGTGTGTGTGTGTGTGTTGTGTACGTGCGTGCATGTGTACCCACACACATTTTTCCTTCAAATGGTCAAATTTCTAAAATCTGAAAACAATTACTGAAAGAAAACAAGCAAGCACAAAAATGGGGATGGTAATTGCAAGTTGTTTAAGAACACTTTATGAAATGCTGGAAAAGAACGCATAAGGCACATCTACGTAAGGTGTCTTAAGTGCGGAGTTGCCTAATTAGCTCAGCAGTAAAGCTGCTGTGTCTACACGTGCAGCCCTATTAGGCCACAGCAAACTAATGAATGCTGCCCTAGATTAGTACTTGTAAATGCAAGTGCTATCCTGCAGCAGTGATATTAATGTGCTGTGATGCACATGTAGACAGTGACGGGGCTGGCTGGGGCACAAGGGTGCTTCAGTGTGGGGGCTGCCTGCTAGCTAGCCCTGCACTGGATCACCCTCGTGCCCCAGCCAGCCCCTCCGCAGCATGCTGAGCTGGGTTGGAGCAGCCCTGGGCTGGCAGGATGACCCCCTTGGGTCCCTTGCCAGCTAGAGCTGCTCCAACCCGGCTAAACATGCTGCAGTCCTGGGCACACGTGTAAATGCTTCATCCAGGAGCAATATACTCTGGCGTGAACTGTAGTGGAGTTTATTCAATTGCATTAATAACACATGTAGACATACCCACATACAATTACACATTCACTTAGGCATCTTCCATTAGTGTATGGACACACACATACATTCAGAGCCATTTCACAAGGGCAACTGCTATTATGTTCTAATTGTTATGTGTGGACTGGCCAGAAACAAGGCAAAAGTTGCAAAACAATGCCCAGTTTTAACACTGCATTACCCAGGGTTAAGGTTGAAGCCTTTTTGCTGCATTTGTATAGATCCCAGGTCCTCCAGGTGTAACAATTACAACACAGCTGCTGACCTTTTAAAACGTTCCCCTTTCGAAACAGCTCTGAATGTACGTGCATCCATACCCTTACAAAACAGCCTAGATCAATGAGGTGAAACCAGAAAACAAGAATAAGAAAACACAACATATAACAAATGGAAACATTATGACAATAATAGCAAAGACCACAAATCAGCAGTTAGAAAATTCAGATGGTTGATAGGGAGGGCTAAATATAGGCATGAAAAATTGATGGCCATGGGAGAATAGGAAAAAATGATTTAAATACTGTCAGAGCAAATTAAATCCTAGCAGTGGTTAAGGACCAATACTAGTTAAAGACTGTAAAACTGTCTGTCATTGACATGCGGAACATGCCTACGTATTCAACAAATATTTTTATTTTGTATTTTAAAAGAAGCAGGATAATATACTCATATCTCACAGTGACAAGAAAATGTCTTGCGGTGTATCTATTACCAAAGAATCATAGGAAAGTGGGCCTGGAAGGGACCTTATGAAGTCATCTAGTTCGACCCCTTGCTCAAAGGCAGGATCATCTCTGATTAAACCATCCCAGACAAATGTCTGTCTGAGCTACTATTCAACATTTCCAAGGATGGCGAGTCCACAACTTGTCTAGGTAGCCTATTCTGATGCTTAAATACCCTCATACATATATATATATATACACACACACACACACGCACATATATATATATACACATACACACACGCACATACACATATATATACATATACACATATATATACACACACACACACACACACACACATATACACACAGGGTCTTCATAAAGTCCTTGTGCACTTTTAAACGTTAATAATTTTGGTTGTGGACAAGGACTTTATGAAAACCCTGTATTTATGTATGTATGTGTGTATCTATATATATATATAAATTATTTGAGCCAGATCATTTGTAGCTAAGACTTCACTGGCTAGGATAACTGAGTTGAAGTGCCTGTTATAGAGTGTGAATTAAGAATTAAGAGATGGTAAAATAATTAATGCTACAATGGTTTAACAGAAAACAGGCATTTATTCACACAAACTCAATTTTGTTGTTGGATGACATTTTTTTGGTGAAGGTTCTTGTGTTGACATAGTCACTTAGGATTTTGTAAGGTATTTCATAGATTCATAGATGCTAGGGTCGGAAGGGACCTCAATAGATCATGGAGTCCGACCCCCTGCATAGGCAGGAAAAAGTGCTGGGTCTAGATGACCCCAGCTAGATACTCATCTAACCTCCTCTTGAAGACCCCCAGGGTAGGGGAGAGCACCACCTCCCTTGGGAGCCCGTTCCAGACCTTGGCCACTCGAACTGTGAAGAAGTTCTTCCTAATGTCCAATCTAAATCTGCTCTCTGCTAGCTTGTGGCCATTGTTTCTTGTAATCCCCGCGGGCGCCTTGGTGAATAAATACTCACCAAGTCCCTTCTGTGCCCCTGAGATGAACTTATAGGCAGCCACAAGGTCACCTCTCAAACTTCTCTTATGGAGGCTGAAGAGGTCCAGGTGCCCCAGTCTCTCCTCGTAGGGCTTGGTCTGCAGGCCCTTGACCATACGAGTTGCCCTTCTCTGGACCCTCTCCAGGTTATCCGCATCCTTCTTGAAGTGCGGCACCCAGAATTGCACGCAGTACTCCAACTGCGGTCTGACTGGCGCCCGATAGAGGGGAAGTATCACCTCCTTGGACCTATTCGTCATGCATCTGCTGATGCACGATAAAGTGCCATTGGCTTTTCTGATGGCTTCGTCACACTGCCAGCTCATGTTCATCTTGGAGTCCACTAGGACTCCAAGATCCCTTTCCACTTCCATGCCACCCAGCAGGTCATTCCCTAGGCTGTAGGTGTGCTGGACATTTTTCCTCCCTAGGTGCAGCACTTTGCATTTCTCCTTGTTGAACTGCATCCTGTTGTTTTCTGCCCACTTGTCCAACCTGTCCAGGTCTGCTTGCAGCTGTTCCCTGCCTATTTGACGCAGTTCAATATAACGTTCTGGGGAAAATTTGCACTCCACAAAAACATTATGGTCCCCAGTGAATTAAAATCTGTTTATTAAGTGCCTGTAATGTTGCCACACAAGTCTGCATTCATATAAGAAGGTTTCTTCCATTATAAACTATTTGGTTAACCAAAGAAATGAAAGTAGCAATTAATTAAAACAACACTATATAAAAAAAAAATGTTAAAATGAGGAAATCAGTAATACATACATAGGAAATGCAGATACTTGATAAGACAAGCTAAAGCTATAAATGAAAAATCTATGGCTAATTGAACAACAAAAAGGAGTCCTTTAAATATATTAAGAGAGAGAATCAAATTCCAATAATATTATAGATTAAATATTAATTAAAGATGGTAAAATCTTCAATAACTCTCAATGAGGACTCTTCATCTCGTTGTGTGTTTCTCATAATGTGCCAAAACCCAGTCCTTTTGACTTCAGTGAGACCAGAATTTCATCTTCTGTGTTTATTATTCTTGGGAAAGTGAATTATACTACCTACATAACTCAGTAAGAACACACTAAATCGTGTAATAAATCTTTATAAAGTCTGAACTCTCAGTACATCCTAGTGTTTTCATATCCCGTTTTGTTTCAGAAATATATGTATGCTAGGAAGAGTTTGAAATGTTGTTATATGAATGGTTGCAATTCAAATCTACTTTAACATGACAAAGGAGAACATAAAACCATCAAAGGTCATTACCATCGCTAGACTACACACCAGGGCTTTCTGTGATGATAGGTATGTTAAAATGCACCATATTGTTTTTTATTTATCAAAGCTAGTAATAAACTGCTTGTAAAAAAATCTACTTTATTTGGAGTGGAAAAAAAGAAATGAAAGAAAAAATGCATTTTATAATTAAAAGTGTCATTTTCAGTTTCTAAAGAATCAGTTTCCATGTCACTGCTCGCTTTCAAAATATATCTGTAGCTCTTTGAAGAAGAACAACTTGCTACTGAAGTGGAATTGCCAAACATTTTGGATTAGTCTTATGAGTACAAATCAAGAAAAGTAGTAAAAGGTCACAGACCCCTTTCACATTACAAGCAAAACCAAGAGATAAATTGCTGGGGGTGTATTACAGGTACAATAGATATTTTTGACAGACCTACAAAGGATTCATACTTCAGAAGTTAGACAATAACAATGTCTTTGTGGGCCTTCATGCAGGTACATGATCTAAAAATCTGAGCTCCGAAAATGCCTGATGGATTGTCACTTATAGACAACATCCCATACACCTGAATGAACCAAATCTGAAATGCTAGGGACAGAAATTAGACATAAACCAGTATAAATGATAGAAACCAGTTCAAATCTGTAACACAACGGGAGTTCAGAGCAAAAAAAAAAAAAAACATTTTCCAAAAGGTCTAAACTGGTGTAAGATTAACCTGGATGGAGGTAGTATCAGACTTAACTGAATTAGATTAAATCAGTTTATAGAACTTCTGTCCCAGAGCCCCTCCAGTTTCAAGTTAACTCATAGTCCCCCAGCATCCCAGGATGCTGTCTGCTCCAGCCAAGCAGGGAGGTGTGCTCTAGCACCCTCTAGCTTCTGTCCGGGGCCACTGCAGGCAGGCGGCTGCATTTCCAGAATCAGCAGTGAATGTCTGTTCACTTGCTAATCAGTTCAATCTGTGCAGCTTAAACTAACCTGCAAAGATTGAAAAGATTCTGCCTCAGGCTTTTTGACCATTAGTACTTAGCCAAAATGTCTCCGTTGTTCTTACCGCCTTGTGTAAAATCTCAAGGTGATTATACAGTACCCCTAATTAAAGAATAATAGAAGGATGTGTCTATAAAGCAGATGGCAGTCCTCGTCGCAATAGGTATGCAATGTGCAGCCAAATTCAAAGATAATTATAATCAATGGAGAGATTCCCCTCCAACAGGCATTTTATGTAATGCATTAAATGGGCCAAATTATAAGCCTTCAGAGGTGCAGCTCTGCTAGGGGAAATGGGGAAATGATTGTTCCTGGACAATGCTGTCTGAAAGAGCTGCGCCAGAAAAAGGCAGAAGACCCCAGAATAATGGGGAAGGAAAAGGAAGGGCAGCACTAGCAATGGATCCAGAGCTTTGAGGTACAGGCCTGTCATGATGTTGACAGTAGCCAATCATTTCCCTCCCTCAGTGCATTCAGTGATTTTCTGGTGAGGATAGCCATTGGATCCTCCATTGTGTGTGCACGTCTAAAATGCAAACCAATCTCCACCTACCCACAGAGGCACCAAGCAACAGGGCTGGAGCATATCACTCACCTTCATGGTATCTAATTTACACCTGAAGATGTTCTTACAGCCCCAACCCATGTTAGCATGTGCTGAAGTCAGTAGGGTTTCCTGAAATGTCAGTCAACACAGCTTGGCCTCTTGTATGTGATTTGGCAGTCAAGAACAGGTCCATTGGACCAAATTAATCCCTTTCTTAAACCTTGTGACTTTGACAGACATACACAAAGCACCAGGAAAAAAACAGCAGAAGGAAAATAACTGGGAACAACTTTATTCAGCAATAGGCAACTTCACAGAAGAACAGGAGTCTACTCTCCAAAAATGACCACTAGCAGGATTAAAATACACACTTCAGGATTTTCCCTCAAGCCCAAAGCTAATTCTGGAGGGATGCCCAATATATAAATGCGATGCACATCGTATTGCTGCCATCACCACTGCTGGAACGGGAGACTCAGAGCAGGAAGTTCTGGCTGCTCTGGATAAGAAAAGGGCCCAGACCTTGTACTAATCAACCTGCTTCCCAGCAAAGCTTTTGATTAATGCTTCTATTCCAGCTAAAAAAATAAACCAAATCTCCTGGACCCAGTCTTGTCAGAGCTGGCTGACGGGAAGTACGTTAGTTCCCGACGTTTGGATAATGACCAACAACAGGCAACTGATCTCTGATTTCTTTCCAGTGTCTTGGAAAGAAAGACTCTCATCCCCCCCTCAAGAACTGTCTAGCAGATTCACTTGAAAATCTTTCCCAATTTAACACATGAATATGCTGAGAAAATGCAACCCATTACTGTACCTTAAGTTCCCGGAAATAATCGGCTTTTCCCCTCACTCAAACACCTAATAGAGCGATCAGTAGCATTTTCACAAAACTTGTCGTAAGTCATATTTAACCTGACTAAGATTTTATATTTTATTCCTATTAATTTATACTTCCTGTCATTCTTTACCATGTCAGTGTTCTCTTTCCATTCATAAATCCTTGTTTTATAAAGGAGCGTGTGACCCTGAGGGCCCTCCATGCCTTTTCTAATATTCCCTTAATATTATGCATAAATACAACGTTGGGTTCAGAAATTCATCTCATGAACTGACATCTCTCTATTCCACCGAGTCCCTCAGCAACACAATTTACTTTCTGAGGCAAAAATGGATGTCAGGGAAATTATTACATCTCTGTATTAAGTGGCAAAGGGATAGAGACCGTCGTACAATGAATGACGCGTGGGGCTGTATCAATATTTCTGCTTTCATGCAGTAAACTAGTCATAAGAAAGTAGATACCTGTATGAAGAATGAAAGATAAGGAAGATCAGCTTGTTCCTAGCGCTAGTGAAACATGCCAAGGTATAATGGCACGTGGGATGTTTCAGTGGCAACAAAAGCCAGCGAGTCGCATGCACTTCTGTGCAATTTGTACACTGGAATTCAGGCATCAATCAGTCACACTAGTCTTCACTTTTATGAGCTATGTTATAACAGAGATTTTAATTTTCTTGCCCCTCTTCCCCCGCTGTTAATTAATTTTCATTCCAAATGCAGCAAGAAAATCACTTTGGGGAGCCTCGACCCAGCTGCATGATGTGCTTTGGAGACTCCAGGAGCAACACATCCCTTCCAGAGCTGGGATGAAAGGGGAAAACAGTCACCCCCAGCACAGTGTAAACCTCTGCTATCCTGTGGCATATTGTCAAGCTGCCTTTTGCATACATCTTGCCTCCTTAATAAAACCCTTCATAATTAAAAGGTGCAATTCACTGAGAGGTCTAAGGAAGTGAGGATGTTGAACGTGAGAAGCCGGTCGCCTTAGCGATGCTCCAGTCAACCTAATTAGGAAATAATCTGCTATATTATACCTGGAGCACTGACTCCATTCCCCACTGTCTCCCTCTAAATCAAAGAATCCTGATGTATGTAACCAAAAAAAACCAACCAAACCCTAGTATTTGTTAGTGGTTTTTATCACGTACAAGCAATGCATCATAAGGCAGAGGGAGAACACACGGGAAACGAGTCATTTCTGCACATGGTTGACTCCTAAACACTTCCCTTGTTCTATAGTAAATGTTTATTACTGTAAAGCTCACTGATAGAGCATCCAATGAGGGTGCTCATGATCCTTCTCCTGCAGCTGAGCAAGGCCCGCAGAATAAATAAAAGGGCCTTATCTGGTTGACATACCGACGAACTTCACCCAGCACAGTTCAGGAACCTCTTTCACTCCATTGCAGGGATATTAGCAGCCAGGATAACCCACAGCAATAACTCACAGTGGGCTCACGAATCTCTACATCATCATCTTCCCAGCATCCAATTCACGGGTCAAGGACTTGAGCAGCCTGGGGTAGCCAGCTTCGGGACTGCTACATTTATGTCCTAGTACGTGAGTGTTGGGTCTCACCCTGTTGCACAAAGGTGACCTTTCTCATGCAAAGCCACCGCTGCTCATCCCAGGGTCTTACTGTGATGTGCTTCCAGCCTCAGTGCTTGTAGAGCCAGTCAGCATAGCAGGGTCTGTCCTGTCTGTATACACCTGCACAATTGCCTCATCAAAGCTGGCCAGCCTTTCTGAAGACTATAAGCCACAGCAAAATACTCACCACAGGGTCCCACCACTTCAGCCTGCCTCCTGCTATGGAAATGGGTGTTGACTTAGCACTCCAAGCACCCAAAACAGGTCATGGTCCTGGGCTGGACACCTGCCTTGGCTGCAGCTGCAATGGAGGCAGCAGACAGAGAAGCAGGTCAAGCCAGAAGTGCCTTGTTCTGCTGTATTGGCAAGCCAGGAACATTTCTGCATCCAGACAAGCTCTCCCATAATGTATTGAGAAACAATTCATAGGTCACTCAGTTCAATGCAGTGCTAAGAATCATGGGATATGCTCCTCCTTTTCCCCCCAAATCCTACTCCCTATCTTGGCCTAGAGCAGCACCAGCGCAGACATGGCTATAGGTCTATGGTTCAAGAAGAGCTTGGCTCTGTGAGCACTTATTGCCAGGTACAGCCAAGCCAGACACCCATCTCTGGGTGCCCCCGCCTCGGGTAAACTCAATAGCAAAGACATACCCGGCCAAGTCACACGGGGTCAGAAGTGTGAATGAAGTCACTCACTGTGGAGACCAAAGTGGGGATCTCACATATTCTCACCATTTACCTTAGAAAATCTTCCCTTGATATTTTCTACACCAGCAAAACCAACTTAGCATAGGGCCAGACCAGGCCAGCAAAGCAGATGAGGTTGCTCAGAGCTGGGGCTCTGGTCCAGCCCATAGATGCACCACGATTATCATCAGGGCTAAATCAGCTCAGCTCCATTGCTTGCAGTAAAGTAGCACTGACTCCGAAAGCACTCTCCTGATTTATACCAGCAGATGATCAGGTTCATAAATCAGCTACACAATAGGGGTCTGGAGCAAAACAGGCAAAGCTTAGGGTTCTTGGATCAGGGGTTTCAGGCTGGACATGCTTTTGGCGAGGTTTCCAACTATAATTGGGTTGTTTGGAGGAGCAGACTGGCCCGAGCACAGCACGTAAACAACATCCATCGAAAGCCAAGTGGATCTGCTCCTTTCTAAATTACACTTGGCAGAGTCTTAAACCTCCAGAAACGATGTCTTTTATCTCCTCCACGCAGTTAATCTGACAATTACAAGCCAGAGCAAACTTGAATGCATCCTATCAAGAAGATTTCTACAGCGGCATATATGAAGGACTCGACTATTGTGCACTAATGACTTTGTTAAGCAAATCTGATCTGGGGTTTTCCTTTTCTTCTCAGGTTGGGGGAGAATATCTTCTTCAAACATCTCGGAGGAGAGTGCATCTGGCTTTCCGCTGAAGCTTGGCAGCCTGAGAGCTGTGCATGAGAGAGGCTTGCAAAGCTGAATCATTTGGGCAATTAACACTCACAGAAATTTGCACACAAGCCCCTAATATATATATATATATATATATATATATATATATATGAATATATATATATATATATAATATGAATATAGATAGATAGATAGATAGATAGATAGATAGATAGATAGATAGATAGATAGATAGATAGATAGATGAAATTCTAATTTTGCCTCAATGACAGACAAACTCCTTCGGCCAGCAGACAGCTCCAGTGGCCCTGTTTCCTTTCTCACTTGAAAGTTTGCAAAGGAGAAAATTCCTTCCAGGGCTTCTTGTCCCTGTTGGGAAAGGCAGATTTACTAACCATGTTTAATAAATCCAAATCAAGGGGCCCAATCCAAAACCAGCTGAAATCCATATGCGTCTTCAGATCATCAGATCCCTTGAGAGATTTATTTCAATGATTTATAGGCTTTAAAGGACCAGTGTATCCCAGTTTGAGCTCCTGCATAATGTAGGTGACAGAATCAACCATGGTCCTTTCTGTATCAAACCCATCCTGTGGCTGAACTAGGGTGCAGGCACACATCCTTGATTAAAACACCATATTCAGCCCGGAGAGCAACGACATCATTAAAGTGATAAGGGGGGAGGGCAAGGGTAGATGTAAAGAAAAATGCAGATTTTTAAAATGTAATTAGTTTGAATCCAACTGCCTGCAAAGCCATCATTTTGGAAAACAACAATATAAAAATCCAATGCAATTTAACTTACTGCCAAGTATTAAAGCTCCAATATAATTTAACTCACTGTCTCACAGCGCTCAAAGATCTACGAACTGACTGATGAATCTATAATGCTTGGAAATCCTTAGCAGCGTTGGTGTTTGTATGGCATACCCAGGAATTATGACAAGCAGATTAAAAAAAGATTTTAAAAAATGTGATGTTACGCATGGAAGAGAAGATTAGAAATGGAAAATAATATTTGTTCTAACCTTTTGTCCATAACCCAAATGCTTGAGGGCTCAGACATCACCTTTAATCTTGTTTTATATTTTAGAGGCTTTTATTAATATCTTTCCCCCTCCATTGTGCAATCTATATATCGATGCAGACCTGGCTCAGTCTTCACAAAGTTAGTTTCATTAGTTTTTTAATGTTTGGAGGATTTTTTTTCTTTTTTTTTTTTTTTAATTAAACCTGCTATTGAATAAGCCAACAGAGAGCAGAATGATCCCCCTAAAATGAGCTGATCTTTCATTTCTTAGTGAAAGTGATTCTATATTTTTTTGAAAATAATATTGTAATTTAGCTGTGATACTGGGAAGGTTATTCAGAAGACAAAATGCTTCAGGGCACAATTCTGCCCTTTGCTGAGCTCAGGGCACGATCCTGATTTCACGCTGGAGAGTTGGTCTCCAGTTGGTTTCCCTAGCTCCAGGTGCAGCTAGGGAAAAGAAGGGACCCAAAGATCCCTGCCTGGACAAATTCATCTTGGGACCAAATGTGGCCCTGCTTTTGAAGACAATGAGACTGTGGATTTGTGAGTCATTGCTTCAAATGAAAGCCAGGGTTTCACAACCTGGCCCTTGCATTCAACAATTACTATAGAGCAGTTAAACAGAAATGCTTTCAGGAGTTAAAGGTACTTTGGGAGATCTGCAGAAAGGTCAGAAAGTCCACGCTGTCTGCCTAATGCAGTTAATAATAAATGCATTTCACAGGAAAAAATGACAAGGGCACTGTTCCCTTCCCCAACACTGCAAACTCCTTTCTGCTATTTTTTTAAAACTGGTTTCTTTATTTTTTCTTTGAAAGACTTCAAAGATCTTGCTAAGTGAGGCTCTGATCAATGGCCCTAAATGCCCAGCCGGCCCCAATTCCTCACACCAACCCAATCTGCGTGCACCTGAGCTTCATTCCCACGGATGAAGCAAGCAACCAAAAAAGCTTCTCACCTACAGCGCACAGCACCTGTGTGCACTTAACCACCCTTTCCTTGCTTCCAATAAGAAGCAAATCCTCTTGTTTGGTGGTGGCTTATTCAGCTGCAAATACATTTTTTTTTCTCTCCATTGAACAGAGATTTTTGGCTGGGGGAAGCTTTCAAAAGGCTGCCCACAGTAGCAGCTGGGATAAGGGAGAGGGAGAAAACGGTAGTTTCTCTGTGCTTGAAATAAAAAGGAGTCAATGGAAAAGAAAAGAAGAGAAAAGGAAAGGAAAAGAAAAGAAAAGGCTAGTTGTTTGCATGCAGACAGATGGGAGAGAGCAAATGAATCCGTGGAAGGAAGAAGTAATATCAGGGAGACTGATATGTAGCTGCATGGTCATTTCAGGCTATTACAGTAGTTAATTCTCTCCTTAGTTAACACACAGTTCAGTCTCTTGGGCACGTGGACTGTGTATTTAGCTTTTCTTTCACTTTCCTCAGTCTCCAGTGGGTTTATCCTGACCAATTCCTCCTGCCATCCTTACATGGGTAATCCCAACAAAAGCCATACTTGCAATACTAGACCAAGCAGGGCTTGACTCCTAAGGGCACATCGAAACCAGGTCTCTCTTGCTGCCAGCATGCTTCTGGGGCATGTGTCTGTCACAAATGAAGTGACATAATCCCAGTGCATTCACTCACAGCAAGTGAGAGGAAATGAGCAGGAAAATCCTTTTTCTACAACAGTTTATGGCTTTGTGAGCTATCTGCCGATTAAATGACACCTTTTACGTGTGACAATCATGTTGTGCCTTCAGATGCTACTGGCCATGCACGAAGCTTTATTCACCCATTAAGAGGTCACTGTTTCATGCGAGACCTAGCGGTTTAATATTCCTGGCTACAGGCTGTCCAAAGGGTGCTGGCTACTGTCCCTGTGTGCAGCCCTGTCTTAAAATATTGATTTGGCTCTTACTCTGGGGGGGGAAAGCTTTTCTCTTGGTTAGGTAATAAAAAACAGAGGTGTCAGAATTGATTGCACTGAACTAGGAATTTATTTTCGAAGCTAAAGCAAGCTGGACACTACCCAGGGTTGAGCCTGAAGACTTTTGAGCTCATATAGTGACTCTTTTATACAAGCTGCAGATTGGAGAAAGGGATCTTCCCCTCTCCATTGAAGCGTACCGAGCTTTATCCTGGGATGCTATGTGGATTCTGTCCCTAGAAATGGCATAGCAGTATCCTTCCCCCTTTTTTGCTAGCAGCACAGGGCACACTGGCACAGTATCTCTTCTGTCCCCCCTTTACTGGGCTCCACTTTACAACCCTGGGGCCATTAACAGGTAAAGTTAGAGCAAGCCCCTGGCAACTCTGATTCTTTCCCTATAAAGTGGTTCTGCACCAAAACTGGAAAAATGCACTGCTAAGCTGTAGGCAGACAAGGATCTTTGAGCAAATCTAATATCTTTCATTAGACCAACTTAAATAATTGGGGAAAATTCTTCTTTGCAAGCTTTTGGGTACAAACCCCCTTCGTCAGCCTGAGGAAGCTGAGCTTTCCCACTTCCACCTCCATACTGTAATCATTATTATCCTTCTTCCCAAATGCTCATCCCTTTTGCTCTACTTCCCCAACAGAGGCAGGTCCATCTTCCTATAGACTGGATCTGATAGGCTATTGTCAGTCATCTGCTAGCGATGCAGTCACACGGAGCGATTCAGACGGTTTGGCATTTGCACAAAATGTACTTGAACACAGGCAAACGTGAAGTTATGTATCTGGGAACAGGGAGCTGTATCCTGGAAAGCAGCGACTCCGAAAAGCAACCAGGGGTCACGGCACACGTCCAGCTCGGTTCATGTTCTCCGTGCAAGGATGTAGCTAACGGGGCTAATTTAATCCTTGGCTGTATAAATAGCGAAGTAGTGTGCAGTAGTAAAGTGATCTT